>NC_082652.1:25397496-25700526 GCF_028023285.1 Balaenoptera ricei
GACTGAATCTAGGAGTGCTGGAATTAAACAGGAGGTATCAGTATAAACTCTTCCAATAGACAGGTATGGAAATACCATATGTATAGTATAACTAAAATATTGAATACAATTTAAATTTTAAAGATTAAAAATGTATATTATTCTCCAAAGTTCTATCAGTCAAAGAAGATTGAAGAAAATTATAGGTGAGAGTTGAACTGTTATAAAAAGGAAAACTTTAAGAGCAAAAGAAATAAATGAATAATTCACAAACATTGCATATGTTTTTCTCTACTCTCATTCTGCTATTTTGCCAAATTTTAAAGATGCCTCCTATTTATTTGCTTTCTTATCTCATTTCCTTTTGCTTTCAAGTTCTAGATCTCATTATCACATGAAGCCCCTATCTTTAAATATTTTAACCTCAAAGTAGTAGGGGAAAACTAATAATTGTTTAATCTAAAACCCTCATTTTACAAATATATGTCTTGGGCTCAAACTTTCATCCATCTATCCATCTGCCCATGCATCAATTCATTTACTCAACCATTTATTAAGGGCTAATCCTTATAAGGGCTAAACCAATGTATTAGGTTGGTCTGGGAGGGTGTAAATACAAAGACAAATACGACAGGTTTCCTTCTGTCAAGAAGATCACCCTCAAAGATATTAGAAATAAATTATAAACTCATATGCTAATTAATATTACAGAGAATTAGCTAGGATCTTTGAAACTCAACTGATAAAGCAACTACCCTTTTTCTGGACAAATCAAGGAAGAGTCCACTTAGGTAAGACATGTACACAGGGTCTTAGAAGAGGAGGGGTAAGTGAATGTCGAGAGAGTAAGGGAATCTCCAGCAGAGGGACTGTGTGATGGTCATAGAATGTATCTCTCCAAAAATCCCTATGTTGAACCCTAACCCCTAATGTGGTGGTATTTGGAGATGGGGCCTTCGGTAAATAATTAGGTTTAGATGAGGGTAGAATCCCTATGATGGGATTAGTGTCCTTATAAGAAGAGAAAGTGACTAGAGCAAGTGCTCTCTCTCGCTCCCTCTGCCATGAGAGGATCCAGCCATGTGAGGCAGGCAGCCATCTATAAGCAAGGAAGAGTGCCCTCACCAAGAACCAAATCTGCTGGCACCTTGATCTTGGAATTCCTAACCACCAGAACTGTGAGAAATAAATGTCTGTTGTTTAAATCACTCATTCTATGGTAATCTGTTATAAGCAGCCCAAGTTAAGACAGAAATTGGTACCAAGAAGTGGGTGCTGCTCTAACAAAGACCTAAAAATGTGTAAGTGGCTTTGGAACTAGGTTATGAGTAGAGGCTGGAAGAGCTTTTAAATGCATGCTAGATGAAACAAGTATTGACATGAAGGGACTGTTAAAAGTGATTTTAGTGAGGGCTCAGAAAAAAAAAAAAAAATAGAGCAGCTATAGAGGAGGCTTCCATCTTCTTAGAAAATACATAAATAACCATATACAGAATGTTGGTAGAAACATGACAGTAAAGGTCATTCTGATGAGGTCTCAGGGGGAAATGAGGAACATGTTAGTGGACAATGGAGAAAAGACGATCCTTGTTATCAAGTGACAAAGAACTTGGCTGAATTGTGTTTGTGTTCTAGTATTTTGTGGAAGATAAAACTTTCAAGTGATGAAATTGGATATTTAGCTGAGGAGATTTCCAAGCACAGTATTGAAGGTTTCTCCTGACTACTTAAAGTAAAATGAGAGAAAAGAGAAATAATTTTTTTTGTTTTGGCCACACCATGCGGCATGCGGGATCTTAGTTCCGTGACCAGGGATCAAACCCACACACCCTGCAGTGTCTTAACCACTGGACCACCAGGGAAGCCCTGAAAAGAGAAATAATTGAACAAAGAATTGTTAAGCAGAAAGGAACAAGAACTTAAAGATTTGGAGAATTCTCAGTCTATCTATGTTGCAGAAAATGAGAAAGCATACTCCAGAGAACACTAAGGGTGTGGCTGAGCAAACATTTGATAAAGTTGGTTATCACTGACTTAATCAGCCACCCCAGCAGGAACACTGAAGGGTACAGAGATGGGACAGAATGAAGGTGCAGAAAACTTGTAATAGAAATCAGTTATATTAAAAAGAGAGAGAAAAACACTAGAAATTATATAGAAGGCTAAAAAAGAACCTGAGAATGGTTGTTATAGTTTTTGATGTTTGAACAATGTGAATATATTATGTATTCCAAGTTTTAAAAATAATGTACTTACTTCCAAAAAAAAATCTCATCTCAGATTGACCAGTGTCAGCCACAATGGCAAAGTGGAGAGTGGGAAAGTAACAGCATGACCATTAACTCATTTTTATCTGCATTCCTTGTAGATTCCATGTCATGTATATTTCTATGTTCCATTCTCCCTGTAGTAGCCTCAAGATGGCCTGCAAGGATTCCCCACCCTCTGGCATTCCTGCCCATATATGGTCAACTTCCATATTATATCAAGGTTGGTGTGTGTCACCGACAGTAAACAACAGAAGTGGTGGTATTTCACCTCTAAGGCGAGATTACAGCTTCTCCCATGCTCTCTCTTGGATTAGTCACTCTGCCACAGCCAGCTGACATGTCATGAGGAGCATGTGACAAGGAACTGAGGCCTCCTGCCAACAGCCATGTAAATTTAGAAGTTGATCGTCCTATTCTGTTCAAGCTATTATAACAAAACACCACAGACTTGGTAGCTTGTAAACAACAGAAATTTATTGCTCTGGAGGTTGGAAGTCCAAGATCAGGGTGCCAGCATGGTCAGGTGAGGGCCTTCTCCCAGGTCACAGACTTCTTGTTGTATCCTTACATGGTGGAAGGAGCTAGGGAACTCTGTAGGAACTCTTTTATAAGAGCATTAATCCCTCTCATGAGGGCTCCCCCCTCACAACCTAATCACCTCTCAAAGCCCCCACCTACTCAATACTATCACTTCTGGGAGATAGGATTTCAAAATGAATCTGGGGGGACAAAACACTCAGACCACAGCACTGATCCTCAGCCCCAGTCAAGCCTTCAGATGACTGGAGCTCCATCTTAACATCTTAATTGTGACCTTATGAAAGAAGCTGAGCCAGAACCACTCAACTAAGCTAATTCCAAATTCCTGACTCTTGGAAACCATAAGATAATAAATGTTTGTTGTTTTAAACTGATAAGTTTGGGGTAAAATTTTATACAGCAATAGGTTACTTACACTTGGAAGGGGAGCACTGCTGTAACAAATACCTAAAGTATGAGAGTGGCTTTGAAACTGGGCAGCGGACAAAAGCTGGAAGGACTTTGAGGAGAGTGTTAGTGCAAGCCTTAGTAAAAAAACAAAACAATAAAACAAAAACCAAACAAAAAACCCTGGACTTTGAGAAGGCATGGGTTAAAAGGAAGTGAGGCACATGTTATTAGAAAACTGAGAAAGGGGGTACGTAGCAGCAGAAAGTTTAGTAACACTACACATGCAGTTCTATGACAAGTAGAAAATGTACCTACTGAGCTGAAAGGAGAAATTGTACCTAATTAACTGAGTCATCTAGCTAAGGAGATTTCCAGCCAAACGGCTGAAAGTGCTGCCTGGTTTCTTCTTGCTGACTATAGTATAATATGAAGGGAAATAAAAAAGCTAAGGGAAAGACTATTAAACAAAAAAGGAGACAGAACTTGCTGATTTTGAAATGTTCCAGTCTTTTAAGATGGTAAAAGATGCTAAAATTAATGGCTACCAAGCAAAGATCATATCCAGGGCACTGAAGAAAGGTAGTCTAAATATAATATTGTACATCAACTGTACTTCAAATTTTTTAAATTTAAAAATTAAGGGCTTCCCTGGTGGTGCAGTGGTTGAGAATCTACCTGCCAATGCAGGGGACATGGGTTCGAGCCCTGGTCTGGGAAGATCCCACATGCCGCGGAGCAACTAGGTCCGTGAGCCACAACTACTGAGCCTGCACGTCTGGAGCCTGTGCTCCGCAACAAGAGAGGCCGCGACAGTGAGAGGCCCACGCACCGCGATGAAGAGTGGCCCCTGCTTGCCACAACTAGAGAAAGCCCTCGCACAGAAACAAAGACCCAACACAGCCAAAAATAAATAAATAAATAAAATAAATTAAATAAAATAAAAAAGAACCACCTTAACAACTAATGCTTCCATTAAAAAAAAATTTTTTTTTAAAAAGGTGGCCTAAAGATGAGTGTGACTGTAAAATTCTTCTTTTTTTTAAAAAATTTATTTTATTTATTTGGCTTCTACTTGGCAGATGGAGAAACGGATGCTCAGAGAAGGGACTGACCTGCCCTGAGCTAGAGGCAGACTTGGAACCTGGGTATCCAGGCTCCCACTGGCTTCACTTCCCACTGCCCACATTTGGGTTGTTTTAGGTCTTCGTTGCTGCACGCGGGCTTTCTCTAGTTGTGGTGAGCGGGGGCTACTCTTCGTTGCGGTGCGCGGGCTTCTCATTGCGGTGGCTTCTCTTGTTGCAGAGCACGGGCTCTAGGTGCGTGGGCTTCAGTAGTTGCAGCACGTGGGCTTCAGTATTTGCGGCACACGGGCTCTAGAGCGCAGGCTCAGTAGTTGTGGCACATGGGCTTAGTAGTTGTGGCGCATGGGTTTAGTTGCTCAGCAGCATGTGGGATCTTCCAGGACCAGGGATTGAACCCATGTCCCCTGCATTGGCAGGAGGTTTCTTAACCACTGCGCCACCAGGGAAGCCCGAAAATAGCTTTTAACCAGAGGGAAGGGAGCCTGGCCTTCTTGGAGGAATGGAAAGAGAAGCAGATGGCTGGAACAGAGGTTCAAGGGAGAAGGTGGATTCTAAAATTCTTTGTTAAGCCTCAGAAAGATTGAAGGTGATGTTTCACAGCATCATTTAGTCAGGCCAAGGCCCTCCAAAGAGTTAGGGGTGTGACTCAGCAGTCATCTCAATCACACAATAGGACTTCTACAAAGCTTAAGGGTGTTATCCCTCAGCTATCTCAGCAGAAAACTAAGATAGAGTAGGCCTTATCTTGAAGAGATGTGTGGTTGTGGCTTTGGAGTGGAGTTCTTTGGCATGAACACCAATAAGATTAACAGGAGAAACACCAAGTTTTTAAGAGAATATATTTAAGAAATGCCTCTAGCTTGGACTGAAAGGACCAGAAATAGTACAAAATAGAGAGCTTTGGACTTCTGCCTTCTACAAGCAGGAACCAGGCTAGGCAAAGACTATTTCACTGTAACCATGTACTACCTACCTTCCATAAAATGGAAGTATGTTAGAGGGCAGAATCAAGAATCCAGAGATTGAAGCCCAGAAAGTTTCCAGGTCTTGAATCCTAGTCAATGAACTGCCAACATGTACCTGGTGGGATTTCAGAATTGCTACTGACTATTGACTCCCATCTCCCCTCCCCTTTTGGAACAGGTGTGTCTATGAAGGTTATCTATGCCATCCCACCACTGTATGTTGGCTGTGGAAGTGGACAGATTAACTCATCTCTTTTGTTCACAGGTCTTCAGATCTAGAGGAACTATACTTGAGATGCTGCACAACTGGACCTTGATCCATATCTGGACCTGATTCAGATGATAAGATTTTGGACTTCAAGTTAATGCTGTAATGGATAAAACTTTCGGAGGCTTTGGGGGGAAAATGCATTTTGCACATAGGAGGTATGTAAACAATTTGTGGCCAAGTGTGTACCCTGGTGGTTTTAAATTATGTCCACAAATTCTTTCCTTCAAGGGTGGGCTGGATTTAGTGGCTCACTTCTAATGAATAGAATATTGTAGAAATGACAGTGAAATGTCTGAGACTAGGTCATAAAAGGCATTGCAGCCTCCTTGCTCACTCTCTAGAAGCCAGCTTACTCATATCTTGAGAACACTCAGGTAGCCCAGTAGAGAGGCCCACATGAAATTATGGGGGCTTTCTCCCAACCGCCAGCAAGGAAACTGGAGTTTCAACAGCTATGTAAGTAAGCCATCTTGGGGGGAAATCCACCAGCCCCTGTCAAGCCTTCAGATGACTGCAACCTCATGAAACCCTGAGCCAGAACCACCCAGCTGAATTTCTCCTGGATTCCCAACTCTCAGAACCAGTGTGAGATAATATTTTTTAAGCTGTTAGTTCTGTGGTAATCTGTTATGCACCAATAGTTAATTAACACACTGCCAACTTTGGGCTATGTCTTCATCCAGGGGCTCTGCCCATTTAGTCCAATTTTAGCAAGAATCCTGCTGAGTTAGTTCAGGAGAAATCCCCCACCCTTGATCTGACCACCATTGATATCAGATCAAATTCCTCTCCCCTCACCTCAATATCTCATCACCCTGGCCTGGCCTCAGCAATGATCCCATCAGTGGGTTTAGCTAGAATCCACCCTTACCCCTGATGCTTCCTCTCAGTAAGTTTCCATGCACTGACACCCACCCTGATCCTTGGCTATAAGTCCCAACTTTGTCCTTGCTGGAGTCAGAGTTAAGCTCAATCTCTCTCCCCTATTACAAAACCCCATTGTAGTAGTGTTCCCTTGAATAAAGGTTTTCTTACCACCTTTAACAGGTGTTATGAATAATTTTTAACATTTCCAAGTTTTGTTACTAGGAATTACTCTCAAATGAATATTTTCATACCTTTACCTTTTATACTATATTCATTTAAGGGGAATAGATTTCTAGAATTAAAACATTTCACGTTTTTCCCATACAAACAGAAAATATCTTTTTAAAAAATAACCCATGTAGTAATCTGAAAAGGATGTGTATATATAGACATGTCAGTGTACATACACACATACCCTCAGAGCTCCAAGGAAAACTTAATTCTCAGTAAACTATAAATTAAGACTAAAACATTCAGCCTGCAAATTCTGAAATCTTTGGAATTAACTTACAAAAAAAGTACAGAGAATGAAAATTTTAATTAAAAAAATATATATATATGCATCAAAATATTTGGGATTCAGACAAAACTGTTATTTAAATAAAGGTAGGTAAAGTCCTAATCCTTTATTAAATAAAAAAATACTCAATATCTTGTAATAACCTATAATGGAAAACTAAAAAAGGATATATATGCATAACTGAATCACTTTGATGCACACCTGAAACTAACGCAACATTGTAAATCAACTCTATTTTCATAAAAATTTTTTAAAAGAAAAAAAGAAAGCTTTTAAAATACAAGGTTATAAAAAAGAACAACCATAAAGAAAGTAGAAGGTATATAATGAATTGAGACAAAAATAGATTACAGATAAAACTTGTTGGGATAATAAAGCAAGGGTTGCTTCTTGGAAAAAGTAAATCAGAAACATTGATAAAACTGTGGCAAATCTAGTAAGGGGGAGAGGAAATTAATTCCAATACTAGAAATGAGAAATGAAATGAGATTCTGAGAGGATAATATTCAACCCCAAGTGGAATTATTTTTGTTTCACGAAAGGAAGGTTTCTAATAGAAAAGTTGTGAATCCAGCCAAGCAAAACCTTGGGTTAGTGAAAGAAAGGAAAGAAAGGAAGGGAAGGGAAGGGGAGGAGAGGGGAGGGAAGGAAGGAAGGAAGGAAAATGACTGTCTCAACGGATGTTGTAAACTATCCAATAAAACAATTCTCTTTAAATTTTAAAGATAGAAATAGAAATTCATTAAGCCATATACTCATTACCTCTGATGGTAAAGCATTTCTAATTAAACCAAGAATAAGAAAGCCCATTTACACATCATTGTTTAGAAGTCCTGGCCAATGCAATAAGATTACAAATAAAACTAAAAATATGCCATGTTATTGGTGAAAAGACAACATAGTGAAAACACTTTTTCAAAAAAAACATTTTATTTCTATAATTGCTAATTTTACTTGCAATTTTTGGCAACATTAATAAAATAAATTTTATCTGAAAGAACAAGCAAAATAGACAAGGAAATTCACAAAGGGCAATAACAAAATAGTAATCTTGACAGATATTCAATATATTTGTAAACAAAACAAAGTGACATTGCCTTAAAAAAATATAGAGGTATCAATAGAAAAACAGAGAAAGCTCTCGAAAGAACTCAACTCACTATTGTCTTCTATTTGCAGGCACAGAAACTGACTCAAGCAAACTCAATTCGAAGAGAGAAGCAAAGCCCTTGATAATTATCTCTTCCCAGCTTTTTGTGAAAACCTAGGAAATTTAGACTGGTAGGGAAGAAGAGTGTGGAGACTTAAAGTGCGTTTAAGAGGAGGAAAAAAAGGGGGGTGGGTTGGAGATTTCACTGTGTGATTTTAACAACACTGGTGAAGCTCAATATACCAAAGGAAGTGTCAAACAATTAAGCGAGGTAGCAAGCCATGCAGGCCTAGGGGAAGAGCATTCCAAGAAGGAGAACAGCAGTTACAAAGTCTTTGGATCGGGAAGAAATGGAATTTGCTTGAGGAAAAGCAAGGCCAGTGTGTCAAAAATAGTGCACCAGTGGGGAAAATGGCAGAGTAAGTAGCACGACAGAGAATGGAAGAGAGGAGGTAGTCAGGGGCCATATCACTGGAACCTTAGTTGGCAATAAATAACAATTTGTACTCCTTAGGAGCATACTTTAGAGCAAACAACAGTAACAGGGTTGATAATACTAAGCAACCACAAACACAAAGAACTAAAACATTTCATATTTTTACCATAGAAACAGAATAAGGGAGATAAGTATGCAAAAGTCTGCACATCTATTTATATACAGAAGTTTCCACCTGAGACCAGAACACACACACACACACACACACACACACACACACACACACACTCTTTCTACACCTAAAGGGGTTCAAGCTGAAATTTTACCAAAGTGCTTTGGCCCAAGCAAACTAACTGGAAAGGCCTAGTAAAATATTCAAAGTGCAAATCAATCAATCAAGCATTGAGCAAATAAATATAACGGAATCTACACTGAGGAAATTATCTAAAATATGGACGATATACTCACAACAACTTTGTTATCTGTAGTCCTTCCTCCTCAATTCTATGAGGGATGCTAACCCCTTGATGATTATACCTTTCCAGCATTTTGTGAAAGCTTAGAAAATTTAACTAGATTGAGGAGGGGGAAAAAGGAGTGGGGAGAGATAAAGTACCTTTAAAGAGGAGAAAGCAACAGCAAAAGGGAGAGATTTCTCCTGGCACAGGTCTACAGCCAGGATCCCAGATTCCTTGAGTGGTGCACAGAGGCTGCTAGGTACCTGGGCTGGAGGTGGAGTGAGAAGGGATGGCACTAAAACATGCCTAGGGAGACTCAACTCCAGGAACCCACAGAGGCAACCAAGGCTGCTGATGTTCAGGAACCAATACTTAGAGGGTACCCCAGTTCTGTGAAAGAGCCCTTGGAGATGGCAAGGAAAAAGGTTCCGGCAAGTATAATCACAGATTAGACAGTTGATAGATCAAATAAAGGATAATAACCCTATGACCTGATAATTACTGAAATAAATGAGACATTTCTGGCACATTGGAGTGTGTCAAGTAAGACCCAAACTCAGTATTAGTCTGATAAAATGGGAAATTATACACACAAAGAATTAACTGTTAACTGTAATACATTCATGTCCAAGGCAAGATACAAAATTGCAAACTTCACATGTTCAATTAGGGTAAGATACATGTAATTGGAAATGTGTTAGGAAAAGTCCTATAATGGGTTTAATCACTCTTAACTATTTTTATCCACTATTTCTACTTTTCTTGGACAACCCCATTCCAGCTTAAGGGTAAGAGAACTAAACTTAGCCCTATTCATAAACTGGACAGATTCCATGTGTTTGGCCCTTTTCAGTTAACCTATGGGTCCAATACAGATCAAACTATGGATGTCAGGGATTTTTTTCCTTGGGAACCTTAACTTGCTTTACTGCTGTGACTGAGAGAGATATGGCTAGTTCATTCTGACTAAAGGCCAGCCAGATGGGAGAGGTGAGAGAACAAATCAAATTCCCCTTTTGATCACTCAAAAGGAGGTCCCCTGGCACCAGGTCCCATTCTATTAATTATCTCTGCTTCCCCATCTGAAGCCAATGATACATAGTACCTGCTTGATGCCTGCAGGGGCCCCTCACCAAACATAGGCATTTTATTTTAATGGTTTGGCTTCCTTGGATGTCCTTGGGCTAGGTAAAGACAGTCTGAGACAGTGTTCCTTCTGCCTTGGCTCCAAGCCTGGAGTGAATGTGTGCCCCTTCCTCAACTGGGACAAGGAGCCACTGCTCTCCACTTACTGAATTCCCTGTTTCTGGTCCCCATTCACACCATAGGGTCTCCATCAACTTCTCCACACCAAGGCTTTCAGAGTCAGGTTATTTTAGATCAGCACAACAGAGGCACTTCTGAGAGTTCAGCAGCAAACGGGACCACACCATAACAAAGCCATTTCTATAGTTAGCCTAACTATAGCCTAACTATAGGCTATAGTTAATATTGAAATCTTCAAGGCATGGAAAAAGTTGAAAATAAAATTAAGTTGTTAAAAAATTCTACAGATTATATGTATAGCAGAGCTTTCAAACTTACAAATAACATGAAATACCAAAATAATAAATAGGTTTTCACTTTTCTCTTTCTCTCTCTTCCCCCCCCCATTCACACACACACACACCTTTTATGTGTTAAGCCAGATAGTTATATGAAAATCAGGTAATATGTTTTAAAATAATATCTCAAAATTCAGATCAAACAATATTGTACTTCATGAATTTTTAGAAAAACCTCATAAATGATCCATTGGTTTCACTATATTTGATGCTATTGAATAATGTTATGATTTGGATTTTTTGTTTTTAGTGGGGTTTTTAACTTTGAAGTATTTGCTTCAGATTTACTGAAAGTAGAATTAATGGGGTTTTTTTGAAATTCTACTTTTAGACCTGGGGGGTGAAGGTTCAGAATCAGATGTGTTCACAGTAATGGATGCTAATTCCACTGATCCTGGTTCAAGAGGTCCCAGTGACACTTGTATAACAACTTTTGTTTCAGGAGGCAATCCTTCTAGTTGCTTAGGCTTCTTAAACATTTGATGACACTGGGTCTTGTGCTCCATTTTCTCCTTGAAAGTTAAAAACTGTAGCCGGCATTTGGAACACTGGTGAACACTCTTTTCCCAGTGTCCTCTATAATGACACATGTATGGTGTTGCAGTTTTGAAAATTTTGAGACAAAATGGGCAAAGCAAATTCTTAGTGTTTTCGTGGTATGTTCTGAAATGTGCTTCTACATCAGCAAAGGCTGACGACCTGTAATTGCAGACCTGGCACACATAGGGCATTTCACCAGGCTTATGATTGTCCTTCATGTGCTGTAAGAGAATCTGATCTGTTTCAAAGGACAACTCACAGATTTTACAGACTGCAGAGGGCTCCTGGAAAGTATGGACACTTTCAATGTGACATTGCAGCTGGAAGGGAGTGGGAAACTGGCGGTAGCAGTGCTGGCAGGTAGTATGGTTTTTCCAGCTGTCACCCCTCTGCTTTTCAAGTTCCAAATGGTGCTTCATGTGATTCATAAACTTGACATTTTTTAGAACTTTCAAGCAGCTGAGGCATTTAAAGGCTGTGTGAGTCTTCTGTTCTGGCTGCCCATCTCCTGTATGCTGTCCATAGTAAAAGTCACGAAGTAACACGATCAGATTTCCTTTCGTGGGATCAACAGTCTTGTTTTGACTTGCTAGACTTGAAAAGTCTGTTTTTGCCAGTCCATTTTCCCCAAAAGGACTTATAGGCTTGCAATGAACACTGTCCTTTGGAAAAGCTGTTGGACAAGGTTCTCTGTTCTGAACATGGCTTAATGAGGTATGAACACTGTCTGAGGGTGTGCTTTGCTGAGCTGTCATTGTATGAAAGATACCTGAAGGGGCCAGAGCTAAAGAGTGTCCCCCTATGATTCCATTATTGAGTTTAGGCCTTTTGGGATTTGTGCTATTTGTTTCAGAAGTGGAAAGTCGCTTTGTTACACGAGGACTTTTATTCATACCTCCTGTAGAAAGTGCTGCTCCTACTGGATGCTGCAATGAACTTGTGAAGGTAATCAAAGGAGGAGAACATAACTCTGAAGAGCTAATAGGCACGACTTGTGGTGAATTATTTTTATAATCAGGTTTAGACAAAGGCTCAATAATAATAGGACTATCTGTTGATCTTGATTCAGAGTCAGAAACTGGTAAGACAGTCATTGCTTCTGATGTAGGCATCACATGACTTACAGGCTGCAATTTGTGAGCATTATCTTTTCTGAAGTGACCAGACTGTTTTCTCCTTGAACACGAACCTGGGGTAACTCTGTTCAATATGTTTGAAACAACTGGTTTTGAATTTGAGGTCATCCCAACAAAGATCAGCTCAGCATCTTCATTTACATGTTCCACCCCAACAAAGATCAGTTCATCATCTTCATCGTCTACTTGTTTGGTTTCTTCTATGCTTTTCTGTGGTTCTGGCTCTTGTTCTTCACATAACATACATGGTGGTTCCATTTTCTAAATTTTTTTATTCTTGAAGGGTGTGGCCACAGGTCCCAGTGCTTCCTTTATATAAACTGCCACCTAAGTATAAACATACTACACATCAGTTAAGTACAGAAAAATACGTTATTTAATTCTCTCCAAAACTCTAGGGTATTTATAAACATCCTTATTTTACAGATAAGGACACTGAGAGTCAAAGAGGATAAATGACAGCTTAAAAACCTATGATTACAAGTCTATACAACTCTAGAATCATAGCTTTTGGAGCTATAGCTTTTTGATCTCTTCTATTAAAAAAAGAAAAAAAACCCAAAACTCCAACAACTAATCACTAGGTGAAATCACATGTAAAGGATGAGTATTTTTACAAAAGCACCATTGTGCAGTGTTTAGAAACATGGGGTCTGGAGTCAAAGAAGATTAAGCTGGAATTCTAACCAGCTACATCTGTTTTGGAAAATTTATAACTTTTAAATGTGTTTCTGTATCTTAAAGGCAAAAATCCTTATTTCTTAGACTTAAAGTAACAGCTCTTTTTAAAAAGCATCGGGACTTCCCTGGTGGCGCAGTGGTTAAGAATCTGCTTGCCAACGCAGGGGACACGGGTTCAAGCCCTGGTCCGGAAAGATCCCACAGGCCGTGGAGCAACTAAGCCCGCAAGCCACAACTACTGAGCCCACGTGTCACAACTATTGAAGCCCGTGTGCCTAGAGCCCATGCTCCGCAACAAGCTAAGTTACTGCATTGAGAAGGCTGCGCACCGCAACAAAGAGTAGCCCCCCCCCTCGACGCAACTAGAGAAAGCCGCGCAACAACAAAGACCCAACGTAGCCAAAAATAAATAAATAAATAAATTTATTTGAAAAAAAGAAAAAGCATCAAATATTCAATGGCATCTTGTTTTGTAGTAGAATTGGAAGAAAATTTATATTAAATGCACATATCTAAATTGATTCACACATACTGATTTCATATATGTTAATATAGAAAAGAAGTGTCAACTTCAAAGAATAGAGTAAGAGTACCTACATATGGTCAACAAATAGCATAATTCAATGTCAAGCGCTTAGCAAAGGCTAGCAAATTGGGAATGAACTCTCTTGATAATCTCACCCCAACTCAACACTGATGTCTCCTAAACTTCTCCCTCTAATCCTGACTTCCCCACTAAACTTAAATCCAACAGTGCTTTGTCCCTCACTCCACCTGTCTCTTCACATAGTAGGCAAAGTAATGCTGTTCAAACAAATTAGACTGCATCACTGCTCAGCTCAAAACCTTCCAATGCCTTTCTGGTTCACTCAGTAAAAGGCCAAGTCCTTCCAATGCTTATAAGACCACACTTCCAACCCTACATACTGTCCCCTGCAATTATCTCATACTCCTCTCCCCCATCCACTTCACTCTAACCACACTAACCTCCTTGCTATTTCTTGAACAAACTAAACACTTTACCTTACTTAGAGTCCTTATATTTGTTGTCCCTCTATTATGAATGCTCATCATCCAGATACCTACATGGCTGGCCCCTCACCGCCTTCAGGGCTCTGTTCCAAGCCTTCTTCTCAGAGAGGTTCTCAAATACTCCAACCAACCTCTAATTCACATTCCCAATTTCTCTTCCCTTCTCTTCCACCTATAAGCCTTTATCACCACCTAATATATTATAAACATTATTTATCTTGATTATTTTCTATTGTCTATCCAGTAAAATGTAAACTCCAAAGGGCAGGAATTGTCTTTTGTTGACTGCTGGATCACCAGCACAAAGACCATTGCCTAGCATAGCATGGGAGCTCAACAAATACAAAATTTGTTAAATGAATTAATAAATAGTAACTCTCATCAATATGAACCTTTATTTGTAGAGCAGAGTGTGCTCCATTAATTCCATGTTTTCTATCAATTTACTCTGAGAACCTTGTCCGCATCAAAAATTCACATGTTGAAGCCCTAACCCCCAAAGTGATGGTATTTGAAGATGGGGTCTTTGGGGGATAATTAGGTTTAGATAAGGTCATGAGGGCCCTCATGATTGGATTAGTGCCAAGAAGAGACATCACAGAGCTTGCTTCCTCTCTATCTCCCCCACCACCTCCCCAAATGTGAAGACACAGGAAGAAGGTGAAAGAGAGCCCTCAGTGGGGAACCAAATCATCCAGCACCTTGATCTTGGACTTTCCAGCCTTCAAAACTGTGGGAATAAATTCTGTTGTTTTTAAAAAATAAAAATAAACTGGGTTCCAATAACATTGCTGAACTTTCACCTAACTGATCTTAGTAGAATTTTTAGCTGTTGACCATACTGATTAACTTTTCATCCAACCAATCATCCGAGATGAAAAATTAATTAAGAGTGGAGAAAGAATGATACATAAAACAAATAAGTTAATGAATGCGTTCATTTAGGACAAGAGTAACAACAAACCATGGGAATTTTCTTATCACTTCTCCTCTAGTGTCCTTATTTTCTACAATTACCAGAATCTTGAGAATTCGGGGTAGGGAGGTTGGACATGCCAAGACCTGCTAGATCTAAGGGATGAGTCCTCAAAAATCACTTCATTTCCCCCACCAAGAAAGTTGCCAAGGGCTGTGGAAGGAGCCAATGAGAGGTTTCACTCCAAAAATAGCTGAGAGAACAGTGGGTGATGACCCACCTCCCAGGTTATTCCTCTGCATTTCAACAACGGCCCTTTAAATGGGTTTTGTTATAGCCACACACCAGATTTTTTCAGGCAACAGTCCCTCTTAAGTAACTTCCTGAGATTACGCCACTAGGACTCCTCTGGTACCTACCCTCACCATCTTCCCTTGCCCCTGACTCTTTTGACCCATTACTGCTCCTCCAGATTCTTGTCCCAACCCCGTCACTCTCTCCCCACCACAGCACTCAAGTCCCTTCTCCACCACTCCTTCTTCCCTCTACTCCATTAACCCCATACAGTTGCTGCCTTAGAATTCAACATCCATTAAACACAGACCCTTGGGGGAAATGGGAGTTTCACGGGATCCTTAAAACTGCCATAAACATTTGGATTCTATCCTAGGGCAACTGAGCAAAACAAAAGTAATTTTTTCATAAATATTTTTTAACAAATATTTTTTCACAAATAAGCTCAGGATGATAAAGGAATGCAAAAATAGAGTCTAATCTAGCCTGGGAGTCTAGGAGGAGAACAACTATTAAGCCAAGGTTGTTCATTGTCAAAAAACATGACTACTTCTATAGAATGGACTGAGAGAAAAAGTAAGGATTTACAGACCCTCACCACCATTTCCACTCTTCTTTTTTTATTTTATTTTTGAGGTCGCCCTGACGTAAACCCCCTTCCATCACCTGAGGGCTTCTCTCTTCTAAAAAATTTATTTATTTATGGCTGTGTTGGGTCTTCATTGCTGCGCACAGGCTTTCTCTAGTTGCCGTGAGCAGGGGCTACTCTTCCTTGCAGTGCACGTGCTTTTCATTGCGGTGCCTTCTCTTGTTGCGGAGAATGGGCTCTAGGCGCGCGGGCTTCAGTAGTTGTGGCTCACGGGCTCAGTAGTTGTGGCTCACGGGCTCTAGAGCGCAGGCTCAGTAGTTGTGGCGCACGGGCTTAGTTGCTCCGCGGCATGTGGGATCTTCCCGAACCAGGGTTCGAACCCATGTCCCCTGCATCGGCAGGTGGATTCTTAACCATTGTGCCACCAGGAAAGTCCCACCATTTCCACTATTGCTACCTCTCTGACCTCTCCTCTCTCTACTCTAACATTCATTCACTCCAGTCCAGCTACAGTGGCTTCCTTGCTGCTCCCTTCAAAGTCTCCACCTGAAATTCTTGTCTTCCAGATATCCCCATGGCTAACACTTCTATCTCCTTCAAGTCCATGTCCAAACCTACCTATTCCAAGAGACTTACTCTGACCACCTTATCTAAAATCACAACACTCCTACCTACCCAACATTCAATCCTATGACCCTACTCTTATTATATTTTTCCTAGTTTCATAACATCACCTTTTACTTCACAAGAGAATGTACATATTTATTATATTGACTATCTTTCTTCCTCCACTGAACTGTTAGTTCCTTCCACAGGAGAAATTCTGTTTTGTTTTTTAGTTTGTTTTTGTCTGTTTTGTTCACTGATTTCTCCCAAGGGCCAAGAGCAGTCCTGGCATACAATAAGCACTCAAATATTCATTAAAAGAAAATAATTATCTAGAAGGGGATAAAAATAATTCAAAAGAAGAAGGTAGGGTGAGGGAAAAGGTAGGAAATGTTCAAACTTGGGATATAACCAATTTTCTTCAAGTCTGGGAGCCACTGAGGTGTACTGTTATACCAAATGTGAGAGCCCTGCAATCCTGGGATTCAGGAGGATGACTATGGCCAGAGGTCATTATGGGGACCAACAGTTTGGGGAAGCCTTTTCTTAGAACAGTATGGTTAGAGTACTACATTTCACCCAGGCAGGCAGGAGAGAAATTCAGCCACTTTCGCTTTTCCTTCCTTTCCTCCCAAGAGCAGCATCTTAGAAGAATCCACAAAGGGAATATAAGCAAGGTAGGAGTTCAACCTAAAAGTGGCCTGTTAGTTCTGAGGCAATTCCTTTCACTAAGACTAAGAATTTGGAGAGGGTTTGGAAGTATCAGGTGAGTGGAGAATGATTTAAAGAGAGGGGTTGTGGAGGACCACAAAAAAGACACCTTAAAAAAAAAAAGACAATGTCAATTTGTTAAATGTTATGGTGATGTCAGAGGGAATGATGGAATAAGGAAACTACATAAAAGCAAAGAAAACACCAGCAAAAACTGTCAAAATCAAGCTTTCTAGATCCTGGAAATTAACCAAAGGCTTGCAAAAATCAGGATTTTTGTGGAAAACAGTTTGGTAAGTCCTCAAAAAGTTAAACACAGAATTATCATATGACCCCACAAGTCCATTTCTAGATATATACCCAAAAGAATTGAAAACGGGTACTCAAACAAGTATATCTAATGTACGTGCAAGTTTATAGCAGCACTATTCACAATAACCTCAAGGTGGAAATAACACAAATGCTCATCAATGGATGAATGATAAACCATGTTCTATACATACAACAGACTATTATTCAACCATAAAAGGAATGAAGGCACCCCCATGTTCACTGAAGCACTGCAGGATTATTTACAACAGCCAAGATATAGAAACAACCTAAGTGACCATTGATGGATGAATGGGTAAAGAAAATGCAGCATATATATACAATGGAATATTATTCAGCCAGAGAAAAGAATGATATCTTTCCATTTGCAACAACATGAATGGACCCTGAGGGCATTACACTAAATGAAATCAGTCAGACAAAGAGAGACAAATACTGTATGATCTCACTTATATATGGAACCTAAGCAAAAACAAACAAAAAACAAGCTCATAGAACAGACTGGTGGTTGCCAAAGGCAGGGGGGTTGGGGAAGTGGGCAAAACTGGTGAAGGGGGTCAAAAGGTACAAACTTCCAGTTATATTGGGGATGTAATGTACAACATGGTGACTATAGTTAATAATACTGTATTGAATATTTGAGAGTCATCAAGAGAGTATATCTTAAAAGTTCTCATCACACACACACACACAAAATTTTAACTATGTATGGTGATAGATGTTAATTATACTCATTGTAGGGATTTCACAATATAAACAAATATTAAATCATTGTGTTGTACACCTGAAACTAGTATAATGTTATATGTCAATTATACCTCAATAAAAATATTTTAATTTAATTTTAAGTAAAAAAAAAAAATATTAATACATGCTACAACCTGGATAAACCCTGAAAACAAGCAAAATGAAAGAAGAAAGACATAAAAGATCACATATTGTATGATTTCATCTATAGGAAATATCCAGAATAGATAAATCCATAGAATCTAAACACAGACTGGTGGTTGCCAGCATATGGGGGAGGGGAAATGGAGAGAAATTGCTTACTGGATAAAGAGTTTTACCTTGAAATGATGGAGATG
The DNA here is from genome assembly GCF_028023285.1 of Balaenoptera ricei. Taxonomy (NCBI): domain Eukaryota; kingdom Metazoa; phylum Chordata; class Mammalia; order Artiodactyla; family Balaenopteridae; genus Balaenoptera; species Balaenoptera ricei. The sequence continues at coordinate 25,415,949 of NC_082652.1, forward strand.
TTTTGGAACTAGACAGAGGCAGCAGATGTCCAACATCATGAATACTCTAAATACCACTGAATTGTTCACTTCAAAATCACTGATCTTACGTAAATTTCACCTCAATATATTATTTTTTAAAATAAAGAGGGGATATTACTACCAACCACACAGAAATTTAATCAAAAAACAAGGGAATACTATGAACAATTCTATTCCAACAAATTAGATGACCTAGATGAAATGGACAAATTCTAGAAAGACAAAAACTACCACACTGACTCAGTAAAAAAAAAAAATCAATATGAACAGATCTAAAACAAGCAAACACATTGAATTAGTAATCAGAAAATTTTCCAAAAGAGAAACCTAAGATCAGATGACTACTCTGGTTAATTCTATCAAAGTGATTACAGAAAAATTAACACCAGTCCTTTATCAACTCTTTCAGAAACTAAAAGAGGAGAGAAAACTTTCCAGCTCATTCTGTGAGGCCAGTATTACTCTGATACCAAAATCAGACAAAGACATCACACACACACACACACACACACACACACACACACACACGACCAATATCCCTTATGAATACAGAAGAATCCTCAACAAAATACTAGCAAACAAAATCTAACCACACATAAAAAAGATTATATACCATGACCACATGGGATTTATGGAGGTATGCAAAGTTGGTTTATTATAGGAAAATCAATCAACATTATACCATTTTAATAGAATAAAGGACAAAAAAAGACACCTGCCTGCAGAAAAAGCATTTGACTAAATATAGCACCTTTTCATGATGAAAAACAAACAAACAAACAAACAAAAAACCCTCAACAATTAGGAACAGAAGGGAACTTTCTCAATCAAAGGGTACCTGTAAAACACCCACAGCTAGCATCATACTTAGTCGTGAAAGACTGAAAGCTTTCCCTCTAAGACTGGGAACAAGACAAGGATGTCTACTACCGCACTTTGACTCAATATTATACTGGAAGTTCTATAACCAGGACAATCAGGCAAGAAAAAGGAGTTAAAAAAAAAAAAAAGGGCTTCCCTGGTGGCACAGTGGTTGAGAATCTGCCTGCCAATGCAGGGGACATGGGTTCGAGCCCTGGTCTGGGAAGATCCCACATGCCGCGGAGCAACTAGGCCCGTGAGCCACAATTACTGAGCCTGCGTGTCTGGAGCCTGTGCTCCGCAACAAGAGAGGCCGCGATAATGAGAGGCCCGTGCGCCGCGATGAAGAGTGGCCCCCACTTGCCGCAACTAAAGAAAGCCCTCGCACAGAAACGAAGACCCAACACAGCCATAAATAAATAAATAAATAAACCCAAAGTTTAAAAAAAAAAAAATGTAACACTCAAGATTTCAGCTTTAAAAAAAAAACAAAGAAGTAGCAGCATTCAGAATGGAAAAGGAAAAAGTAAAACTATATTGGAGATGACATGATTTTGTATATACAAAATCCTGAGGAATCCACAAAACAAGTATTAGAATTAAAAGGTTGCAGAATACAAGATCAATATAAAAAAATCAATTATGTTTCTATACAGTAGCAATAAATGTTCTGAAAATGAAAGTAAATAAACACTTCCATTTACACTGTTACAAAGAATACTTATCAGAAAGAGAAAGACAAATATGATTATGATATCACTTATATGTGGAATCTAAAATAAGACACAATTGAACTTATCTATGAAACAGAAACAGACTCACAGACACAGAGAACAGACTTGTGGTTGCCAAGGATTGTGGGGAGGGATGGATTGGGAGTTTGGGATTAGCAGATGCAAACTATTACATATAGAACGGATAAACAACAAGATCCTACTGTATAGCACAGGGAACTATATTCAATATCTTGTGATAAACCATAATGGAAAAGAATCTGAAAAAGAATGTATATGTACAACTGAATCACTCTGCTGTACAGCAGAAACTAACACAACACTGTAGATCAACTATACTTCAATAAAATAAATTTTTGAAAAAAGAATACTTAGGAATAAATTTAATAGAAATGCAGCGCTTTTTTATTCTGAAAACACTGAATTATACTAAATACATTGTTCAAGCAATTAAAGACCTAAATAAATGTAAAGACATCCCACATTCATGGATCAGAAGATTTAATATTGTTAAAATGGCAAGACTCCCACAACTGATCTATCAAAATCTTGGCTAGCCTTCTCACAGAATTGAAACTCATATGGAAATTCAAGGAACTCAGAATAACCAAAACAATCTTGAAAAAGAAAAAACTGAAAGATTCAGACTTTCTGATTTCAAAACTTACTACAAAGCTATAGTAATCAAGAAATGTGGCACTGGCATAAGGATAGAAACAGATCAACGGAATAGATCAATGGAATAGAATTCAGAGTCCAGAGAAAAACCCATGCATTAATGGTGAACTGATTTTCAGTAAGATTACCAAAATAATCAGTGGGGAACAGATAAATCTTTTCAACAAATGTTGATGGAACAACTGGACATCCATATGTGAAAGAATGAATGAAGTTGGGCCCCCGCTCACACCATATATATAAAAAGTAACTCAAAATGGATTGTGAAACTAAAAGTAGAGCTAAAACTAAAAAAACTCTTTTAAAGAAAATTGGAGTAAATGGTTTCTTAGAGAAGACACCGAAAGAATAAATGACAAAGGAAAAAATAACAGGACTTCATCAAATTGACAACTTTTGGACCTCAAAGGACACCATCATGAAAGTAAAAAGATAACCCACAGAATGGGAGAAAAATATCTGTAAATCATATATGTGACTAGGAACACATATATATGTGATACATATACATTGATATGTTATAAGGGACACATATAGATACTAACATATGTGATAAAAGAATATATAAAGATCTTTTATAACAGAAGAATAAAAAACAACTCAATTAAAAAATTGGCAGAGGACCTGAATAGATATTTCTCCAAAGATGATATAAAATGGCTAGCAAGTATATGAAAAGATGCTCAACATACTAATCATCAGAGAAATGTGAATGTAAACCACAGTGAAAGATCACCTAACACCCATCAGGATGGCTACTATAAGGAAGGAAGGAAGGAAGGAAGGAAGGAAGGAAGGAAGGGAGGGAGGGAGGGAAGGAAGGCAGGAGAAAGGAAGGGGAGGGGAGGGAAACTGTTGGCAAGCATGTACAGAAACTGTATCCTTGTGTGCTATGGATGGATTGTAAATAGTGCAAATGCTGCGGAAAACAGTATAAAAGCTCCTCAAAAAGTTAAAAATATAACTACCATATGATCCAGCAATTCCACTTTTGGATATAGATCCAAAAGAAATGAAAGTGGGGTCTCTAAGAGATATTTGCACATCCATGCTCACAGCAGCACTATTCACAATAACTAAGAGGTGGAAGCAACCTAAATGTCCATCAGCTGATGAATGAATTTTTAAAATGTGATATATACATACAACGGAACATTATTTAGCCATAAAAAAGAAATTCTGCCACATGCTACAATATGCATGATCCTTGAAGACATCATATATCATGCTAAATGAAATAAGCCAGTCATAAAAACAAATACTGTATGCTTCCACTTATGTGAAGTATCCAAAGTAGTCAAAGCAATAGAAAAGAAACAGAAAGTAGAATGGTGGATACTATGGTCTAGCAGGAGAGGGAAAAGTTTGTTGTTTAATGGGATGGGTAGTTTCAATTTTACAAGATGAAAAGATCTAGAGATCTGTTTCAAAACAATGTAAATGGGGAATTCCCTGGCGGTCCAGTTGTTAGGCGCTTCCACTGCAGGGAGCCTGGGTTCGATCCCTGGTTGGGAACTATCCTGCAAGCCGTGCAGCGTGGCAAAAACAAGAACACAAAAAAGAAAAAAAAATGTGAATATACTTAACACTTAAAAATGGTTAAGATGGGGCTTCCCTGGTGGCGCAGTGGTTAAGAATCTGCCTGCCAATGCAGAAAACACGGGTTCGAGCCCTGATCCGGGAAGATCCCACATGCCGTGGAGCAACTAAGCCCGTGTGCCACAATTACTGAGCCTGCGCTGTGGAGCCCGTGTGCCACAACTACTGAAGCCCGCGTGCCTAGAGCCTGTGCTCCGCAACAAGAGAAGCCACCGCAATGAGAAGCCCACACACCACAACAAAGAGTAGCCCCATTCGCCACAACTAGAGAAAGCACATGCCCAGCAACAAAGACCCAACGCAGCCAAAAATTAAATAAAATAAATAAATTTTTAAAAAATGGTTAAGATGGTAAAATTTGTTATATGTTTTTTACAACAATAAAAAAAATTTTTTTAAACAGGCAAAGGATTCGAAGAGACATTTCACCAAAGAAGATGCTATACAAATGGCCAATAAGCACAGGAAATACTGCTTAACATGATTAGGAAAATGTAAATCAATCACAATGAGATACTCCTTCACACCCACTAGGTTGGCTATAATCAAAAAGAGAAACAATAACAAGTGCTGCAGAGGATGTGGAGAAATTGGAATCCTCATATATTGCTGGTGCAGTTGCTATAAAGTGGTACAACCACTTTGGAAAACAGTTTGGCAATACCTCAAAACTTAAATATAGAGTTACCATATGATCCAGCAACTTCACTCTTAGGTATATACCCATAAAAATTGAAAACGTTAAGTCCACGCAAAAACAATGTTAACAGCAGCATTTCTCACAATAGCCACAAAGAGCACACAATCCAAATGTCCATTAACTGATGAATGGATAAACAAAACTGTGGTATATGCTTACAATGGAATACTATTCAGCCATAAAAACAAACAAAGCACTGCTGTATATCTATGACATGGATGAACCTGAAAACATGCTAACTGAATAAAGCCAGACACCAAAGGTCACATATTGTATGTGAGAGAATTGTATGTAGAGGAGAATCAGGAAAGAGAAGCATCCTGTAATCTAAATGAAAAATTATTTTCAGGGAGGAGGAAATGAACTACTTTGATAAATGCTGCCAATAAATCAAATAAAATAAAAACTAAAAATTGACCATTGAGTTAAACACTGTGGAATTCATTAGTGACCCTGACAAGAGTGGATTTAAAGGAAAACAAGAGACTTGGAGATAACAAATATGGCCAACTCTGTAGAAGTTTTCCTATAACTAGCAAATATGAAATAAAACAAGCAGAAGGGGGATGTGCCATCAAAAGATGGATTTTTTAATGCGAGATGACATAATAATCAGCCTGTTTGCTGATGGGAACCATCCAGAGAAACAGAAAACGTAATCCGAAGAAGAGACTTGCTAGAATATCCTTGAACAAACAAGAATTGATTGGATCTAGTACACAAGAAGTGTACACAAGCCAAATAATTCACTCATAGTAACAGACCTGAGACCATATGAAGAAAGGCTGGCATGGTGGATTAATGGGTATGGTAGCCAGCCTCCAAGATGGCCCCAAATGAATCCCGCCTCCTGGTATTCTCAATCCTGTGTAGCTCTCCCTCACACTATCACAGGGTTGACCTGTGAGACTAAGCAAAGACAGAAGTGAAGGTGTGTAACTTCTGAAAAAGACTCTGCACTTCATCTTGGGTGCAAATTCTTTCCTGAATCACTCGCTCTGGGGGAAGCCAGCAGCCATGACATGAGCAGCCCCATGGAGAGGCCCAGAGAGTGAGGAACTGAGGCCCCTTGCTAACAGCCAAGTGACTGAAGTTAGATTCAACAAAAGTCAAGGAGAGACCCTGAGGCAAAACCACCCAGCTAAGCCACTCCTGGATTCTAGACCAGTGAGATAATATGTTTTTTCAGGCTATTAAGTTGTGAGATAATGTGTACAACACAGACATTTCAAGTTACCATATCATTCATATGTCGTACTTGCAACTCTGAACTGTCATACACAGAATAGCTCTCCTATAAATACAGTAAAATTTAAAAAACAAGCAAACGAAAAAAACAAAACGGGAATTCCCTGGCAGTCCAGTGGTTAGGACTTAGCACTCTGACCGCTGGCGCCCCAGGTTCAATCCCTGGCTGGGGAACTAAGATCCCATAAGCCACGCGGCGCAGCCAAAACAAAACAAAACACGGCAAAATTGACATGCCATGAAGCATGTATAGTCAAATCAAACTTGTATAGTCAAGCCAAGGACTCAAAGTTGTACCAGCGATAGATAAGTAACTATACAAGGGAGCTGTATGCACAGTTTGCTGGGCATAAAGCTACCTATAGTCTTGTTTACTGGCATGAAGTGAACTCAGATACCCCACCCATCCAGTCACATTCAATTACTTCATGAAATAAAACCCTTAAGGAAAAGGGTACAGAAATGAACAAACTAATCCCATGGAATCATGTTAAATCACAACACATTTACTCTGAATGAACCACTTTATTTATTTATTTGGCCGTGCCACGTGGCTAGTGGGATCCCAGTTCCTCGACCAGGGACTGAACCCGGGCTACTGCAGTGAAAGCCCAGAATCCTAACCCGGAGGCCACCAGGGGACTCCCATCACTTTATTATTTTAATACATTAGCTGAAACCTTAGGCCACGTGCATCAGCCCATGTTAGCCTCACTGCATGGTAGAAGTCAGCTTAAAAATCCATGGCGCTCTTACTTTTTTCCCTTTCATAACAGCAGGTGAAAGCCGGCCCCCAGCCCCCTGCCCCTTTTTAAGGCCGCAACTTAACAGGGCTCCAGAATGAGCTGAACCAGTGAGTGCCCTGAAGTCATCACACACATTCTGGGTCGGCTCCCACCCACGCAGGAGAACGTTCTCTGGGCAGCAACGTGTTAGCCCGGGAGAGAACAGGAAAAACGCTGAGGGTAAAAAAGATACCACTCTGGGGGCTTCTCTGGTGGCGCAGTGGTTAAGAATCCGCCTGCCAATTCAGGAGACACGGGTTCGAGCCCTGGTCCAGGAAGATCCCACATGCCACGAAGCAACTAAGCCCGTGCGCCACAGCTACTGAGTCTGTGCTCTAGAGCCTGAGAACCACAGCTATTGAGCCCGTGTGCTGCAACTACTGAAGCCCGTGCGCCCTAGAGCCCGTGCTCCACAACAAGAGAAGCCACCGTAATGAGAAGCCCGCGCACCACAACGAAGAGAAGCCCCCGCTCGCCACAACGAGAGAAAGCCCATGTGCAGCAACAAAGACCCAACACAGCCATAAATAGATAGATAGATAGATAGATAGATAGGTAGATAGATAGATAGATACCACTCCGGTCCTCATTAGAAAGACGTCTGTCACCTTACCTCAGGCGCGCACTGAAAACCTGGGGGCTTGAGATTTTCCAGGCAGGAGCAGGTCGCATCCTAGAGACCAGCAGAGAGAAGGGTCAGGGTGAGTCACGTGTTACGGGAACATTCTATCCCCCAGGCCCTAGCTGGTCCTGCCCTGAGCATGTTTACCAGGCGTCTCACACTCAACCAGAGAACAGAATCTCGAACAAGCCTCTTCCTCCAACCTCCCCTCTCTCAGTAAAAAACACCTCATCTGCCACCTGCCCAAACCAAAAGCCTGGACCTCGGGCGCCCAGGGGGGCTCCCACAGGGGGCGGGGGCGGGCCGAGGCCCAGTCAACAAGAAAATAGCCCAGGCGCAGAGGCAGGGGAGAAGCCACTAGATCGATTTGTTTTTTGTTTTTTTAGTTGCGCCCTCCTGACAGCGCCTGGGCCCACGGATCTCCAGAACCCCGCCGGGCCCGGGTCACAGAACTGCCCTGACATTGTTTTGTGTTGTAATGTATTAGGACACCTCGGCGGGGCCGGAGGCCTGACAGGCCCTTCCCCGGAGGCCGGCTCGGCCCACCCCTGGGGGAGGGAGGCTGACGGAGAGCGGCGCCCGCCCAGATTGGGGAAGGGAGAGGGTGAAAGGGATCTCAGGGCCTGGGCCTCACCCTCCCTCCTGAGGGCCCGCGGCCCCACACAGGCCGCCGGAGCCGTGCCAGGCCCGCCGCTCGTGAGGACCCGAGAAACCCTCCCCTCGGCCCTCAGGGACCGCTCCGGCAGCGCCACGGTCCCCGTCGGCGGCGGAGCCAGAACGGCCGGCAGCTCACCGGCCCTGAGGCGCTCCCCGGCCCTGAGGCGCTCCCGGGGCGAAGCCTGAGGCGACTACGCCGCCTCAGGCCCCCGGCGCCGCAGACGCCGCCACCGCCCGCGCCCCCGCTGGCGCGCCCGCTGTCACCTGTGATTGGCTGCCAGGTGCCGGCGCGAGGTCGGGCGCTGCGGTCTGATTGGCAGCGAGGCCGGGTGGGCGCATGCGCGCTCTCTAGCGCCCCCCCCCCCGGTGGCAACCGCTGGGGGCGGGGTCAGGCTGAACCTGTGTCTCCAAGGTCTTGGGCTGTCAAGACGCCAAAATTCGCCAGGGCTCAGGGTAAAGAGCGGGCTCCCAGTGCATCAGGGTAGTCCAGCTCTTGCAATCCTCAGGTGTGATCCCTCTCCCATAAAAGCACTATCTGCCTGCCCCTTGCTTAAGGAACTTGACCACGCAACTGGGTGTTGAAGCCCATCCTCTTGGACTTGCATTTGGGGCCAATCCAGTGCAACGTGCCACCTGTTTTTGTACAGCCTGCAGCGAGCTTAAAAAAGAACTTTACAATTAAAAAAAATTTGTTTTTATTTTAGAGCTTTGCATTTTTTAATGGCTGGGGAAAACCACAAAGAGAATATTATTTTGTGACAAGTGAAAATTATATGAAATTCAATTATCAGAGTCCTTAAAGTTGGAACAGGGACTTGCTTGTTCCTTTAGTTATCGTCTATGGCTGCAAAGTCAATTAATTGCCAGAGATCATATTCGCAAGCCTAAAGTATTTATTATTTGGTCCTTTACAGAATCTTTTTTAAGTGCCCTGTTCTGCTGGAATCTCCTAGTAATCGTTTGAAAAAAAAAAGTTTTTGGTTTACTCTATAATGCTATTTTCTTCTCTATTATATTCATTTTCCATTCTTTATTATTTCCTTCCTTCTTATCGCTATAGGTTTGTTCTGTTGCTCTTCTTTACAACTTTTTGAGATAAATGCCTAACTCATTTATTTGTAACTGATTTCTCTTGTATGTAATGCTATAAATTTACCTTAATTTACTAAAGTACCAATTTAACTGTGTCCCACAATTTTTGCTTAATAATATGTTCATTATCATTCACTTCCAAGTATATCCTAATTTCCATGTATATCCTAATATCCTAATACTCTCTTCTTAAAACAAGGGTTATGTATTATATACTAATATATTTATTTTCTAAATCTACGGGATTTTAAAAGCTGTTTCTTTATCAATTTCTCATTTTGTTGCATTATGGTCAGATCACACAGTCTAAATATTATTGATCCTTTGATTTCCATTCAGTGAAGTATACCATAGTCAAAATGAAGAGGAAGTAATGTAGAGAAAATATTTGCAATGTCTAAAATGTGTATATATGAAATGACCTCCTTTAGGCCTCACAATTACTCCAATACCTTTCAGTAAGTTACCATCAACTAAGCTCCAGGCTTTATTCAAATTTCACTAGTTTTTCCACAAATGTCCTTTTTCTGTTCCAGATTCCCATATAGGATACCAAATCACATTTAATTATAAGACCTCCTTAGCTTACTCTGATCTATGGCAGTTTCTTAAACGTTCCTTGCTTTTCATGACTTTTGACAATTTTCAGGAATCCTTAAGTGTCGGGTATTTTGCCAAATGACTCTCAGTTTGAGTTTGATGTGTTTCTCCTGGTTACACTGGGGTTTATAGGTTTTTAGAACTATACCGCAGAGGTGACGTATCCTTCTCATCACTTCCCATCAGGGATACATACTGTCAATATGACTTACCACTAGTTTCTCCACTGTAAAGTTACTTTTCTCCCCCAGCCATATTCTATTCTTTGGAAACAAGTCACTAAATCCAAACTACACTTAGGGAGGGGCAAGGAATCTCATTGAGGGGAAACATCTATGAGATACACAAATTATCGAGTACACAAATTAATTGGAACTCATTTGTAAGGAAGATCTGTTTCTTCTAGCTTTACCTTTTAATTTTAAATTAATCAAATTGAGTAAAATTAAAAATTTAATATCTCAGTCACACTAGCTACATTTCACCAGCTCCATAGTCACATGTGGCATATTGGACAGAGCAGATATAGAACATTTCCATCTGAAATTTCCAGTGGTTAGGACTCCACACTTCCACCGCAGGAAGTACGGATTCGATCCCTGGTCAGGGAGCTAAGATCCCGCAAGCCTCGCAGCATGGCCAAAAAGAAAATTCTACAAGATGAATACTCCAACCAAAAAATGGGCAAATGATATGAACAGGCCACCTCACAGAAGAGAAAAATACACATTTATACATGTGAAAAGCTGATCATCCTTATTAGGAAATAAATGTTACATTACATTTTAGGAAATAAATGTAACAATAACATTAAAAAAAAAATTCCATCACTGCAGAAACTTCTGTGGACAGCACTGACTTAGATCATTCTTCTTTTAAAACATAATGCACTTAAACATATGAATTTCTTCTAAGAACTCCTTTAGCTCTGTCCCATAAATTTTGCTGTTTTCAATATCATTCAGTTCACATATTTTCATTTTTTCCATAGTGATTTCTCATAGGAGCTACAAGTTGTTTAGAATCAGAACCAGGACTAGGGTGAGCCTAGACCACAACATTAAAGAGGATTGTGAAACACAGGCATGGCACGTTTGCACTTTGGGCTCCTGGCAACCCTTACTCTGGCCCTAGCCCTGTTTGCTTCATTATATTGCTTCATTTCAAAACTTTGGGGTTTTTTTCCTTAATTATCTTTCTGTTTGTTTTTTTTGTTTGCTTGTTGTTTGTTTTGTTTTTGGCCATGCCTCAAGACTTGTGGGATCTTAGTTCCCTGACCAGGGATTGAACCCTAGCCCTCAGCAGTGAAAGCGCCAAGTCCTAACCACTGGACCGCCAGGAATTCCCATATCTTTCTGTTATTGATTTGCAGCTCAGTTTTCCTGCAATCAGTGGGTAGTTACAAAAAGCCCTATAACTCATGTCACAGTCGATGAACTATAGTACACAAGCTTGAGAACAAGATAAGAATGTTCACTATAACCACTGCAGTACAACAAAACACCTGGAATAGCCAAGATAATTTTCAACACCAAAGCTGGAGAACTTAAACTCCCAGATATCTGTATTAGGATTCTCCAGAGAAACGCAACCAATAGGATATAGAGGGATACATGAGGAGGTATGTTATGGGAATTGGCTTATGTTAAGTTCCACCATATGCTGCCTGCAAACTGGAGAACCAGGAAAGCCAGTGATATAACTCAGTCCAAATCTGAAAGCCCAAGAACCAGGAGCTTTGATGTCCAAAGGAGAGATGGATGTCCCTTCCTTCTCCTTTGTTCTCTTAGGGATGAACCCACATCCCATCTTAGGGACCATCCACATTCTCTTGGATGATGCCCACCCACATTGCTGAGGATTTATATTTTTACTCAGTCTACTGATTCAAATGCTAATCTCTTCTGAAAACACCCTCACAGACATACCCAGGAATAATGTTTACCTAGCTATCTGAGCATCCCTTAGCCCAATCAAGTCGATAAAAAAAATTAACCATCACACAAACTTAGGCAGAGCCCCAGTAATTAAGAGCTATAATAATTGTGGCATTAGCACAAGACTAGAGCACTGGACAAATGGAATGGAGTCCAGAAATACATATACAGCCATCTACCTGATTTACACAGAGCTTCCACCGCAATACAGTGGCGTGGTCTTTTTAGTAAATGGTGGTTGATTTGAATACACATATGAAAAAATTAACATTGATACCTTGATTTATCACACCATAAATTAAAAAAAATACATTTGAGCTAGATCAGACCTAACTGTGAAAAGCTATATCGTAAAATTTCCAGAAGAAAACATGAGAGGAATATGTTCTTGGCAGACAATTTCTTAAACAGAACATTCCATGAAGCACCACTCTTTGTACATATGTACACCCATGAAATCACCATCGAGGCCAAGATAAGGGACGTTTTCAGGGTCCCAGAAGTTCCCTAATGCCCTTCCCAGTTGACAGTCTATAGTTTTGTTTTGTTTTTTAAGAGGAGGAGCAAGACTTGAATAGGCACTTAATAAAAGAGGGTAATATTCAAGTGGCCAATAAGCATGTGAAAAAAAAATTCTCAAAATCATTACTCATCAGGGAAATGCAGATGAAACTACAGTGCGATACCACTACAACGTCAAGAGAATAGCACTAATTGTTACTGAACAAAACTTGAGTCTGCTAGCCCGAGCTCAGTAAAGCAAATCTACTGACACCATGTTGTGATGAAGGAAAGTACTGCGTTTCTTGCAAGGCGTCCAAAACGGGACCAAGCAAGAACAGGCAGCTCATGCTCAAAAGACCCAAACTCTGGGATGGCTTTCAGGGAAGGGTTTTTAAAGACAACGTGAGGGAGAGGGTGGCAGGGTGTGTGATCGGCTCATGCACAATTCTTATGACCATTGGTTGGTGGTGAGGTAACCAGGTTGTATTTCAGTAGTCAACATCATCAACCTTCTGGTTCCAGCTGGTCTGGGGGTCTACATGCTGGTGGGCAGCATACAGTTAACTTCTTCTGTCTTCTGGGGGTTTTAGTTTCTGCAAAACAACTCAAGGATATGGCTCAGGATATTATCTGTAGCCCCTGAGGAGAAATTAAAGATCCTTGACTTTGTTTTATGGCTAAACTATTATTGTTTTGTCTTGCTTGCTTGATTGTTTTATTTTGTTTCTGCATTTTCTCAGTTCTCTAATTAAATTCGCTCTTTGGAACATGGGGAAAGCCTAGGACCTAAAGCTTTTCTACAAATAAGAGACAGGGACATGGGGGTGGGGGGTCTGTCCCTGGGAAGGCCCTGCAGGGTCCTGCTCAGTTATATATTGAAAAGGACTGACAGTACCAAGTGTTGGAGCTGTAGAAATGGAATTCACAGTATTGTTGGTGGGAATACACATTGTTTCAATCACTTTGAAAAAGTGTCTGGCCGTATCTACACACTAGAAAGCTAAATCTATGCAGTTTCAGAACTTCTCATATCTATATTTAGACATATAGATATAGATATCTTAAAGAAATTACTATGAAAGACAGACACACACTCATAGCAGCTTTATGCAAAATAGCAAAATTATGAGCCTCAAAGTTCAGGAACAATAAAATGGATACATAAAACTGTGCCATATTCATTCAAGGGAATTCTACTCAGCAATGAAAAAGAATGTGCCACAGCGACACACAACAAGAACGTATCTCACTTATTTAAAAGAAAACAAAGACCAGACCAAAAAAAATCTATTGTGTTATTCTATTTACTTAAAATTTAGAAACAGGAAAAACGAATCCCTGGTGGTTGAAGTCAGAAAAGTGGTTACTTTGGGGAGGAGAGGGTGGCTGGGAAGGAGCATGGAGACTTCGGAGTTACTTGACAGTGGAGAGATGAAGCAGATACAATCTCAGTCACTGTAAAGCCAGACAGGCGCTGACACTGTTTGCTGGCATCTATGAGCCACTACGTACAGCTGACCTAGCCTCAATTCAGCTTTTTGGGATTTCTGCAGGTGGGTAGAACATAATTTTTAGCCAGAACCCCTGCTGCAATACGTCTGGAATATCTCGTGTTCATAGCCATCCTCTTGGTAGTTTTTTCAGGTGACACTTGGGATTCAGTGTTGGTCACAATCATGGATGCTGCCTCTCTTGGTCCCGGTTGAACTGAAGTTCGGATCTTGACCTCTGTTTCAGGAGGCAACCCTTCCAGTTGCTCTGGCTTTTTAAATGGTTGATGATTCTTGGTTTGGTGCTCCATTTTCTCCTTCAAAGTCAAAAACTGTAGCCGGCACTTGGAACATTGAAAGACCCTCTTGTTCCAGTGCCTCCAAGCATGATTTACGTAGGATGTCACCACTTTGAAAATTCTGAGGCAAAACAGACAAAGCAAACTGTTCGTGTTTTCATGCCATGTTCTGAAATGTGCTTCCACATCAGCAAAGGCTGACGATCTGTAATTGCAAACCTGGCACACGTAGGGCATTTCGCCAGGTTTATGATTGACCTTCATGTGCTGTAAGAGAACCTGATCTGTTTCAAAGGACAATTCACAGATTTTACAGACCGAAGAGGGCTCCTGGGAAGTGTGGACACTTTCAATGTGACACTGCAGCTGGAAGGGGGTGGGAAACTGGCGGTGGCAGTGCCGGCAGGTGGTGTGGATTTCCCAGCCGTCATCCCTCTGCTTCTCAAATTCCAAATGGTTCTTCACGTGGGTCATAAACTTGACATTTTTTAGAACTTTCAAGCAGCTGAGGCATTTGAAGGTTGTGTGGGTCTTCCATTCTGGCTGCCTGTCTCCTGGGTGCCGTCCATAGTAAAAATCATCAAGTAACATGATCAGATTTCCTTTCTTGGGATCAACAGTCTTGTTTTGACTTGCTAGACTCAAAAAGTCTGTTTTTGCCAGCCTTTCCAAGCTACATGCTCCATCTGGATCCATAACATGGTAACGTGCCTGGTTATATGCATGAGCCCATGGAAATGATGCCCCACTGTGAACATGGCTTGATGAAGTCGGGACACCTTCCGGGGTCATACTCGTGTTCTTTGTAGAAAGGATACCTGGAGAGGCCATAGCTGAGGCCTGTCCCCCTGGGATTCCATGGCTGACTTTAAGTCTTTTGGGATTCCCACTGTATATATTCATATCTGAAGTGGGACATCGCTTTGAATCACGAGGACTTTTATCCTTGCCTCTTACTGAGAATGCAGCTCCAGGTAGACAATGAGGCCACGGAGAGAGCAAATCTGAGGAATTGTGAAGCACGACTTGCAGAGAGCTCATTTTATAATCAGGTTTAGACGAAGGCTCAAAAATAATAGGACTATCTACATCTCCCCATTCAGATTGAAATGCCGGTGAAATGGCTGCTGGCTTTGACATCGGGGTCCTGCAATTTGCAGGCTGCAATGTGCAAGTGGTATCTTGACTCACGTGACCCTTCTTTCTTGTTGAGGATGAGTCCCTGGTCACTCTGTTCAAAATGTTAGAAATGACCGGCTTTGAATTTGAAATCACTCTGACAAAGAGGGTTTCAGCATCTTCATTAACATGCTCCACTCCAACGAAGATCACCTCAGCACTGTCCTCGTCCTCGTCTCTGGGTTTGGACCCTCCCATCTTCTTCTCTGGTCGTTCTGGGGCTTGTGCTTCCTCACACAGAAAGACGTGTGCCATTTTACAATCGCTTTTTGCTTGAAGTGGTCCCTTCTTCTACTGCTTTCTTTTGGCAAACTCCCACCTAAAGGCAACCACATGATATGGTCAGTACAGTTGTCCCCCCAGATCCGAGTTTTCGCTCTCTGGGGTTTCAGTTAACTCTCGGTTGCTAACTGAAAATATTAAATGGAAAATTCCAGAAATAAATAACTCATAAGTTTTAAATTGCACACCATTCTGAGGAGTGTGGTGGGAGTCTCACACCGTCCTGCTTCCTCCCACCTGGGACACTCGGTTATCAGATTGTCAAGGTATCACAGTGCTTGTGTCCAAGTCATCCTTATTTTACTTAATAATGACCCCAAAGCACAAGCAGAGTGATGCTGGCAATTCAGATATGCCAGAGAGAATCCATAAAATGCTACCTTTAGGTAAAAAGGCAAAAGTTCTCAGTTTGATTAAAAAAAAAAGAAAAAAAATTGTACGCTGATGTTGCTAAGGTCTATGGTAAGAATGAATCTTCTATCTGTGAAATTGTGAAGAAGGAAACAAATCCATGCTCGTATTGCTGTCACATTTCAAACTGCAAAAGTTATGGCCTCGGGCTTCCCTGGTGGCGCAGTGGTTGAGAGTCTGCCTGCCAATGCAGGGGACACGGGTTCGAGCCCTGGTCTGGGAAGATCCCACATGCCGCGGAGCGACTAGGCCCGTGAGCCACAATTGCTGAGCCTGCGCGTCTGGAGCCTGTGCTCTGCAACAAGAGAGGCCGCGATAGTGAGAGGCCTGTGCACCGCGATGAAGAGTGGCCCCCGCTTGCCGCAACTAGAGAAAGCCCTCGCACAGAAACGAAGACCCAACACAGCCATTAAATTAATTAATTAATTAATTAATTAATTAATTTAAAAAAAGTTATGGCCTCAGTGCATGGTAAGTGCTTAGCTGAGATGGAAGAAACATTAAATTAGTACAATAATATTTTTGACACAGAGACCACATTCACAAAACTTTTATAACAGTGTATTGTTATAATTGTTCTATTTTATTCTTAGTTACTGTTGTCAATCTCTTACTGTGCTTTTATAAATTAAACTGCATCGTAGGTATGTTTGCATAGGAAAAGACATTGTGTATATAGGGTTTGATACTATCCATGGCAGCAGACATCCACTGAGGGTCGTGGAACGCATCCCCCCCTCCCCATCGTGGATAAGGGGGGACTATTGTATTTATTTCAAAAGACAAAATTGGTGCCTTATTTAATCATCAGCTGAAACATTGAGATAACTATTAACACCCTTATTTTATATGTGAGGAAATAGGCTCAAACCCAGTTAAGTGACATGATAATTTTAAACTTACCTCTCCAGCCCCCAGGCCCCACTTTTGCCTTATCTCCCCACGGCGGCCCCAATGCTCCCATTAAACTCTGCAGGAGAGCTGGCATGCACCCTTTTGCTTATAGATCTCCAACCTCACTCAGAAATGCCAACCAACATGAAATGTCTAAAAGAGCCCTAGGCTATCGCCCGGGGTGCCCCTCCCTCCCTCCACTCTGTGAGTCTGGAAGGCACCAGACCCTGTACACCGATCAAAAAAAATTTTTTTTTGGTTGCACTGCGTGGCATGCCGGATCTTAGTTCACCGACCAGGAATGGAACCCTCGTCTCCTGCAGTGGAATTCTTAACCATTGGACCGTCAGGGAAGGCCCCGGATCAAAAAAATTTTTTTAATTCCAGAAAGATCTTAAAAGTAAAACTTGAAGTTGCCTCGTGCTGGCAACTATATATATAGCATTACACTGTACTTAGAACTATTTACACAGCATCAACATTGTATTAGGTATTATAATGAATCCAGAGATGATTTAAAGCATATGGGAGGATCTACTTAGTTTATATGCAAATACTACACCATTTTATATAAGGGACTCGGGCATCCATGGCTTTTGGTATCTTCGGGGTGGGGAGTTCTGGATCCAATCTCCCATGGATACCGAGGAAGGACGGTACTTTCTCAGGACTTCTGTTGCTCCCTCTGCCTTGGATGCTTTCTCAGGTACCCGCATCCCAGCTCCTGACCTGCTTCAGGTCCACAGTTTCTCTGCAAGGCTTCCCTGACCACACTTTCAAAAATCACAGCCTCCCCCAACTCACATGCCATATTCACCTCCGAAGCTATTTTTCAACAGCCTTTATCACCTGCCTAACACACAAGTATAAAACACATCTTGCTTCTTTTCTGTCTCCACCCACTAGACTATGAGCTACATACATGAGGGCAGGGAGTTGTGTTTTGTTCACTGCTGTATTCTTTGTTTCTAGAGCAACATCTGGCATACTGTCAATGCTACATGTTTGCTACATAAATATAAAGTAACTGTTACTAATATGATCATTTACCTGTACAATAGGCCAGAACCCACTAATTCCAGGCTCCCCAAGCACTTACACTTGATCTTAGCCAAAAGGCTGAGAAGTGATTTTCCAAGCATTTAATTAAATCCAAATCCTAATCATTTAACACCATCATACAAGGGAGAAAATCAGCCTGTATGTAGTTGGGTGTGGGGAGGGGTGGTTATTGAAATAAAAGTTTTGTAATGTAGTTCTCTCCCTACAATAGATTTGCTGATAGCTTCCATGCCATTAACACGTTCATTGACACTAAGGGACATTCTAATGTTGACATTTGACCATTTCTGTTATCTTGCATTTCATCAGTAGCATTTCATAAGTTTGTTTGGCTGTATATATATATATATATTTTTTTTTATAGTGGTATCAGAAATAATGTATCTTACAGTTGATGGCATCTTAGATTCAATGAAAAATTCTATTTCTTTTCATAAGCTGAATCCAGCCTGCTAAATTTACTTCACAAGGCACTAATGGGATGCTAGCTGCATTCTATAGGCAAATGGTTTAAACAGGGATTGGCAAATTGGCTTGCCCCCTGTTGTGTTTTTTTTTTTGCCAGCCACCAAGCTAAGAATGGTTTTTATATTTTTTAAGATTTTTTTTTTAACTTTTAAGAATATATTTAATTTTTTTACTTTTTTTTTAATTTGGGGGATAAAAACAAAGGAATATTTTGTGACATGTGAAAATTATATGATATTCAAATTTCAGTGCCCACAAATAAAGTTTACTGGAACACAGCCACGATCACTTGCTGTTGCTGGAGGCTGTTTTGCACTACTAGGGCAGAGTCAAGCCACTGCAAGAGACCACATGGCCCTTAATGCCTAGTTACTATCTAGCCCTTTACAGAGAAAGTTTGCAGACTCATGGCTTCAGAGAACAAAATGGAGCATACCAAACTCCGTAGCTCACCAGCTCCTGAAGTCCAGATGATTCAGTGCACTCTGAGCCCCAACGAAGGGTGAAGCTGGAACGTCCTGGTCTCCATATCCAGGAGAGACTTCTCTCAAGTTCAGCAGCGCTACTTCCTGAGTCCTGTGTCAGTGGAACTCCTACCTGGCTCTCCTCAGTGAGGCTGAATCAGAAGATTCCATGCCTTTTAAAGTCCATTATAATCCAATCCCTAGCATCCAAACAGGGCTCCAATCATGTTCCTGAACCAGTTTATCCTGATTGGATATTCAGCTAGAAACCTTTCATCCAAATTGCCAGGGAAAGGAAAGAATGTGGGTGGGGCTTCAGGGCCAGGCCCAGAAGCTGCCTTCCTGGTCCCCATGGCAGGAGTCCCCACTCCTCTCTCTGGCGTCCACAGCCTCACCACCTCATCTCTAATTTACCTGCATTTTAAGCTATTGGGGGTCAGCAGGGGCAGGGGAATGTGGTCCACACAGATATTCCAACAGAACCCAGGCTGAGGTCAGGAACCTGAAAGGACAGAGGTCCTTTTCCAATGCCAGAAAATTCTCCATCTGCAGAGAGCAAAACCCTGCTCTCCTCCTGTCCCTGGGGGATCCAGGGGGCAGGGCTCACTCCCAAGTGGTCTGCACTTGAAGACTCAGCACCCATGGGACTCCCGGGGTCCTCATTGTAGGTTTTCAGGCTGAAGCCCAGGAGCTTTTTCTAAGCAGGGGCTCGTTCTTTCTTAAACCAGTTCCAGGGGTGACAGCTCATACCCTGGTCTCCCTCCCTCTCCCCTCCTCCCTCCCTCCTCCTCCTTCACTCTCCCTTCCCTCCTCACCACCTAGATTATATCGGAAAATTTCCCTCCCACTGCCTTCACAGCCCTCTGCATACAGATTCTTGGGGATAGGGAGGGCTTCTAACAACTCCTCACTGGCAAGAATTATTTGTATTTCCACTCATTCTAATGCAACAGAGTCACTGAATTAGAACAAAAATGAAGTTCACTAATGAAAGCATACTAAAGTGCCATAACCTGATATAACATCAAAAATACCTTTCTGGGACTTCCCTGGCGGTCCAGTGGTTAAGACCTCTCGCTTCCACTTCAGGGGGTGCGTGTTTGATCCCTGGTTGGGGAACTAAGGTCCCACACATCACGCAGCGCAGCAAAACAAACAAACAAAAACCTTTCTTATCAAATCAACATGCTGTACACCTTAACTGTACACCATGTATGTTGATTATATCTCTCTGAAGCTGGAAAAATAAGTATAAATGATCTGACCATTAGAAAGAGCTCATTTTATACTTTTTAAAATGGATGGTGGTGAGTATCAAAACCCTATGCTATTTACATTCTTTTGGATATGTTTAAAAGCATGATAGTAACAGTTTTATTTCCTTTTTTTTTTTTTTTTTTGGCCATGCTGCACGGCTTCCTGCAGGATCTTAGTTCCCTGACCAGGGATTGAACCCTGGCCCTTGGCAGTAAAAGCGCCACCAGTTTTATTTACTTAAAGGGCCTATTTTTATTGTATGCCAGAAGCTACATCCATTGCAGTGTTTACACTTATGATGAAAACATTTTTGATGTCAACTTAAAAATTTGCAAAAACTTAGGGGAAAAGAAGGAAAACTTTTGCAAAAACTTAGGGGAAAAGAAGGAAAACTTCGACTACTTAATACGTTTATAAAGATTGCTCAAATCTCAGAATCACCTGGGACATTGTGAAACGTACAGATTCCAGGACTGGATCTCACACCTGGGAAACTCAAATTACCAGGGCAGGGGCCTGGGAATCTGAATGTTCAATGTTTGCCCCATTTGATTCTGAAGTGAAGGGTGGCCCAAGGTGTAAAATCCTCCAATACTTTGGGAAACATTGATCTCTCCTATGATTAAAATACCCACGAGTCCACTCCTTCAAGGGAGCCTGAGGATGGGTTGAGGGTCAGGAATTCATTTCTCTTTCATTTGACACACTGAGCACCTGCCTTGGGATGAGCATGTTATTGGTGACTCAACAAACCAATCAGGGACTTCCCTGGTGGTCCAGTGGTTAAGACTTCGCACTCCCAATGCAGGGGGCCCGGGTTCGATCCCTGGTCAGGCAACTAGATCCCGCATGCCAAAACTAAAAAAAAACAAAAAAGAAACATCCCGCATGCTGCAACTAAGACCCGGCACAGCCAAGTAAATGAATGAATGAATGAATGAATGAATGAATATTAAAAAAATAATAATAATAAACCAATCAGAGGCTGGAGCTTGAGCTGGGTGCCTGCCCCTCCCCCTCAGAGATTCTAGGACCCCCACCTGGGATATGTAAGCAAAGCCCAGAGATCAGGATTCAGTTCAGGCTGCATTTTGAATCACCTGGACTGTGCTTCTTAACCCTCAGTGAATCTAAGGAATCACCTACGTGGTCTTGTGAAAATGCACATTCTGGTCCAGCAGTTCTGGGTAGAGTCTAAGAGTCTGAGTTTCTCACAAGCTCCATGTGATGCCCAGGCCACTTGGCCAAGGACCAAATATTAAACAGTAAATACAAGGGAGCTACTGAAAAGTACTTATGTCCTGGTTGATTCTGCCCATCTTACTCCAAACCAACAGAATCAGTATCTTCAGAAATGGGACCAGTGAGTCTGTATTATTAGAGGTCCCAGGTCTTTCTAAGGAGCAGGTGGGGTACAAATCCCCTGCTTCAGATGATGACAGCACCTGTGCAGCATTCACCAGGTGAATCACCCCTACCTTCACCCCCTGTTTTGGGCTTCATTGTGTCCTGCAAAATTCATATGTTGAATTCCTAACCCCCAGCACTTCAGAATGTAACCATATTTGGAGATAATACCTTTAAAGAGGTGATTAAGTTAAAACGAGGTTATTAGGGTGGCCCCTAATCCGATCTGATGGGTCTCTGTATAAAAAGAGGGAGGCGAATTCCCTGGCGGTCCAGTGGTTGGGGCTCCATGCTTTCACTGCCGAGGGCCTGGGTTCAATCCCTGGTTGGGGAACTAAGATCCCAGAAGCCACGCAACGTGGCAAAAAGGGAATTGGGACACACAAGACATCAGGGATGCTTGGACATAGAGGAACACAGGGACACAGCAAGAACACTCTCTCCATCTGCACGCCAAGGAGAGAGGCCTCAGGAGAAACCACCCTGCCAACACTTTGATCTTGGACTTCTAGCCTCCAGAACTGGGAGAAAATAATTTCCTGTTGTTTAAGCTCTCCCCGACCCCCAGTCTGTGGTATTTGTTGTGGCCGCCCTAGCACTTTTACGCACTCTTTAGATCAGGAGCCCGTGGAGAGGGCTCACCTCAGGTATAGGTAGGAGGTATGCAGGTGATAGCTCAGCTCCCAGGTGACTGCCGGCCATCAACAAATGCCCAACCACCCTGATTTTCCAGGAAGCAACCTGCTCCTCTTGTGGATTACTTCCTGAAGACCACTGCTGCTAGGGGCCGCACTCAATTCTCTTTCTGGCCCCAACTCTTTTACTTCTCTCTCTAGACTGTGATGGACAGAACCTTGAGGACAGAGCGAGTCCCATTCTCATACCATCCTGAATGTGAGGGGAAGTATCTGTTTTGGCCAAGAAAAGGAAGAAAAACAAACCACAGCTGTATAACAATACTCTGGGACGTCCCTGGCGGTCCAGTGGTTAAGACTCCGCGCTTCCACAGCAGGGGACGTGGGTTCGATCCCTGGTCCGGGAACTAAGATCCCACATGCCGCACGGAGGGGCAGAAAAAAAAAAAAAAAGGAAATGACCTGTTCTAACCTTTCCTTCCATGGACAGCCCCATGGCCAAGTCCAGCCCAGGCCCAGTGCTGTGGAGACAGCTCCCTGGGACTTGTGGTCATGATAGTGGAGTGATATGTGGTCAGCCTGATTATCTACCAACAGGGCTGGGCATCTCACACCATCTTAGAACTTTGTACCCAGGAAGAGATCAGGCCCTCAGGACCACAGGCTGTGCCTCCTGACATGCAGACCAGGGCTGTGTGAAAAGTGGACTCTACTTTACGATGTGGCCCAGGAAGCACACCTGTTCCTGTTCCAGATGGCCAGCCTCTACCCCTTCCTCCGCCTCCAGGGGAGAGCTTGGCTCTACCATTGCTCTCCAAGCTTTTTCCTCTTTCACGCTCCCTGGGAGAGCTTTATCTCAAGAGATTAGGGCTTTCATAGTCAGTGGCAGAGCCTCCGGCTTCCTGCTGTTTCTGCTCTCAGCTCTCAGCTCTGAGTTAAATGTCAGGGGGTGGCAGAGAGGGACCAAAAGGCAAGGGACCGGGACACATTAAAAAATGGAATCAGTGGTGACTTACACCACCTGCTTACCCAAAGCAAGGTGATGTTAATTTCCAGGGCCTTCTTAGATGAAAATTTCGGTGGCCCATGCTAGCCACAAAAAGGGTCTAGTGGGAGCCCCCAACTCTAAGGGGTACCCCTAAGGAAGGGGACTTGGTCACAGAAAAGTGCTCTGATGGGCAAGGGGAATTAGTTAAAACCTTAGCTCTGCCAGGTTGTCAGAGAACCAGGATTCGGGGGAAATTCTGTCTTTACCACATGGATTAAGGTAAAAACTCCAAATTACAGATGAATCATGCCAAGGAGAAAAATGTCAAGTTACATCTAACGCTGAAATCCTGAAATCAGATGTGACTTTTTTTTTTTTTTTGACAATTGAGAATAGATTTTGGTCAGCCTTTGAATAAAAATCATGTACAAGTTTTTATTAATTTAAAAACAAAACAAAATAAAACCTGCGGGGATATTAGTGGCATAAAAGCACAGTTAGACAATGGATCCAGGGATAATGTATTGTCCCTTAGAAACTCCTTTTTTTTTTTGGCTGAGCTCTGTGGCTTGAAGGATCTTAGTTCCCCAACCAGGGATTGAACCCCTGCCCCCTGCAGTGGAAGCGCAAAGTCCTAACCACTGGGCCACCAGGGAATTCTCAGAAACTACTTTTCAATTAAAAATCATACTTATGCAGAGTTAACAATAAAATCTAACCACACAAAAGAGCATTCACCCACTGTACAGCAAGTCTCACTCCTGCCCCAGACCACAGGTATCTCTCTCTGTTCCCGAAATAAACTGTTGTTGAGAATTTCTCAAGTGTCCTTCCTTGCATGTTTTCCTCATCCACAAGCACACACCCCTCTTCCCCTGCTTTTATGTAAATGGTGTATATTATTTGCATACTCCGCAAATTTAAGTTGTGTTTTATTAACATAATTTTACTGAGTGATTTTAACTTGGATGGGGAGAAATCGATCAGGGAGTTGGATGATTATTGTCATTTGATTTCAAATGATCAGAAGCAAACAAGAATGCATCTTCTGTGGAGTATGTGAGGGAAGGACCACAAAGGGAGGCATGAGATGCTTCGTGAACACAAAGGGATGGGTGCCCCAAATTCAAAGGTCGAAGCAACTTACAGATAAATGTCAGAGAGTACTCTTTGGACATATCTGTGTTTTCTGGTTGTATGTTTCTACTAGAAAAGATCCAAGCCTTTTCCAATGGTGGCTTAAAATGCCACTAGGTCCTATCTTTACCCTGAAAAACGACTGAGTCACTGAAAACCTCACCGGAAGCGGGAGATATTGTTGGGAATAATAATACCAATAACAGCAATTAATGTTTATTTAGCACTGACGATGAGCCAGGCCCTGTTCCTGGAGCTCTATGTCTTTTATTCCATTTAATCAAAGTTATGGGACTTCCCTGGTGGCATATTGGTTAAGAATCCACCTGCCAATGCAGGGGACACCGGTTCGATCCCTGGTCTGGGAAGATCCCACATGCCGCGCCACAACTACTGAGTCTGCGCTCTAGAGCCCACAAGCCACAAGTACTAAGCCCGCGTGCCACAGCTACTGAAGCCCGCATGCCTAGAGCCCGTGCTCCACAACAAGAGAAGCCACCACAATGAGAAGCCTGCGCACTGCATTGAAGGGTAGCTGCAACTAGAGAAATCCTGCCCGCAGCAATGAAGACCCAATGAAGCCAAAAATTAATTAATTAATTTTAAAAAAAAGTTATGAGAAGGTGTGTATATATTATTATCATATCTAATTATTACAATATGATATACTATAGTACAGATTTTTTTTCATGGAAAGACATTTTCTTTTAAATACTGCAGTGTGTACATGTCAATTCCAAACTCCCAATCTATCCCTCCCCCCAATCCTTCCCCCCTCCCGGTAACCATAAGCTCGTTCTCCAAGTCTGTGAGTCTCTTTCTGTTTTGTAAATAAGTGCATTTGTATCTTTTTATTTTTAGATTCTGCATATAAGCGATATCATATGATATTTGTCTTTCTCTGTCTGACTTATTTCACTTAGTATGATAATCTCCAGGTCCATCCATGTTGCTGCAAATGGCATTATTTTATTTTTTTTAATGGCCGAGTAATATTCCATTGTATATATGTACTACATCTTCTTTATCCACTTCTCTGTTGATGGACATTTAAGTTGTTTCCATGTCTTGGCTATTGTAAACAGCACTGCAATAAACATTAGGGTGCATGTATCCTTTAGAACCATGTTTTTCACTGGATATATGCCCAAGAGTGGGATTGCTGGATCATAAGGTAGCTCTATTTTTAGGTTGTTTTTTTTTTTTAGCATCTTTATTGGAGTACAATTGCTTTACAGTGTTGTGTTACTTTCTGTTGTATAACAAAGTGAATCAGCTATATGTATACATATATCCCCATATCCCCTCCCTCTTGAGCCTCCCTCCCACCCTCCCTATCCCACCCCTCTAGGTGGTCACAAAGCACCGAGCTGATCTCCCTGTGCTATGCAGCTGCTTCCCACTAGCTATCTATTTTACATTTGGTAGTGTATATATGTTAATGCTGCTTTCTCACTTAATCCCAGCTTACCCTTCTCCCTCCCCGTGTCTTAAAGTCCATTCTCTACATCTGTGTCTTTATTCCTGTCCTGCCCCTAGGTTCATCAGAACCATTTTTTTTAGATTCCATATATATGTGTTAGCATACGGTATTTGTTTTTCTCTTTCTGACTTACTTCACTCTGTATGACAGACTCTAGTTCCATCCACCTCACTACAAATAACTCAATTTCGTTTCTTTTTATGGCTGAGTAATATTCCATTGTATATATGTGCCACATCTTCTTTATCCATTCATCTGTCAGTGGACACTTAGGTTGCTTCCATGTCCTGGCTATTGTAAATAGAGCTGCAATTAACACTGTGGTACATGACTCTTTTTAAATTATGGTTTTCTCAGGGTATATGCCCAGTAGTGGGATTGCTGGGTCATATGGTAGTTCTATTTTTAGTTTTTTAAGGACCTCCATACTGTTCTCCATAGTGGCTGTATTAATTTACGTTCCCACCAACAGTGCAAGAGGGTTCCCTTTTCTCCACACCCTCTCCAGCATTTATTGTTTGCAGATTTTTTGATGATGGCCATTCTGACTGGTGTGAGGTGATACCTCATTGTAGTTTTGATTTGCATTTCTCTAACAATTAGTGATATTGAGCATCTTTTCATGTGCCTCTTGGCCATCTGAGATGTTAAGAAACTTGCTCACAATCACAAAATAAATCACATCCCAGGCCTGGACCTTGGCAATGGGTCTATAGATCCTGAACTCTTAATCCCTCACGTGCACCTCTCTTTCAATAAAGTCTCAAGTGTCCGGGGTCTGCCAGACATGATGCCAGGTTCTGGAGCACAGAAGTAAATGGTAACTACCTCCCTGGATTGTTATGACTATTAAATAAAATAATGCATGCAAATAACTTTGTACTATTGTGAAACTCAGCCTTCAAGATGGCCCTTGATGATCCCTGCACCCTGGTCTTCACACCCTTGTATTGTGACCTCTCACAAGGAGCAGGGCACCAGCAGGATACTGTGGAGTGCTAGTGTGTGATTTCCAAGATTAGATCACAATGGATATTCTGCCTTGCTCTCTTGAATCACCCGCTCTGGTGGAAGCCAGCCAGCAGCCATGTCATGGGAACACTCCAGCAGCCCTCTGGGGAAGTCCACGTGGGGAGGCACTGAGGCCTCCAGCCAAAAGCCAAGGGAGAGAGCCATCCTGGGGGAGGATTCTCCAGCACAAGTCAAGTCTGTCAAGTCTTCAGACGAATAAGCCGATTAAGCCAGTAATTTGAGTCGACCCTCATAAGAGACTCTGAGCCAGAAACACCCGGCTAAGCCACAGTAACTGTGCAGCAGGAAACAGTTATTGTTTTAAGCCCCTACGTTTTGGGATCATTTATTTTGTAGCCACATCATTGGCCATGGGGGGTAAACTCAACCTCCAGCCCCTCTCTCCTCCCTGGAGGTCACCACCCCCCAGCCTTAGGTGCTTTCCTGAAGTCACTTCATTAACATAACAAAAGACACCTTGATCACTCTCATCACTTAGGTAATGCCAAAGGTTTTAGGAGACAGTCAGATTTCATCTCTGTCCTGAACCGTTTTGGTCCATTTAAGGGATTGCGTGGAAGCACTTCTCTACCCGTCAACTAAAACACTGGGGGAACTGAGCTGGAAGAAAGAAGCAAGTGGAGCTGGATCTTCACCAATGAGTTAAGTGAGGAAAATATGGGTCCATCTCCTCAAAGGAAGATAAGATATTGAATAGCCTGTGGACTAGAACAAAGCCATGCAGGTGCCCACTGGGGTCATGAGTGTGGGGAGTATGTAGAGGTCAGACCCCGGGCCCCACCGGGCACTTGTGCATCTCACACGAAACCCACTCTGGCACTTTTGGGTCCACATGGCACCCACCACTGCATTTCTGCAGTTCAAAGTTTCCCACGACACAGACTCAGCGTCTCCAACTCCCCTCCAACTTCGTGTCAGCTGCAAAGTCTAGGCGATTTCTCTCAGAACCTAGTTGTATAAGCCCCTTTATTAGTACCTCATTGTTGTTTTGATTTGCATTTCTCTAATAATTAGTGATGTTGGGCATCTTTTCATGTACCTATCGGCCATCTGTATGTCTTCTTTGGAGAAATGTCTATTTAGGTCTTCTGCTCATTTTTCGATTGGGTTTTTTTTTTTTTGGTTATTGAATTGTAGGAGCTGTTTGTATATTTGGGAAATTAAGCCCTTGTTGTTCGCATCATTTGCAAATATTTTCTCCCAGTCCGTAGGCTGTCTTTTCGTTGTGTTTACGGTTTCCTTTGCTGTGCAAAAGCTTTGCTGTGCAATAAGTTTGATTAGGCCCCATTTGTTTTTATTTTTATTTCTATTGCTTTGGGAGACTGACCTAAGAAAACATTGGTACGAGACTTATGTCAGAGAATGTTTTGTGTGGCCTTTTTTTTTTGTCCGCGCTGCACAGTTTGCAGGATCTTAGTTCCCAGACCAGGGATGGAATCCAGGCCAAGGCAGTGAAAGCGCCCAGTCCTAATCACTGGACTGCCAGGGAACTCCCATGTCAGGCCTTCTTTTGGTCTTGTTTCTGCCTGTGGCTGTTTCCCTGTGTTAGATTGCTCTCTGGCTCTTTTCTATTCAGCTTCACCCCTCTCACATCTTATCCCTCAGCTGCCCTAATCCCACTGCCTGTCCGACGTGCAGCTGGGGCTGCTCCTGGGTAAATGGTTACTTCCAATCATCCCACCCTATGTGCCATACTCTCCCTGCCTGCTTCCCAGCAGCTGGAGACCCCGCTCGCCCCCACCCCCGACAGGGCCTCCATCCACATGGCCCCCGGACCCCTGGGCCCCCAGCAGTCACTACCTCCCCATGCCCCATCCTTACGGATGAGCTTCCTCTCCAGCCAAACGACTTTCAGAACCTCACTGCATTGATAGCATATGCCTCTTTGAACATATTGACAAAATCTAAATTCTGAACAAAGACTCTTGTAAGATTTCTTTCTCAAGTGTGGTCTCTGGGCCAAATAAAGTCCCAAGTGCAGGGCACCCTGCTTGAGAAGCAAGAGGCAGTGTTCACTTTTGTTTTTCTTCCTTTACTTGCATCGGGCAGCTAATAATCACCACTGTCCTATATGGGGCCATCCATGACCGGGGCAAGTGCCTTCCATAGGTTAGCCCTGTGGGTGACCTCACTGCAACGTCATGAGGCCAGTGTTATTATTTGTTTTGCGGCTGAGGAATCTGGCACTGAGATCACACGATCTCTGCCTCTGTTCTTCCTCATGGAGAATCTGCTCGTCCTGTATACTTTTCCTCATATCCCAGAGGTGCCAGTTCCCGTTCCGGAAGATATGCTCTGTAACTTAGGGATGCTTGGGGATGCTGAGACTGGGTGCGCACTGGGGAAAAGTAAGAGAGATCTTTTCCTGACCCCCTTTTTCCCAGCACACCATCACTTATACAGATTTCTGCATTCTCTCTCCTTTCAGAAATGGCAAAGCATGTCCACAAGCCGAGGGGTCCATTTCTTGTTCTTTCTTACAGGGCATAGGGTAGGGGGCTGGAAGGGATGGGGCAGAAGAAAAGAGGGTGCCTGCTAGGGGAAGAAGATAGAGAAGGGCCAGTGGCTGTGTGGCAGGATAAGGGGATTGCTGACAGCTGGCCACACCAGATAGGCGGTGGAGGATGGCTCACGGTCAGGGGACATGCAGACGAGCCCTGCTCTGGCCTTCGTGTGTGGCCTTCTCCCCAGGTCGTGCGTGGGAAGCCAGGTAAGGCAGCCCAGGGCCACGGGGGGGACCCCACTGTATGACATGTCCCCTTTTTTTTTTTTTTTTTTTTGTAAATTTATTTAATTATTTTTGGCTGTGTTGGGTCTTCGTTGCTGCGCGCGGACTCTCTCTAGTTGCGGCGAGCGGGGGCTGCTCTTCATTGCGGTGTACGGGCTTCTCACTGCGGTGGCTTCTCGTTTCAGGGCACGGGCTCTAGGCACGCAGGCATCAGTAGTTGTAGCGTGCAGGCTCAGTAGTTGTGACGCATGGGCTTAGTTGCTCTGCGGCATGCAGGATCTTCCCGGACCAGGGCTCGAACCTGTGTCCCCTGCATTGGCAGGCAGATTCTTAACCACTGCGCCCCCCGGGAAGCCCGTGTCCCTTTCATTTGGATGGGCCGTCTTGGGGGGTCCCACGGGGTGGCCTCACCACACCCCCAAACCAAGTCTGACGTTCACCTGCTCTACCCAAGTGCTCCCAAGACCTGGCGTGGGTTTGTTCTCTCTTGGGACCCAGAATCCAGGGCATCTCACTGGCTCAGAGCTGGATTATCACCTCCTTGATAGGGAAGAAGGGGGGGTCTTCCTGGAAGAAGGGTATTCTCACCCTGGTGTGACCTACCTCTGCACAAAATGATGAACTCTTTTCAATGTGGGAAAAGAATAGTAAACAAATGTTATTTGTCTATGTGAGCTTACTATTATTCTGCTAGGATGAATTAAGATGTTTTTATAGGACACAACTAATTGAATTCAAGGGGCTGGACGCAGTGGGAAGGAGGTTATGGGCTGGTGAGTCCCAGAGGCTCCAGATGGTCTGTGGGTGGATTTTCCCCTCAGGACTCGGGGCCTGACTTTGCACATTGAAGCCCTATCCTGGCACCACCCAGGGCCAGGGATGGAGGCTGTGTATCTGCTGGATCCACTGGGGAGGGTGCTAGAGTCCAGGGCCTGCGTGGAGTCAGCAGCGAGGGTCCCTTGGAAGAATGTTCCCTCCAGTGGTGCTCATTATTGGACACTTAGTACGTTCCAGGCCCTGATGATGCACCTTGTGTGCAATGATAGACTGAACAGCCACAGAAGTGAGGAGGTAACAGATGATCCAGAAACAAGACCAAAGGGAGGGAGAAATGGTGCTGTTAACTCTTGAGGCCGAACCTCGTCCAGCCTAGGGTGCCTGGGCCTCACACACGCTGACTTCTTATTTAATCACTAACAGGAGATTCCTGAGGTTTAAATGGGAGAATCACAGTCACAGATCACAGTGAACACCAGGTGATTGACACTGAGGTTCCCTTTATTTCTGACCATTTCTTTATAACCATCCACACAGGGATAACACCCCCATCTACTTCTCAAGCCTGAATCCCCCTCTAGAAATTCAGATTCACATTTCTAAATCTATAGGATGCATCTCCCCGAAGATCCCATCAACCCCCAAGTCACCATCCCCCCGGCCTGCTCTGAATCACCTTTCCTTTTCCCGCTAACAATGAACAACTGTCTGAAACTATAGCTTGTGTTTCTTCAAGATGCGCTGAGGTCTGAGCGGCAGTGCCCGCATGCCAGGACAAAGCCTGCGGCTCGTTCGCTGGGCTAGGCGGCCATGTAACAGGGGCACAGGATGGGCTCTGGGTTGTAGAAGGTCCTGTCGCCACAGTGCGGACACGGGTTGGCGCTGAACCAGAACACGCTGGGCTGCCCCAACTCCCGCAGCATCTGCTTGAGCCGGGCGTGCAGGTGCGCCAGGCGGCCCAGGTGGAGGGTGCCGCGCACGTCCTCGTAGCTCTCCAAGGGCGCGGGGTACAGCACGTGGCTCAGGTTGCTCAGCCCCGCGGTGTGGCGCAGCAGGCTCTCCAGCACAGCCATCGAGATGGGGTTGCCGCAGAAGCTGAAGGTGGTGAGCTGGGAGCAGTGGCTCAGGGCGGGCAGGAGGGCGCTGAACTGGGAGTCCATGATGCCACACTCGTCCAGGTCCAGGTCCTGGAGGGTGGCCGAGGCCTTCTCGATCAGGACCCGGAGGGGCTCAGAGCTTATGCTGGTCAGGTTGACCCCGCTAAGGCCCAGATCCTTCAGCTGGCTGACGCTCGGGCACTGCGACAGATGCATCAGGTCTGACTCCGAAATCAGGCAGTTGGTAATCGACAAGGTCTCCAGGGGGTTCTTCAGACACCTGGAGAGAGACAGAGCAGTCAGCCCCGGGAGGATGGAGGTGGTGGGCGGAGGGATGTGGGGTGGCCCAGGCCTCAAGGGAAGAGAACCCCATTGCACCAGATCCCAGTCTTCCGGAGGATGCTGCATGGTCAAAGGAGAGGTGTCAGGTCAGCCCAAGGTTGAGCGGGGTCCTTCCCCATCCCTTCTCTGCCGTGTGACGGGGTCAAGGGAAGGAATCCTCAACTGCTCCCTGTGCTCACCCGTCAAGTGGGGGACGACGTACCCCTGCCAGGTGTTGTGAGCACAGGTAAGGTAACAATGGCAGGTGCCCACCGGGGAGCCTGACACCATGTCCCAAGCGAGAGAGGGGATCAGCAAACTACAGTATTGGGAGACATGACCTAAACTGCTTTCAACTCGGGCTTCCTTCCTGCCACCTCCTGGACCCCATCATCCGTTTTTCTGTTCCCAGTGAGGGTACTGGGATCTGTGCTTAAAGGGCTAAGCCAGGCAAGGTCTGGCAACGTCCAGAGGGGTCCAGCCGGCAGGGGCTAACTCTAGTCACTGTATCAGCCACAAACCATCCCTCACTTTCCACAACTCTTTTTTTTTTTTTTTGTCCTTGTTGAATGAACACATTTATTCCTAATGCTTTGAGTCTGCAGTTGCCAGAAAGGAAATCAATCCAACTCTTTCACACAAATAAATCAGGCTGCATTCTCTCATCTTTCATCATTGTGTTCCAGGTAAAGCTATGATTCTATTTTAAGAATGAAAAACAAATTTCTAGAAGAAGTAATTTGTTACTGAAGAACTCCTATGTAATCAGAATCCTTAGAAGCAAATAATAATTGTAATTTGGACTCGAGATTGGAACCACTTCAATAATGATACTCATTTGATTTTTTGTTTCTCTTCTCTGGACTACTTAGGAGCAATAACTGCTTAATGTCCTGATGGACTCCACAATTCTTCACTCCTGCTCCCTCCCCGTCATCTCCAGAATCACCCATTTCCCACATCACACCTCACCTGAGGCCTAAAGCAACCCGGGACAGACAGGAAAGTGGGATAGGTGGGAGGGACAGGCTCATGTGGACCAACTGCTCAGCACAGAGCTTCCGATTTGAAACCTCACGTTGGATGGGCTTTCCCCTGGTCAATGTCCTCCTTGCTTAGTATTTTCCATCATCTCAGCTTAGACATCACTCTCTCAGGAAGAATTCCCAAAGCCACCCTCACCTGGCCCAAAGCCCCCAAGATGCAGATTCCCAGCAAAGAGCCCCCTTTGACAGGCATCTAACTGAGGCCACACCTCTGACCCTAACCTGGGAGGCTATATGACAAGATGCCAGGGGACGGAGTGGCGGCATCGTGTGGACCTCTGAGTGGCCCGTGCACCCTGGCACCATCCATGGCAGGCAGACGGTAGACAGACACCCCATGGGTAATGAAACGAGAGGGGCCTGCCCTGGTCTGCAGAGAGACAGCACCACGCCTCACCTGAGCACCTGGTCCAGGCGGCCCTCAAGGAAGGAGATGGAGTCCAGGTAGAGCTCCTGCAGGTGCTGCAGGCTGAGAAACTGGGCGGTGAGCTGGCTGATACAGTGCTCCTCCTTGCCGGAGGCGGCGTGCGGCATCATGTGGATGTGGGAGAGGAGCAGCCGGCGCAGGTTGACCATCTGGCCCAGATGTGGCGCAAACCTGCCCAGGGTGGCCAGCTTCCAGGTGCAGTTCACCTCCAGGTCCTGGACAGAGTCGAGCTGCACCAGCTTCAGGATCTTCCTCATGTTCTGCATCGGCATGGCGAAGATCCTCAGCTTCTGACAGCACAGGCGGAGTGAGCCCCTCCTCTGCTTGACCTTCTTCAGGAGGTAGCTGAGGGGCGGGTCAGGGGTGCCCTCCTTGAGGTACAGGTCTATGAGCACCTCCACGGGGGCGCAGGTCTGCTTCGGCCACGCCCTTGCACCTTCCACCCGGCGCCTCTTCCTCATGGGCTGGGCCGCCTCAGGCTCCAGCAGCGAGCACACACCAGCCCTGGTGCCGGACCACACGGTCCAGAAGTCCTGGTGGGCGTTCCGGCGCAAATCCAGCACCTGCAGCTTCCACCGCCTGCGGGACAACGGGAGACACGCTGAGCCGTGCGGAGACCCACGGGGACCAGGACCGCATGGCTCAGAACCCAGGCAAGGGTGCGACACCCCAGACACCAGCTGCTCCTCGAGCTTCCGGGGCCCCTCCTGGTCCCCACTTTAAGTGCCATGAGGAGAGGGTGGGCCCACGTGCCTTTTGTCACCTCTGCACCTTAAGTAGCCCTGCACGCCCAAAAGCCTATTCCCAGAGTGGCCCAGCCACGGCCCCAAGGCCTCCCCGTGGCCCCGCACCCTCCCTGACACCAGCTGCGTCTTGCTCAGACCCCCAGGCCCCACCCGCCTGCCGGGTCGCCCTCACCTGGGGCGGACTTCCTGGGCAAGCAGGACGTCCAGGCCATCGATTGCAGCTTGGAAGGTCTCCAGCTGAGGCTTGTGTTCCTTCATCAGGGCCCCCAGCGGGAGGCAGGGGAAGGGCCAGGCCTGCACCATCGCCTTCAGGGCCTGGCTGCGCATCCCGGCAAAGGCCGCGAAGAACAGGGGCGGGAAGAGCTCAGCGGGCAGCTCCTCCAGAGCGGCGATGGCCAAGGCCTCATCCCTCAGCAGGCTCTGGCCGGCCAGTTCCAGGAGTTGCGGCGGGGCCCGGATGCCCATCCTGAAGAATCTGCTCCGTAATGCCTCCTGGAGGGACACCAGAGAGCAAGGGGTGGGTCCTTCTCGGGCCAAGGACGGGCGACCCTGCCGTCCCTCCACCCTCTAGGGGACCCAACGCAGGGCCAAAGACACCCCTCTGGCCACAAAGCCACAGCTCTGGCCCTGCTGGCGCCAGGCCCCAATGACGGGACAAGGTGACCTCTCGCCCCATCCCATATCCACCTGCTGCTGCGTTTAATCCCAGCTCCTCTGACAGGTGGGTACCTAGAAGCCTGACAGCTGACCCCACCCTCTCCGGAGACAAGCTTCTGATTATCACTCAAGGACTGAAAACAACAGGAATAAGGAGTTTAGCCCAACATGGCCTCTTCCTAAACTCCAACAAATAACCCAGATGGGAAAGATGGAGGAGCACCACACAGTGGGTACTGTTACCCCATTTAAAAATCTTTAAATCAGAAACCATAAAGCAGCATGACAGTATTTGATAGCATGTGATGTCAGAGATTAAGAAAAAAAAAAAAAACTGATTCCAAGATGTACCTACGAGTATTATTATTACGATTTAGTTCAGAGGAACAAAGCGCTCACATTTAGAACAAAGCCTCCACTCTTTAAAATATTCCGTGGAATTTTTTTTTATTCCATGGAATTAAAAAAAAAAAACTTTTCATTTCTAAAACGAAAACAAACCAAAAAACCCTTTAAACTAGTAAAAATCACAAAACCATAAATGATATGAACTATAATTACTGGTCACAAACCAAATACATAAAATGTCATCAAAAAATTCCAACTAATTAGATGTCTTACATCAAAAAAAGAAAAAAATACTATTTGGTTAAGAAATACTGTAACTGTCTATAAGAGTGGCATAAACCAGAGCAGAAATCACAACGTTTGGGATTAAGGCAAAACTTCATGTAGAAGCAAAAGCAAAGCCTGCTACTGCAAACGTGTACAGAAGGCGAAGAAAAATTCTCTACAGGACTTTGGCCTGCATGGCCTGTCCTGTGGAGACCCTGGCTGGGGCAGTGGTCAGGGCCCAAGGCCCCAGACGCCAGGGCGGGTGTGGTGCAAGGAGCAATGTGCTCAGGCCTCTGAGTCCCTCCTCTGGCTCCTGAGAAGCCATGATAGGCCTTCCTGGCCGCACTTTTCAGATCCCAGCTGAAATTTCCATTTCCAATTGAAAGCGGAATCTTATTACTAGAAATCCATCCAGCTAACGCTGATTTGACTTTCTCGTTACACACAGATAGGATCCTCTGTCCACTCATGAAAGCGAAAGATAAAAGAAGAAAACCAACCTGAAAGTATACTTGTTGGGGGAGTTCGGGCCACATCAAAATTACCCAAATGTCTGAGTTAAGACAGCTTTGTGCAGACCTAGTGGTGTCACCCCAAAAGAAAAAGAAATATAACAAAAATCCTGAGAATCACACAGTCACTTATACGTAACCTAAAACCGCAAAATGTATGCCCGTTCACGGGGGAACAGAGGTTAACACTGAGGGATGGTGGGTCCTCCAGATTTTGAGGGTTGAGGCTTCCCCAAAGGAGGTCACGTCAAAATTACAACTAGGAGCTGGCTGGGAAGAGGGAGGGGCTGGGCGTTTGTAATGAGACCAAGGAAATTACCCAAGACGAGGTAAAGTGTGTTTTGTTTGGAGGAATTCAGAGACTTTTGTCAGGATGGGCTTGAGAAATTGCCAGCAGGAGTGGCTACGGGGGCACCTGGTGGATCCCTTAAACCCAAGGCAAACCCAAGACTCAATCTTCCTCCCTCTGTCCCTGGAGGCAAAGGGTGTTTCCTCCCGTAAGCGGGGATCTGCAAATTGGCTTGAGACGATGAAATGTAGGCATGTGGGCTGGGAGAGGCCCGAACTGTGCTGGTGGCCAAACCTGGGACACACCTTATTCAGCCTGAAAGCCACTGAGGGGGTCAGGGCTGTGGGCTCTTTGGGCTCTTGGAGGCAGGGAGGGAAATAAACGCGGGGCAAGCACACATATCGGTGTCAGCAAAGGGCTGCAACCAGAAGAGGACTTGCCCTGAGGCTCAGGCGTCCTCTTCCACATCCCAGCCCAGGCTCTGTCCAGCAGCTTCAACCCTCATCATGACCTTCAAAGGCCCCTTCCCAGTGTTTGCGGATAACTTAACATTTCCTCAATCCTAGGAAACAAGTAATGCAAAGCAGCTTCAAAAAGCCCCCCGACCCCTCCCCTAAGGCTTTCCCTTACAGGGATTCTGATGGGAGAGCGCCATTAGGCCCACAAACAAAATTCAAATTTTCTCTTGCTCTGCGTTAAGCACAGCTACGCTAACACCAAACTTCTCCTCAGCGGATGTGAAGTTCTGTTCGGTATTGAAGGGTTTGGGGGCGATGCCCCTGCTGAGCTGGCTCACACGTTGGTTCTGTTGAGGTTTCAGAATACAGGCTGACGGAACCTCTCCACCCCCTGCATTGTGATGCCCCGACAATTCTATTCTGTGGGCGACGCAGCAGCATTCTCTGAAGGATGCTCTCTGGTTTGGTAATTTCCGAGACTGCTTTCTCCAAATTTCTACCGTCCCTATCAGCAGTTTGCCTAAAACAGGGTTAAGCTGGAATGTGCTCTATGGACATTCAACCCCCAGACCATCACCTTGACTGATCTGCTGCAGGAAGTCGAGATTAGTAAGTTAAGCAGAATGTTCCTGATTCTGGAGCAGCCACTGTGTGGTGCTCGCACTTTTCATCCAGCACCTCAAATAACCTTCAGAGAAAAGCTGAAATTCAGTTAGTTTCCTTTTCAGCCTGGTGAGCCGGGGACTTGGCCAGGGGTAGACACTGCCATGCTCCACGCAGGGAGTAACCAGAAGACCCGCTCGGAGGAGGGGTGTGGATGGACCTGCCCCACAGAGCGTTAAGAAGAGATGACTGACTTCACGTGGACCTCGGGGAAACAGGAAATGGCAGACGTCCAAGCCTGGGATGCTTCCATGGGAACCCAGCATCCAGGAGATCCAAGGAGGCAGGAGGGGCCACTGCCTTCGAATGATGTAAAAATGGGAAGTATAAGCCAAACATTCTTCCCCAGAGAGGCAGGGGACACTCCTCTGTCCACCTCCACCTCCATGCAGAGCCTGTTTGTCCGGAGGCAGAAGGACCAGGGGCACATCTGCAGGAAGACCTGTCCTTCCTGCCCAGTGTCAGGACTGGCCCAGGACAACTCCCAAGGCCCAGGCATGAGTCAATTTGGGGGACGTTTCTACCACATCCTGGTCACCTGTTCTCATGCTGCACAGGCCAGAGCAGCCTCTGAGCTCATGGTGGGGGTATGTCCTGTCTCCCTTCCCGTCTCCAGTCACAGAATTTCTACTGGGATCGCAAAGCATCTGCCCCCAGGGCCTTCCTGGGGTCTTTAGAATGCATCTGTGTCCCCAGGTTCCTGCTCCTGGCCTGTGCTGACGGGGCAGCCCCCTCTTTCTGCATCCCTGGCAAGTCAGCCCACCTCTCCCAGAGCCTGGGGTGTGGCCACAATGCGGGAAGGGTGGGGGACCGGACATCCTTCCACTGGCATCAACAGAAATCAAGGATTTCTCCCCAATTCTTCTGACATAACAAGTGTAGAAGAAGGTAAAGAAAAGCCCAGCTGCTTTTCTGGATTCAAAGAAGCACCAGAAATGCTGGAAGATGACCCTTCCTGGCTTCCAGAAGAAGACCCCAACCCTGCTGGTCTTCAGAGGCGCCAGGCTGACAGAGGCCCTGGGTGCCAGGCCGATGGTGGCTTCTCCTCCTTCGGCTCTCTTGACCCAGCCTCGAGCAGACGAGGTCCTACCCAGGAACTGGTATGTCTCCGTTCCCTCTGCAGTAAGATCTCTTCTTGCCCCGGAATATTTTGCCCTCTGGGTCTTTTGAAAAATCGAAGGTCTCTGTCAGCCCTCTCTGCCTCTTCCTGCACTTGGCAAGATGTGGTTCCACTTCAGATCCAATGACATCTAGACCGAAACAAGCAAGTCTCCCCACTTCTTCCTCCCCAGTGAGGACATGTCTGACGTCCAGGTCACTCTGGGTCCAGCCAGTTAATCCTGAGGGAGGTGCTTCTAGAGGCAAGTAGGGGTGCGGGAGGCTGAGGGCCCACTCCAGGCTGGTTGGGCGGGGGATGGCCCAGGACGAGGGGGGAGGAGGGAAATGGCAGCAGAGCCGGGGGCTTGGTTTCCTGGCTCTCAGAGCTGTGTCCCTTATACGCTGAAGCCATGTCTGGGACCACTAAGGGCACCTGGGGACTGTCAGTGTCCCCAGGATCTGGCTCTGTTTGCCTCGACCTGGGGGAGGTGCCAGTGGCTGTCCCCCACCGCCAACTCCAAGGGCACAGAGAGGGAGCACTGACCCTAGACACAAAGATGAGAGAGGTTGAGAGAGAAGGGGAGGCCCCAGTCTTGGCGTTTGGCCCCAGAGAGGATGCTTCTCAGGACTTTCGCACGGTCAACCTCGTTATTGCCTGAGATGGTGGGAACTGTGCTTTTGGAAAGAGGAGGAGAGAAGAGGGGTCCGGTGTTGCATCCCTGTCATCCAACTGACCCCAAATCTCCAACACCAAGCCATAAGGTCACTGTGGCTCAGAGTGACACCAGGTGCGTTGGGCTGTCCGGCCCTTTGCACTGGACTTTTTTCCACTGGAGGAGGGTCAGTGAGCCTCAGAACTCAGGGAGCACTAGCTCCACCTTTGAGGGGGCAGCCCACCCTGTGCTGAGGGCTGGCAGGAGGCACCAGGCAGAAGGGACGTGCCCCCAGGGAGGTCTCCCGCCCAGCTGGTCCCCTCACCCCCATACCCAGGCTCCCCCTCTATCGACAACCCTCGATTTACTCAACATTTACAGAGTGCCTGGGGCAGACCATCCACGGCTGTTCTGGGTGACGGGGAGGGACAGCCCAGTGAAAACGTCATGGTCTTCTTCTAGTTAGAAGTACATACTAGGGAGGTGATGTACAACATGGTAAGTATAACTGACACTGTTGTAGGTTACGTATGAAAGTCATTGAGAGAGTAAATCCTAAGAGTTCTCATCACAGGGGAAAAATCTGTTTTCTGTATAATTTTGTATCCATATGAGAATATGGATGTTCACTAGACTTACTGCGATCATCGCTGCATGATGGATGCAAGTCAACTCATGATGCTGCACCCTTTAAGCTTATATAGGGCTGTATGTCAATTCTATCTCAGTAAGACTGGAAGAAATAAAATGTCACGGTCTTCCACTCAGGGTGTCCCTGAGGCGCGGACCTTGCATTCGACTGAGCAGACAAACGAAAAACAAGCAAGTCGAAAAAATAATGACAGGCAGACCTGGCCTGCACGGTGGGGCAAGGCCACCAAGGCGACCACGCATGCTGAAACCACAAAGCCAACCTTCATAATCTAAGGCACAATATGATGTTTCCTGCAGCCATTACATATTTTTTCAAAACATTAAGAACCCTCTTAACACGATCCACTGTAATGTTTAGAAAGGTAAAAATAGTAAAGCTATTTTTTTTAGTACACTGTGATTTTAAGCACTGAGAAAAAGTGTTTTGTTTCTTTGCGAAAAACTCATCAAAAATCCTCTCAACACTGCTTCCCTGCTTCTCATCACACAACTTTCAATCGGGGCTGAGTGTCTTTCCTACGCCTGGGCAACCTGTCACTCTGCCTTTTTTTAAAACTAATTAATTAATTAATTTATTTTTGGCTGCATTGGGTTTTCGTTGCTGTGCATGGGCTTTCTGTAGTTGCATCGAGCGAGGGCTACTTTTCATTGTGGTGCGCGGGCTTCTCATTGCAGTGTCACTCTGCTTTCTAAGCCTGGATCTGCTTCCAACATTTCACCCTTTGTGTTTTCAGGGCCTGACATTATCTCCGAGTTCCTTTACTGTGAAGATGTCTGCTGGCATCACTGCCTCTGGGACATCTTCATTTTTTTGTCACAACCATGCTCTTCATTGAAGCTTCTCTGGGAGATGGGGACCGGGAGCCTGAAGCTGGATTTTGACTCGGAATGATGAGTCAGTCAACAATTCCTCGTGTTTGGTAGAGCTTAAATCACCAAAGCGTTTCACTCTCCTCATCTCGGCTTCTCCCTCAAGATCTGAAACGTCGGCAGCGGCCTTAGATTGCTTTTTCCTTTCCCTGTGCAGTGGCTGAGGCTCAAAAGGGCGAGTCCCTTGCACCTGTGTCACAGAGCCAGCCACGAGAGGGTGACACAGGAACGAGGCCCCTGGCTCCTGGTCCAGGGCTCGCTAAGCCATCACCGTGCCAGCCCAGTGGGAGTGTGCCCAGGGAAGTCGCCTGTGGATGGGAACAGCCCACTCTGTTCGTGGACAGTGGACAAGGTCGGGGACGAGAGCGGAGGACAGGAGCCTCCATTCAGGGGACATCACCCACCACAGTCCAGGCACTCAGCAGGTCTGTGGGTCCTGCCAGGTCTTCCAGGAAGATGGGGGGAGGGGCGATATATCGGGGAGAAATCCAGAAAGGCCTGCACTCACTGGTACCTCGGCTCAGCAGCCGTACCCCGGGACCTCAGGCTCCAGGAAACCTCCCAGCACTGCTTGCCCTCGGCAGGAGGAAGTAAGCAGGTTTGCTGATAGGGTGTCACCTGAAGGATCTGGGAAGCAGCTGTGCACAGAAGTCCCTCACACACGTGAGGCAGGGGCTAAGAAAGGTGTGGGGAGCTCAGCCTGGCGCCATGGCTGCAGGACAAGAGCTTGTGGGGGTCTCCGCCGTGGCCTGGGCTCTGCTCATGGTCTGTCTGCACAGGTGAGAGGCACTAAGGAAGGCACCGTCTGGCAGCCCAGGGCTGACCCCCTTTTCTTCCTCCACCCTGAACATCTCTGGAGTGATGACCTTGACCTCTCCCCTTTGCACATCCTGCTCCTCTCAGGGTCCTGAGCCCAGTCTGTCCTGACACAGCCACTCAGTGTCTGTGGCTCTGGGACAGAGAGGCCACATTTCCTGCTCTGGAGGCAGCAGTGATACTGGGGGTTACAGCCCGGTGTGCTGGTATCAACGGCACCCACATGCTGCCCAACACCCCCAGTGCACGAGATCGTCCTCGCCCCTGGGGTCCCTCTCCATCCTCCAGCTCCAGGTCCGCCTTCCTGGCCTCCTTGGGCTGCAGCTGGAGGACTCGTTGTGCCCTCTGGGTGCTTTCTTTCCAGGACCGCCCCTAGGCCCAGAGGTCCCAGCCCACCACTTAGGGAGACCAAAACCTCCCTGGGCTCACCCACCCTGCCCCTGCCCAACACCACACAGGAGTCAAGTTTCTGGGGGCTGATGCCAGCCCTGCTCCTTCGCCCCAAGCACAGGTTCTGAACGTAACCGTGGCTTCGGGAATGGGACCCCAACACACTGCAGCTGCTTCTTCAAAGAAGGCAGCAGGATGAAAGCTCTCTTGGGAAAATGACTTGGAAAAATAAAGGCTGCTCATCCTCCTCCCACTGTGAGGGCTTCAGGATGCAGATTGCATGCAGCTCCGCGATTACCAGCACTGAGGGGGCAACAGGACTTCCTGGGACATGAGGAGGTGCAGGGGACCAGTTTACCTGAAGATGTCTTCCGCCGCACTGGTCCAGCTCACACTGGCCTCAGGTCCTCCGACACCCGGTCTCCCTGGTTTCCTACCGTCTCAGTCACCCGTCTCCACCCAAGTCTGAGAATAAGAACCCAAATTCTCCAAAAAACAAGGACACGGTGTGTTAACACGTGTATTTACGAAGCCACAGTGAGAACTCTGCTAGGTGAACTGAAAACCGGAGCCCCGACCCTGCCGTTACAGTGAGAATCTCTTCGTATCTCCAAACCCGAGAAGTTTCTCATCGGCTGAAGCAGCAGACAATCGAAGAAAAGACCTGGTGCTCGGGTCAAGGGAACCTTCTTCTAAGGGCACTGACCGCCGTCCTGAAGCCCAGTTCTGCCCCTTTCTCTGCCCCCCACACCCTGGCACCTCCCGAGGGGACCCCATTTCCAGCGCAAAGCGGCGGCCGATGAGCTCTGGCCATCCCCGCAGACCCGGGTTCCTTGGATTATTACGTCCCCCACGCAGCGCTGCGGCCTCTTCACGGGGCACGTGGCCCGGAGAGGCCCAAGGCGGCCGCCCCACCCCGTGCGGCCTCCGCTCCAGCCCCAGGTCGTGATAGCTCGTTTTCGGGTGGAGAACAGGAGCGGGGGCCCCTTGGACTAGCTCAAGGTCACCCCGCGGGAACACGGGGGCACCAGGACGGGAACTTACGTTTCGCGCTGCAGCGGTACGCCACGGGGTCCCTCGCTTGTGCTCTGCGGACAAAGAACCGCGAACTCAGCAGCGCCCCACCCGGAAACCACGCGGCCCGACCAATCCTGGTTTCTGTTTCCTCCTGGGGCAAATCTCACGAGATCCTGGGATCGCGAGTGGGGTATCCCAGGGAGTCTAGAAGGGGTTCATTTTAATAGGCGGGGAGGGAGTGGGGAGAGGGGGAGGGGTGGCGTCTGTGGCCATGCCCACTGGACGGCGGGGGGGGGGGGGGGTGAGAGTGGGGATGGGGTGGGGGAAGGGTGGGGGAAAGGTAGGGTTGGGGGGATGGGGAGGAGATGAGGGGAATGGGTGAAGTGGGGGTAGGAGATGGGATAGAATGGAAGTGAGGTGGGGGAGGGAGGAATCGTGGAATGGGAGATGGGAATGGGGGAATGGGGTAGGATGGAGAACGGGGTGAGGTGGGGATGGGGTGGGGGTAGGTGGGGGGGTGGGGAGGGGTGGGCGTGGGTTGGGATAAAGGGGCCCTTGAGATCCGGAGGGAGGGGTCGAGGCTTAGAACCCCCACCTCCAACTCCTCTCCCACCCCCACCTCTGGGCCTGTTCTTCCACAACCCCTTCCTCTCTGCGGGGCGTGGGGTGCCAGGGCCGGCTCCGGGGCCCCGTGGGCGAGGGTTCTCGCCCACTCCCACCTCCCTCTTGTAGATAAGATGTCCCTGACCTTGGCCAGTCCAGTACCCCCTACTCTCTCGACTTTACCACTTATGTGACCCCTGGGGCAGCGGAGACCCCAGCCAGGGTTTGACTAGATTGTCCTCTATCCAGATCGTGCTTCCCACCTCCCCACCCCCCCCCCCCATTTGGTTTTCCAGTTTTTTTCAGAAGCCAAACAATTGCTGCATCTGGTCTCTTCACCTCCGTCTGACCTCCGCAGCCCCTCCGATGGCCTCAGCTTGTGCTGGTCCTGAGTGCAGGGTTCTCCTCTTTTCACCAACGGACACTTTCGGACAAAGTCAGGAAGGGGCGTGGAAAAGGAAAGTGTGGGCGGGACCCTCCCAAGCGGTGCCCCTCAACCCTGGGGATGTCGCGTCCGGGCCACCAGGGGGCACTGGAGACATGGAATCCAGGACTAAACGTTTTGGCTCCTCCTTCCTCCCAGCCCCTCTAGGGGAGAAAGTCGGGCTTCTGGAGAGATGGTGAGAGCCAGGCGGGTGAGGATTCTTGCCTGGAGGGGTTAAGAGCAAAGCGGAACCCCAGGCCTGTCACTCACGCTGGCTTGGGGGACCTCCTTTGGGTCCTTTGAATTCAGCTTCCTCACTCAAGCCCAGTTAAGTACTTGGTCTCCTCAAACTGTGAGGCTGTGTCCCTGTCATCCAGGTGACCCTAAATCTTTAACCACAGGCCACCAGAAGGTAGTGGTGGCCAAGAATAACAGGCAGGGCAGTAGTGATGGCCATCTTTCATGGCTCAACCCTGCCATTTCCCCAGACATCCCCCATCCCTGTGAGCTAACAGAGCTTAAGGTGTCCAGCTATACCCATGGATGGATGGATGGATGAATGAATACATAGGTACATACAAATGAGGGCATTGTGTTGATCCCCCTGGACCTGGGATTGCTACCTGGAACAGGGCTGGTAAAAACTCAAGTTTTTCACCTTGGAACTGGAGACTCAGCCTCCCTCTCCTTCCTCTTGTCCAGGCTCATTCAACAAACATTTGTCCTTGAGAGGCTGCTGATGCAACACTCAAGGAGGTAGTGCTCATAAGTTTTAGGATGGAACCAGAAAAAAACCAAAACAAGAAGACCATTGTTTTAAAGTGGCAGGTTGTAACTAATTCTCTGAGAGGGCAAAGGATGCATCTGTGGGACTTGAAGTGGAAAGGGGATCCCTTTGAAAATTGCCGATCGTTATTTTCATGATTCAATGGCTGATTTAAGGCCTGATTTCAGGTTGACACACTGAAAAGATGACGTCGGAGATATTTATGATATAGTCCTATTCATGTACAAGTAAACATGAAAGTAACATTCATTCATTTCAT
This sequence comes from Balaenoptera ricei, assembly GCF_028023285.1. Classification (NCBI taxonomy): domain Eukaryota; kingdom Metazoa; phylum Chordata; class Mammalia; order Artiodactyla; family Balaenopteridae; genus Balaenoptera; species Balaenoptera ricei. The sequence goes on from NC_082652.1 coordinate 25,460,382, forward strand.
TGCTTCAAGCAATGCTCACAATGTTTACCATATTCCTGGGGGCTAGACTAGGCCTGGAGTAGAAGAAGCAGTGAAAGTTACAGGGACCTCCTCTCCCACCTCCTGGAATACATGTAATTCTTTTTCCTGAACGTTGTAGATAAGCATGTCAAGATGTCCAGAAGATGATCACTAAAATGATAACGCTGGCCATGGTAAAATAATTTTCTATATTTTGGGGGGTTTTTTTGCTTGTTTTTTGTGTTTTTGTTTTGTTTTGTTTTTTGGCCTCGCCGCACAGCACGTGGGATCTTAGTTCCCCGCCAACCAGGGATCGAACCACGCCCCCTGCAGTGGAAGCATGGAGTTCTAACCGCTAGACCGCCAGGGAATTCCCAACTTTTCTATATTTGGGGGTAAACTTTTCCAACATAAATGTTTTCCTTGACCAGTGATTTATTTTGGAGATATGAAGAAATTCAGTCACCCCACACAGCCTCTAGTCCCCCAGTCTGCTGCAAGATTAAGCTGACAAGGAAGGTCTTGGAGACAATCCAGGATGGCTGGTCTGCGTTCCTAAGGCCATATGTCCTGATTTGGGGGAACCACCACTTTTGAAAATCCTTTTGGGGGACTCTCCTGGCGGTACAGTGGTTAAGACTTCGCCTTCCAATGCAGGGGGTGCGGGTTTGATCCCTGGTCGGGGAGCTAAGATCCCACATGCCTCGTGGCCGAAAAACCAAAACATAAAACAGAAGCAGTATTGTAACAAATTCAATAAAGACTTTAAAAATGGTCCACATCAAAAAAAAAAAGAAAAAGAAAAGAAAGAAAATCCTTTTGGGGTAGCTATGAATGAGCTCAGAGGGAAAGGCAGGAGCCTTCAGGTAGAGGCCAGTATCCTTCCATCCCAGACTCAAACTCAGGCCTGCTGCAGGCAATGGCCTTGCAGATGCAGAGGGCAGGAAGCCCCTCCCCAGGTGTGTGTGTGGTGGAAGGGGGAGATCAGGTGTGTGGGGAGGGGAACTCATCAGAAGGCCAGGTGCTCCGTGTCCCTCAGAACCAGCTTCAGAACAACTTCTTGGGAAGAAGACATCCTCCCCCCGCCCCTTCCTGGCTGGGCCAGGGCATCTGCCCGCTTCCCTGCGTGCCAAGCCTCAGGGCTTGGAGCAAAGGAGGAACTGAGAAGCATCCAGTCCTCTGAGGGTCTGGATAGAAGAAGAGCAGAGGAAGGAGGAGTTTGCCCCTTTCCTGTCTCGCTGTTGAGCTGGGACATCTCATCTCATTTTCCTCTGTCCTCAGCAACTTCGGTATCAGGTCTTAGGACTTGGTCTGAATCACACCGACAGCTTTCCTGGGTCTGCAACTTGCAGACTGTGGGACTTAGTCTTATCTTTAATAACAGACATTATTATTTTAACCAGTGTATAAAATAAAAAAGCACAAACATGTTCAAAACACACTTAAGGGGCTTCCCTGGTGGCGCAGTGGTTAGGAATCTGCCTGCCAATGCAGGGGACACGGGTTCGAGCCCTGGTCTGGGAGGATCCCACATGCCGCGGAGCGGCTGGGCCCGTGAGCCACAATTACTGAGCCTGCGCGTCTGGAGCCTGTGCTCCGCAACGAGAGAGGCCACGATAGTGAGAGGCCCGCGCACCGCGATGAAGAGTGGCCCCCGCTCGCCGCAACTAGAGAAAGCCCTCGCACAGAAACAAAGACCCAACACAGCCATAAATAAATAAATAAAAATTAAAAAAAAAACAAACACACACTTAAGCAATAGTCATGAATCAAAAATGATTGCTTCCCCCAAACATCTTTCTCCTTCTCCTTAAATCCCCAAGGCCAGCCTTTAGCTTTTCCCACCATTGGCCATAGAGTCACCTCTCTTGGACTCCTGAAATGTCTGTCACTCGGTATGAAGAGCTGCCTCACAGGCATAACCTGGTACCAAGGCTGTGGTGGGGTGGGCTAAACAGTCCTGGGGTGAGGGTCCAGGCCACCTGGTGTGGCAGGTGACACATCCCATCGTGGAGGGAGTTAGTGGACAAAGAGAAATGAGGTTAGAGGGGATGGAAGGGATCGGGGGCCTGGTGCTGAGCTTGATGGGGAAGGAGGGAGGAGGGGAGGGCAACGCAAGAGGGATTTCCAGCCCCCGCTCAGCTGCCTCCCAGGGGCTTGGTTGGCACCGTCTGCAGCCACCAGGGGGCAGCAAGGGCCAGAATTTGGGGAAGGTACTTGAGGCTTATACTGTCCTGTATGAAGTTTCAAGAGGGGCTCCCCACGGAACACTTCTTATGTCCCAAAGCATTTGTACCCCAACAAATCATCTTCAAAAGTGCTAATAAATGGCCCAGGGCTCAGGCTCGGGCCTCAGACTCAGAGCACTGCAGAGACAGAGGCTGGAGGGGAACGTGAGGACCCTCCAAACTGAGGGGGAAAAGAAGGAGTTGGGGGGTGTGGGAGGGATGGATTGGGAGCTTGGGACTAGCAGATGCAAACTATTATATATAAGATGGATAAACATCAAGGACCTATGGTACAGCACAGGGGACTGTATTCACTATCCTCTGATAAACCATAATGGAAAAGAATAAGAAAAAATGTATATAGAGTATAACTGAATCACTTTATTGAATAGCAGAAATTCACACAGCATTGTAAATCAAGCACACGTCAATAAAAATTTTCAGTTTGTTTGTTCTTTTTCTTTCTTTTTTTTCTTTTTTTCTTTTTTCACAGCGCTATGCGGCATGCAGGATTGTAGTTCCCCGACCAGGGATCGAACCTGCACCCCTGCAGTGGAAGCGCAGAGTGTTAACCACTGGACTGCCAGGGAAGTCCCTTCAATAAAATGTTTTTAAAAAAGAGCGAGTTGAGGGGATACTCGTCCCCAGCTCTGCCTCTGACTCCCGGAAAGCAGGGCAGTTGGATCTTTCAGCCGCCTGGGCTCAGGGCCTCTCCTTTGTCCCAAGAGCACAGAGGGGACCTTCTGGGATTCCTCCCCCAGGAAGCACGATGACTCTCACAGCAGGAGAGACAGGAAATCCCGGGCTGGATTCCTTTCCCACATCATGTCATAGTCTCGGTCTGTCCTCACACACCATGTGAAGGAGTTAATTCTCCAGTAATCTCTGCTGTCCAGGGATGCAGAAGAATCTGGAACAAACTGTGTCAGAGGGGGTGAGCAGAGGGGGGGAGGAGGGGCAGGTGCAGGAAGCTGATTTGCATGGAGGCCCCTCCCTCCTCTGAGGGGTTAGGGGATAAGAGAGGTCTGGGGGAGCAGGCCTAGGGCTGGGGGCTCAGAAGGCAGCGACTGGCGTGTCTCCACCATGGCCTGGGCTCTGCTCCTTGTCACCCTCCTCACTCAGGGCACAGGTGAGGCCTCCAGGGAAGGGACCCCACGGACATCTGGCTGATCCTTTGTCCTCAGGGTGACCTGGGCCCCACATGGAACTGACCAGAGTGTGTTTCTCCTCTTTCCAGGGTCCTGGGCCCAGTCTGCCCTGACTCAGCCTCCCTCAGTGTCTGGGAATCCGGGACAGACGGTCACCATCTCCTGTGCTGGAACCAGCAGTGACATCGGGAAATATAATTATGTCAGCTGGTACCAACAGCACCCGGGCATGGCCCCCAAAATGCTGATTTATGATGTCAATAAACGACCCTCAGGGATCCCTGATCGCTTCTCTGGCTCCAAGTCTGGGAACACGGCCTCCCTGACCATCTCTGGCCTCCAGGCTGAGGATGAGGCTGATTATTACTGTAGCTCATATACAAGTAGTAGCACTTTGCACAGTGGTCCAAGTTCATGGGGAAGTGAGACCAAAACGTCCCTGAGCTCACAGGCTCCCTATTGCTCTGGACATGCTTCTCCTCCCTGAGCTGCCAGCTCCATGCAGCTCGGCCATGAGAGGTCAGTGGTCTCTGAGCTCCTCCCTCTGCCTACAGTGAAGGTGGTGGGAAATATGCTCTTGGGGTTATTGTCTTGGGATGGTAACCACTTCCTCATTCTGTATGATGTGCCACTCTTTCCAGCTCTTCCACAGCAGTATGATGGTTAATTTTATGTGTCTATTTGCCTGAGATAAGAGATGCCCATACTGCGGTTAAAACATTATTTCTTGGTGTCTGTGAGGATGTCTCAGGAGGAGGATATTGGCATTTGAGTCCACAGACTGAGTAGAGAAGATCACTGGTGTGGTGCAGTGGGCACTGTCCTTGAGCTGAGAGCCTGAATAGAACAAAAAGGGAGAGGAAGGGGACGTTGCTCTCTCCTCGTCATCAAAGGCATCACCTCCTGACCCTGGACACTGGCACTGCTGCTTCTCCAGCTTTCAATCTCGGACCAGGACTTAACATCCTCGGCCCCGATTCACAGGCCTCTGGACTCAGACTGAATTATATCACTGGCTTTCCTGGTTCCTCAGTTTGCTGATAGATTGTGAGACACCTTCAACTTCCATAATGGTGTGAATCAATTCCTATAATAAATTATATATATTTTTTCCTGTTTCTCTGGAGCCATGTGACTAATCCCGATTTTGGTACCCAGAGTGCTTCAAGAAAAGTAGAATGTTAAGGATGATTTTTCTCAATTGATTCTGAGGTTTCTGGAATTGGCTGTCTAATCTGGTTCTACTGAATGGTGCTAATGGCTATTTCCATTAGTACAGAGAGCACAGCTAGTGTATGTCATGAACTGTTCATTGAAATGAGAAAAATCCCTGCCTTGGATTCTTCTAAGCAACCACTTGTAAGAATCGAGGAGCTAAGTGACCCTGTATATGATATTTTGGAACGTTTTGGGAACCCTACAGAATATCATGATGTTGGTATCTGATCGGAATGTTGCTGGACAGAGTAGGGAGAGAAAAAGATGAGCTTAGCGATTCAAGAGCCCATCCCAAGGGCCACACAAGCAACCTGCGAGTTTTCTGGAGTGCCCTGGAGGAGAGCCTCATCTCATGCAGCACTTGGAGCGAAATAGCTGAAAATCCAACCCAGACCCTCCTCCTTCAATTGGCTAAATTCCAGCAAAGTTGAGTCCCAGCCTTGTAGTGAAGAAGGTGGTTGGGAAAGAACCGGATCCTACAGGTTGGGTGGGGATGTGTGGGAGGACCTGAGGGACTCGGGACACTGAGCCCCTCAATTCTCACGTGTCTTCTTTGCCTGTGGAAGACGCCTCCCCACTCCCAGCGGTATAGGTCTTTCCACCTCTGTCTGGGGCGATTGACCCTGCATTGCCCAAGGAAAATGTCACGGCCGCCCTGAGGAAGCTGCCACGTGAGGCTGTGCTGATTTTCCTCAGGACCCCCCGCCCCCATTACCCCTCTTTGCTTCTGGACCAACAATTAGACTCGGGTCCCAGCAGTTTCCTAGGATGAGAACAGAGTGTGAGCCTCGAGAGGGGCACTGCACTCCAAGAACTGCTTGTTTCTCCTAATTCACACAGACAGACATCCCCAGAACACGTTGGGAAGGGATTCGAGGGTGGGGGGCAGTGGTGGGAGGAACATCAAGCTGGATCAGCTGGATCTGTGATCTGGGCTCACTCCACAGAGACTCTGCGTTTCATGTTCCCTGCAGCTCGGGGAGGTAGACAGAGCCTCCGCAGTTTGGGGGTTGGTTGGCGGAAGCAAAGTCCAAGATGGTCCCTAGTGAGTGAACTAGAGAAGCCAGAACTGCCTGGAGACAAAGGGATTCAAAAGGTAATGAGATTGGAGCATCCTTGAATGGCTCTGTGCTCACTCTTCTCCAAGTCAGAACTTATAGTGAGAACTGCAGCCCCTCAGCTGCAAATCCTAAACGCAATGGGAGGAGCTGGATCCTGGGTGGCCGGGGCCAAGGGGTGGCCCTCCCCTACCAAGGGCAAGGCTACCATCATGGCCAGTGGAGTCAAAGCAGCAATGAGAAGAGTCTTGACGTGTGCAGATCTCTGTCATTGGCTTGTTAATCATGGTATTTCTGGAACTGAAAAAGGTAGAAGCCTGCTAAATTCCTACTTGGTCAAAAAAAATTCTAGGTCAAGTGAAAAAATTATAAAAATTTTTTCAAATTATAAAAATTCCCCCAAAATGCCCATTTTGGGCCCACTGAGAAGACTCTCCGGACTCAGTTGGGAGTCATCCTCATGGCTGTGATTTCCTTCAGTGAGAGGAGACAAAGGAAAATCAGCAAAGGGCAATGGCGGATGAGGTCAGGTCCGTGGAAACCAGGAGAATCTTCCCGGACGCCTTTCCGAGGGCCGGGCTTCACCCCCAGCGTCAAATGCTGACAATGTGTGTGAAGAATTGTATCACAGGGAGACTCATCAGACCAACAAGGCTCTTACCAGAGGCTGGTTTCCTAGGCATCTCTGGTCTGGCATCTGCCGACATTCCAGACTCCTGTGGGTTTTAGCAAAGCATTTTTAAAGGCCAGGAGAGAGGTGGTCTCAGGGTACATGATCAGCTTGTGCACAGTTCTCTGATTGGCTGATGGTGAGGCAGCAGGGTGGAGTCACAGGGCTTAACATTATCAGTCCTTAGGCTCCTGGGGGCCTGGGGCTATGTGCTCATGGTCACCAAGTAGTTCTTCCACCTGGTGTGGAGGTGGGGGGTGGATTTCACATCTGCAAAACAACTCAGGAAATTTGCATCAAATACTATTATCCAGGTACTTCAGAGAAGAGCTAAAGCAGAGGATATTGGGGATGGCCTGTCCCTGGAAGGCTCCATAGGGGTCTTGTTCGGTTACACACACACACACACACACACACACACACACACCCAGCACCATCACTCCTGGGTCCCCCCGCCCCACTGTACCCGGGAAGGATGCGAGGGTCTGCTCTGTGGGGACCGGGTACTCCATCTGCATCACCCGCGGGGCCCTGTACCCAGAGGCAGGAGCATAAACCCTGGGGTGCAAAGGACAATTACACCAATTGTCAGCTTTCCTCATAATCAGGAACTAGACATTTCAGATACTGAGACAGTGATAATCTTGGGAAAGACCAGTCCGCCCTGATTCTCTGTCTAGAAAATACACAAAACACGCTGGGTCCAGCGTCTCTGTGGACAGTGGAGCCTGACCTCAGGGAGACACCAGCTCTGGGGTGAGGACCTCCCACTGAGGACAGAGGAGAATCCTCACTTGCACCACGTGGCAGATAGACCTGCCTGAGGAGAGGTCCCTGCGGCTGGGCCCTGAGGTGAACTCTGACCCAGCCCCTCCTCCCAGCCCTGCACACCCTGGCATCTCCCCTCATTTCCTTTAGGGCTCCCTCCATCCTGATGGGCTCTAACTCCTTCTTACGTTATTCCTTTTTTCGAACACTTTTGAGAACTCAGCTTCATCTCATGGGCCCATATTTCTCATCAGTGTACCTATGGGGGTGGAGTCATTTATTGTGTAGGTTCCTCTGCCCTGAAATGAGATCTCCTCAAGGTCACTCACCCTGAGACAAGGTCGTCCTGAGACAAGATTAGAGAGCCTGCAGGGGTGGGTCTGAGTCACCTGGGGAGGCAGGTGACAATTCCATCCTGATGAGGCTGCAGGACAAAGGACAGGGGCATGGAGGGGATGAGGAGGGACAGGGTGGCTGGTGCTGAGCTGGGAGGAGGAGGAGGAGGAGGAAGAAGTGGGGGGTCCCAGGGTTCATCCTCAGAGCCCTGCAGAGGCAAGGGACAGGGGAGGCAGGGGGCCCGTCCTGCTGAGGGGACAGGTTGGGGAGGGGGATGCACACCCCCAGCTCCCCTGTGGTGTCGGGAGGAGTCGGGATGGAATCTCTAAGTCACCCCAGCCCCTCGGGCCCCTGTTCTCACCTTCCACCCGCAAAACCCAAAGAGTGGTTAACGGGATTATTAGCCAACGACATCTTGACTCAAATAGTGGACGACAGGGACATCCCAGGATGGCCCCATTTCCTGGGCCCTGTAATGGTCAGTGTCCTGACTAAGGACAACGTGTCACAGAGTTTTCATCCTCTCAGATGAGACCTGATGTCCAGGGACGCAGAGACTCTAGGGTCCAGAGCTGGACAGGGGGCCTGGGGTGGGGGGCTGGGGTCAAGGACCTGCTCGTGGATTTGATGTGCAGATGCTTCAGAACAAAGAGGTGGGGGTGGGGATGGGACAAGGCTGCAACTGGGGCTCCCACCAGCCACCCAGCAAACAGCAGGTGTTCCCCCTGGTGGGACTGTCCCTTTCCCAAACATAGAGACCTTGGAGATAGTCATCCAGCAGAGGGCGCTGCGGAATGTCCCCTTCACTGAGGTTCCCAGAGACACAGCCCTGTCCCAGCAGAGACCCTGAAGATCCAGGAGCTCATTACCTGAGGGACTTCAGCTGGTATTTCTTTCCCTGCAAACCAGGTACAAACAATTCATGCTCCTGTATATACATGTCACCCTTGTGTCAAAAGATTTTAATCCCTGAACTATATTCTCCCCTCAGGGTGCAGAAAATCTAGTGACCAGGGCCAGGTCAGAGGGGTGAGGAGAGAATGAGGAGGGGCAGGTGCAGGAAGCTGATTTGCATGGAGGCCCCTCCCTCCTCTGAGCGGGGAGGGGATAAGAGAGGTCTGGGGGCCCAGGCCCAGGGCTGGGGCTCAGAAGGCAGCGACTGGCGTGTCTCCACCATGGCCTGGGCTCTGCTTCTTGTCACCCTTCTCACTCAGGGCACAGGTGAGGCCTCCAGGGAAGGGACCCCAGGGACACCTGGCTGATCCTTTGTGTCTTTGTCCTCAGGGTGACCTGGGCCCCAGCACTGAACTGACCAGAGTGTGTTTCTCCTCTTTCCAGAGTCCTGGGCCCAGTCTGGCCTGACTCAGCCTCCCTCAGTGTCCGGGAATCTGGGACAGACAGTCACCATCTCCTGTGCTGGAACCAGCAGTGACATTGGGCGTTATAATCAGGTTGGCTGGTACCAACAGCACCCAGGCACGGCCCCCAAAACCTTGATTTATGAGGTCAATAAACGACCCTCAGGGATCCCTGATCGCTTCTCTGGCTCCAAGTCTGGGAACACGGCCTCCCTGACCATCTCTGGGCTCCAGGCTGAGGACGAGGCTGATTATTACTGTAGCTCAGGTACAAGTAGCTGCACTTTGCACAGTGGTCCAAGTTCATTGGGAAGTGAGACCAAAACCTACCCTGAGCTCACAGGCTCCCCGTTGCGGTGACTCTGCTGGTTGCTCATCTGCATCTGTGTTTGAAGCATTGGCAGCTGAGAGGAGATCTGAGGACCCTGCAGAGGGATGAAGACAAATGACAACGTGTGGTTTTCATGTTTGTTGTCCCTCCTGGTTGACCTGCATCTGAGTGGGCTACATTAGGGATTGTTGGGGACAGACTCTGTTCTCAGGGTTGTCTCTCTCCTGGCATCATGAACCCTGTCCAGGGACAGCCCTGCAGGAGGACAGTCTCCCCAATACGACGGGCTCTTTGCAACGTGACTCCAAAATGGAGGGTGGGCTGGAGGACGTGTCCCCCATTCCTCAGTGACGTCAAGGTCACATGTTTCCATGAGGAGCCAGTGCAGTTTCCAGGTGGAATCCCAGCACACCTAACACCTGTGAGAATTCATTGAAAAAACAGGCTCGTGTGTCCACAGTTCAATATTACTTTCTTTTGAAACTGAAAGACAGATTTCAAATGCAATGATTTTAAATTTTAAATTATGTGAAGTCAGAAGTTTTTGTTTCTTGTTTTTCTGTTCTTTTCTTTTTTTTTTTTGTCCATGCCATGTGGCATGTGAGATATTAGTTCCCCGACCAGGGATCACACCCACGTCTCCTGCAATGAAAGCGCTAAGTCTTAACCACTGGAGCACCAGGAATCTCCCAAATTCAATATTTTAGATGAAAAACAAAGTGCATGGGTTAAATTGCTCAGGACACCTCATCGCCCCAGTAAGAAGAAGAGGAATATTTGATAGCTTTGTTTTCAGGCGTCCAGGACTGGAAAGCAGCCTGTTTTCTGTGGTTCTGGCTCCTGGCTCTCATGAAGTTGGAGTCACGTGTCAGTGGGCTGTTTTCATTAAGGTCCTCTGACTTTGGAAGACGCCCCGTATATGGCTCACTACATGCTAGCCCTGTGCACTCTTTTCTTGTCCAAATCATCTTTCTGCTAAATCTGAATTTTTAAAAATTTTTAAAAAGATTTTTAAAATGTGGACCCTCTTTAATGTCTTTATTGAATATGTTACAATATTGCTTTTGTTTTATGTTTTGGTTTTTTGGCCGTAAGGAAAATAGGATCTTAGCTCCCCGACTAGGGATCGAACCCGCACCCCCTGCATTGGAAGGCGAAGTCTCAACCACCGGCTCGACAGGGAAGTCCCTAAATCTAATTTTTTTTTTAACCCAGTGAATTATGCCCCCTATTTTCCAAGTCTATGCTAGTCTCCATCTGAATAATCATTTGTCTTTATCACAGCAATTTACACATGACCAGAATCTTTGGTCTTTCTATCTATATGGTCAAAGCTCAAATAGAGTGTGAAAAATATTGACCACCGTCATTTCTAAGTTCTACTTTCACTGGGATTATAGCTGCTCCCAAGTGTGCAGGGCAGGAATCAGAGTGGTTTCACTCTCCTGAAATAGCCTCGGTTATGATTTACCCTCTCTCACTATGATGGAAACAGCCGTTCTTCCTTTCCATCCGTCCTGTTGTCCTGTTACCCCTCTCTTTCTATTCTATTGAATATATAGCTGCAATGATAATCGGTCTTACTTTTCTCTAAGAAAAGCTTTTTTAGTTTTAATGACAATGACCTGAATAAGGCTCTTCAATCCAGTTTGGGGGGCATCTCCTCTTCTCTCTAAGTGTTGCTTGCATGTGTCCTGGACGAGCTGGATGGGCAGGGAGGGGGCAGGGTCTCAGCCGCATCAAACAGCCTGAGAGGGTCTTTGTTCTGATACTGGCTCTGCCTTTTTCTTCCCACTTTCTTTGTTTAAAGATTCCAGGTGAGTGTTTCTACCACATCCAAGGCTTCAAGAGTAGGTTTTCACCTTATACTTGCAGTTTCTCATGAAAATTTCCTCCATGTCTGAGTCCTGGTCTGTGTAGCTAAGGAGAGGAAAAGTAGTCATGTCTCTTTCAGTGTATTTTGCACAATTCCTTTTATTATGAAATGCAGCATTCCTGAAGGAGAATGTGTGGAAATGCACACTCACGATTTAAGGAGGAATAATAAACAGAAACCACATAACCCCAGATGAAATCTACCCCGCAAACACATCTGTCTACCCCACTCCCCGATTAGCTGGTTTGCTGACTTCAGGGTTAATCATTCCATGGCCTGTCTTTACATTCCTGCCCCAGTCTTCCTAGGTATGCATCCCCCAAACAACATAGTTTGAAACAGTGGGTACAAGCATCCAACCCGCTGAGTGAGGAAAGGGTAGTGTGTCTACAGGTGAGGCCCCAAGAGACATGGACCCTAACAGAGGCTCAGCTTGGTCCTGGGCGGAGCTTCCCTGGGTTTCCTGGAGCCCGTCCTGAAGATGGCAGACAGGGTCCCAGAGGAAAGACAAGGAACCCTAGAGTCAGGCGTCAGGCCCTGTGGGATGTGGGCGGGTCCTGGATCTCTAGAGGGAATATTGTCAGGGGATCAGCTGTCCCACATATCCTGCTACTCAGCGGGACGTGGACTCCAGGAGCTGTCTGAGATCACTTCACTGGGAGGAAGCGAGAGAGATTGTTCCTGGCTGATCAGGACCCTAGAAAATGGACCATGTCAAGACAAGCCTAGTCCAGACATAAGGTACAAATCAGAACCTGGGCGACACGCATCCAACCTTACAGGATGGTGTCAGGTATGTCAGCACCTGGATGATGTCAGCTTCCTTGTTGGTGAATATTTCTGCCGGTTGCCCATTGGAGAAAGGCCTCCATGGGAGATGGCCATTCCAGAGAGGTGGGCAGAGGCTACAAAACTCTGGAGGCACACAGGCTTCTCCTCCTGATCCCCACAGAATCAGCTCTGCCATGTCCCCTTATTCAGGACATGTGGTTCACCCTCTCCCTAGAACAAATCTGTCAGTGGGATTAGTGGGCAGTGGTCTACTAGCCTCACGACTAAAAGGAGAGAGAATCTGGAGATCTACCTGCTTCTGTAAGGACTCACACTCATTATAATTGTTAAGTTATCTCAGCTCATCACGACCATACTCACCACCGATTACGATCTACGGAATGACAGGTCTACTTAGCACCACTGCAGACCTGGGACTGGCCTTTCTCAGGAGGAAGTCGGCTAACACTTGTTGACATGCATCTTGGCTTCCACATTTCTGTTTTTCTGTACTCCTATGTTCTTTGGAGTCTTCCTGAACTCTGAAATATGCCTCTAACTATCAGTATTGTTTGACTTGGGTTTGAAAGAAACAATCATAGTTGTGCATTCGTTCCACGTCACCCATAATGACCAGAGTGAAGAACTCTGGGACAGACGTTTGTGTTGTGAGGCTGGGGAGAGGGAGAGAGAGGAGGAAACATTGTGGTAGAATCCGCAGGGAACTGGTTTTTCTTTTTTTTTTTTGACCCCGCTAAGTGGCATGTGGGATCTTAGTTCCCCGACCAGGGATGGAAACCGTGCCCCCTGCATTGGAAGCATGACGTCTTAACCACTGGACCACCAGGGAAGTCCTGGAACTATTTCTTTGGCTGACATTTTCCTAACATACCAATAGTCAATCAACCTGAAGAGGGGTCTCAAAAATTGTCCACACCTCAAGATTTCGTTACAATGAAACTTGATCCGGTTGCCTTCACATTTCTACATCCTGGGGCTTGTCAAGATTCTGGATGTGAGGGTTTCCCTGTGTCTCTCTGTCTCCTCTCCTTTGGGAACTCCAATTATTTGTGTATTAGGTCAATTGAAGTCCCACAATTTGTGGATACTACTTCATTCTTTTAAATTCATATTTCCCCCTTATGTTGAACAAGGGACTGTTTCCATTGCATGACTTCAAGTCAGAAATCTTTCGTTATCCAATGCTCTGTCTGTCATTAATCCCATCTGCTGTAATTTTCTCTGTAGTAGATTCACTGTGTTTTTTTCCACCTTCCATTGCTTAGCTGAGACTTTCTTTTTTAAAAATTTTTTATTGGAATATAGTAGATTTACACTGTTGTGTTAGTTTCTGCTGTACAGCAAACTGAATCAGTTATACATATACATATATCACTCTTTTTTAGATTTTTCTCCCATATATTGGCTGAGACTTTCTATCTCTCTATTGACTTCAGGAGGTTCTGTCCTTATTTCTTGCATCATTTTTAACAAACTGGTTGAATATCTTTGTGACATAATTCCAGCAGATCTGTGAGACACGCTCTGTTAACTTTCCCTTCCATACAGTTGAGAAGTTCTGGTTTTCCACATGCCCAGTGATTTCAGTCTATCCTGGTGTGGCCAGTATTTTGTGGTGAAACTATGGGTCTTTAAATCCTATGTTGGCATTTTGGTTTAATCAGATTCTCTGCCCGGTTGAGTACAGGTGGTTGATTCCACCCAGCTTTGTGTGAACTGTGCTTTCCATGTCAGTTCATTTACACAGACTTGGACCTGCTCCTCGGACACGTCCTGCAATGAGCTGCACAGTGGTCCGCCTGGGAACTGGGTTGTTTTCTGTCCCTCAGGTTCCAGGGCCTCGGTTGGCACCATCTGCAGCCACCAGGGGGCAGCAAGGGACAGGATTTGGGGAAGGTACCTGTGGCTTGTATTGTCCTGTATGAAGTTTCAAGAGCTTCTTCCTGCGTAACCCCTCTTATGTCCCAAAGCATGTGTGCCCCAAGAAATCATCTTCAAAAGTGCTAATAAATGGCCCAGGGCTCAGGCTTGGGCCTCAGACTCAGAGCACTTCGGAGACAGAGGCTGGAGTGGAATCCGAGGACCCTCCCAACTGAGGAGGATGAGAGGGAGTTGGGGGTGGGGGAGGGATGGGTTGGGAGTTTGGGACCAGCAGATACAAACTACTATATATAGGATGGATAGACAACAAGGTCCTACGGTATAGTGCAGGGAACTGTTTTCAATATCCTGTGATAAACCATAATGGAAAAGAATAAGAAACAGAATGTATATATAAGTGAATAAGTGAGTCACTTTGCTATACAACAGAGATTCACACAACATTGTAATTCAACTATACTTCAATAGAATGTGTTTTGTTTCTTTTTTCTCTTTTTTTTAATTTTTAAAAATTCTTTAGTTGCGCCATGTGACGTGCAGCACCTTAGTCCCCCGACCGTTGATCAAACCCACACCGCCTGCAGTGGAAGCGCGGAGCCTTAACCACTGGACCGCCAGGGAATTCCCTTCAATAAATATTTTTAAAACAGAAGTAGTTGAAGGGATACTGGTACCCAGCTTTGCCTTTAACTCTCAGAAAGCGGGGCAGTTGGATCTTCCAGCTGCCTGGGCTCAGGGCCTCTCCTTTGTCCCAAGAGCACAGAGGGGACCTTCTGGGATTCCTCCCCCAGGAAGCACGATGACTCTCACACCAGGAGAGACAGGAAATCCCGGGCTGGATTCCTTTCCCACATCATGTCATGGACTCGGTCTGTCCTCACACACCATGTGAAGGAGTTGATTCTCCAGTAATCTCTGCTGTCCAGGGATGCAGAAGAATCTGGAACAAACTGTGTCAGAGGGGGTGAGCAGAGGGGGGGAGGAGGGGCAGGTGCAGGAAGCAGATTTGCATGGAGGCCCCTCCCTCCTCTGAGGGGTTAGGGGATAAGAGAGGTCTGGGGGAGCAGGCCTAGGGCTGGGGGCTCAGAAGGCAGCGACTGGCGTGTCTCCACCATGGCCTGGGCTCTGCTTCTTGTCACCCTCCTCACTCAGGGCACAGGTGAGGCCTCCAGGGAAGGGACCCCACGGACATCTGGCTGATCCTTTGTGTCTTTGTCCTCAGGGTGACCTGGGCCCCACATGGAACTGACCAGAGTGTGTTTCTCCTCTTTCCAGGGTCCTGGGCCCAGTCTGGCCTGACTCAGCCTCCCTCAGTGTCCGGGAATCCGGGACAGACAGTCACCATCACCTGTGCTGGAACCAGCAGTGACGTCGGGGGTTATAATCAGGTTGGCTGGTACCAACAGCACCCGGGCATGGCCCCCAAAACCTTGATTTATGATGTCAATAAACGACCCTCAGGGATCCCTGATCGCTTCTCTGGGTCCAAGTGTGGGAACACGGCCTCCCTGACCATCTCTGGGCTCCAGGCTGAGGACGAGGCCGATTATTACTGTAGCTCACGTAGAAGTGGTAACACTGTGCACAGTGGTCCAAGTTCATTGGGAAGTGAGACCAAATCCTGCCCTGAGCTCACAGGCTCCCCGTTGCTGTGACTCTGCTGGTTGCTCATCTGCATCTGTGGTAGAAGCATCGGCAGCTGAGAGGAGATCTGAGGACCCTGCAGAGGGATGAGGACAAAGGACACGTGTGATTGTCCTGTTTGTTGTCCCTCCTCTTTGACCTGCATCTGAGTGGGCTGAACCAGGGAGGGTTGGGGACACACTCTGGGTCTCAGAATTGTCCCTGTCCTGGCATCGGTGAACCCTGTCCGTGGACAGCTCTACAGGAAGACAGTCTCCCAATACGATGGGCTCTTTGCAACGTGGCTCCAGTATGGAGGGTGGGTTGGAGGGTATGTCCTCAGTTCCTCAGTGATGTCAAGGTCACATGTTTCCATGAAGAGCCAATGCAGCTTCCAGGTGGAATCCCAGCATATCTAACACCTGTGAGAATTCATTGAAAAACAGGCGTGAGTGTCGTGGCTTCAATATTAAATTTTTCTTGAACCTGAAAGACAGTTTTCAAATGGAAACATTACTAAAATTTTAATTATGTGAATTCAATAGTTAAAAAAAAAATCTTTTTTTATGTTTTGTTTTGGTTTTTGTTGTGTTTTCTGTGGCCATGCCACGCACCTTGTGGGATCTATGTTCCCTGACCAGGGATCGAAACTTCACCCCCTGCAATGTAAGTGCTAAGTCTCAACCCCTGGACCGCCAGGGATATCCCAAATTCAATAGTTTAGATGAAAGAGTACATTGGTTGGATTCCTCAGGACACATCATCCCCACAGTAACAAGTGAAGTGGAACATTTGATAACTGTGTGTTCAGGCATCCAGGACTGGAGAGCAGCTCTTTCTTGTGGTCCTGGCTCCTGGCTCGCATGAAGTTGGAGTCACATGTCAATCGGGCTATTTTCACATGTCAATCGGTCCTCTAACTTTGGAAGACCCGTCGTATATGGCTCACTCTATGCCGGTTCTGGGCACGCTTTTCTTGTCTAATTCATCTTCCTGATAAACCTGATTTTTTTTTAACCCCACCAGTTAGGCCCCTTATTTTCCAAGTCTATGTTAGTCTCAATCTGTGTATTCATTTGTCTTTATCACAGCATTTTACAAATGACCAGAGTCTTTGGTCTTTCTATCTATATCATCAGAGCTCAAGTAGAGTGTAGAAAATATTGACCAACTTTATTTCTAAGTTCTACTTTCATTGGGATTATAGCTGCTAATAAGTGTGCAATGCAGGAATCAGAGTGTTTTCACTCTCCTGAAATAGCCTCGGTTATGATTTCTACCCTCCACCATTATTATGGAAACAGCCGTTGCTCCTTCGCATCTGTCCTGTTATCCTGTTATTTCTTTCTTCTTTTTTTCTATTAAACATATAACTGCATTTATAATCAGTCTTACATTTTTCAAAGTAAGACTTTTTCTTTTAATGAGAATGACCTGAATATGGCTCTCCACATGTTCAGAAGTCACATTCTACAAAGCAGACTGAGCTGTGATATCAAATATTCCCCTGAATATAGTAACCCTGAGCTTGCAGTTTAAACAATCCAGTGTGGGTACTTGTAGGCAGATGTGTGTGTTTGTGCCTGAGAATCGGAGCAAAGGTCACCTTGTGTCCACACACGGACCCCTCCCCTCTCCCGTCCTCACTGCAGGTCCTAACAGCTCCATCACAGAGCAGGATGTGGATGAGTTTTCAAAAGAGCACGATGGGATACACACTGAATCTAGAGGGTCATTGATTCCCTTCTGTTTGATGAGAAAACTTCTGGAGAAGTTTTGACCCAATATTTTAGGTGGATTTGGAAACATATGTTTGACTAAGAAAAAAGGTACTTTCTATCATAGATGATATTTTGATTCTCGGAATCTCAATGAAATGAAAATCTCGGGACACAAAGCAACAGACTCAAGTCAAGAGCATCTCTTGCCATTTTGTGCCCCGTCCAATGTGATGCCCAAACATTATTCCAGACAGCATGTGGGACCCTGCTCTGGACTGAAGGTGTGTCTTGTTTTGTATCCATATCCCGGAAGTGGGAACAGGAGCCCTTGCTCAGGTTTGGGGGCGGGGTGGACAGAGAGGAAATTTCCTAAGGGTTCACAGTGAATGAAGGGTCAAGGCATATCCGATGGGTTACGTTTTCTGGAGCAGAGATGAAGAATCTCTGAAAATTCAATTAAATTTTTAAAAAATCTCCTTACTCTTTGCTGTTGTAATATGTGCAAGGCAGAATACGACTCTTGGGAAATCTACTAAGGATTCACCATCAAATGTGGGTAAACAATAGCTTTCCTGCAGGTGGTTTGCTTTGGTTATTTTCCCACTGCAAACGTATGGCATATTTAAAGGATAAACCGGGCTTCCCTGGTGGCGCAGTGGTTGAGAATCTGCCTGCTAATGCAGGGGACACGGGTTCGAGCCCTGGTCTGGGAAGATCCCACATGCCACGGAGCAGCTGGGCCCGTGAGCCACAACTACTGAGCCTGCGCGTCTGGAGCCTGTGCCCCCCAACGGGAGGGGCCGCGATAGTGAAAGGCCCGCGCACCGCGATGAGGAGCGGTCCCCACACCGCGATGAAGAGTGGCCCCCACTTGCCGTAACTAGAGAAAGCCCTCGCACGAACCGAAGACCCAACACAGCGAAAAATAAATAAATAAATAAATAAAGTAGCTATAAAAAAATAAATTAATTTAAAAAATAAATAAATAAATAAAGGATAAACCAAGAAGGAAGCAGTGGACATTAGCCTGTGTTATAAAGAAAGAAGATCTGGACTATTTGTGCATTTTCTCCTTAATGAGGACAAAACGTGTGCTGACTGGCAGAGGACTCCCTCCTGCTATGTGGGATCCCTCCTCATGGAGGCTGGGTGGCAGCCTGAGGTCTTGTGGGAGCTCTGGCAGCTCTTAAGATCCACGAGGCAGAGGCTCCAGATGAGCTTCTGGGTGGGGGGGAGCGAGTATGGCTGCAACTGGGGTCCCTGCCTTCGGATCAAGGAGCCACAGAGAGAAACCAGCAGGGGTGTAGACAGGAGCTTACACTGAAAGTCTGGAGAGCAGGAGTTCCAAGTGTGGACATGATAATTCTCTCACTGGAGCTTGTTCCAAGGGTGGTGGGGAGGTGTGGGGAGTTTCCAGTGCTCATGACTTACTGCTTCTCTGGGTGGTCCTGGGCTGTCCAGGGAGGGGTGAAGGTTAGTGCAGACCCTGATTCCCATGATGACTTTTACCCCCCGCGTGCAGATGGCAGGAGATGGAGGGAAACCCTAGACCCTGGGTTTGCTGCTTGTTTTCTCAGATCATCCTGTGTCAAGTGTCCCCAAGACCACAGGCAACTACTTTTGTCATTAAGAAGACCCACAAAAAAAAAAAAAAAAAAAAAAGAAGACCCACAAGACTCAGTAGAGAGGTGTCCTGGTGGCTGTGATTTCCTTCAGTGAAGGGAGACCAAGCAAAATCAGCAAAGGGCCATGGTGGATGAGGTGAAATCTGAGGAAACGAGGATAAACTTCCAGGAGACCTTTCCCAGGGTCGGGCTTCATCACCAGAGTTAAATGGTGACAACCTGTGTGAAGAACTGTGCCCCAGGGAGCCTCATCAGACCCACAAGACTCTTACTGGAGGCTGGTCTCCTAGGCATCCTGTGCCTGGCATCTGCCGAAATTCCAGATTCCCGCTGGGGAGCAGGCCAGGGGTTCAGAGTAAACCATAAGGTTGCGGGAAAGTGGAGACTCAGGGGGTCATTCTTCTTGGGGAATAGCCTAAACCTTCCTGAAATCTAATCACAAGACACAAACCAAGGGCGAGTCTTGTGGGCAGGTCTATCTAAGGACATTAGTCTCAGGCTGTGGGCTAACTCTGATGTGCACAAATCCTATGTGTATTCCTGCGCCTGAGTTCAGGCCCTGGATCCAAAGGAAACCCAACATCTCCCATCAGGTCCAGGTTATGTTCTATCGCAGGATGTGCTCTGTCTCTGCGAAGAAACACACACACAGCCCCACGCAAACACAGACAGACAGACAGACACACACACACACACACACCCACACACCCACCCAGCGCCATCACTCCTGGGTCCCCTCCACAGTACCCAGGAAGGAAGCAGGGATCTGCTCTGTGGGGACCGGGAGCTCCTTCTGCATCACCCCCGGGGCCCTGTGCACAGAGGCAGGAGCATAAACCCTGGGACGCAAAGGACAATTACACCAATTGTCAACTTTCCTCGTAATCAGGAACTAGACATTTCAGATACTGAAAGTGACAATCTTGGGAAAGACCAGGCAGCCCTGATCCTCTGTCTAGAAGACACAAGGGGCCTAGCATCTGGACACAGGTGCCTGACCTCAGGGAGGCGCCAGCTCTGGGGTGAGGACCTCCCGCTGAGCACAGGGGACAGAGGAGGATCCTCACTTAGCACCACGTGGCAGACAGACCTGCCTGAGGAGAGGTCCCTGCGGCTGGGCCCTGAGGCCGACTCTGACCCCGTCCCTCCTCCCAGCCCTGCACACCCTGGCATCTTCCTTCATTTTCCATTAGTCTCCCTCCATCCTGACGGAACTAAAATCCTTCTTACATTATTCTTTTTCAAAGCGTTTTGAGAATTCAGATTCATCTCATGGGCCCATATTTCTCATCCGTGTACCTATGGGGGTGGAGTCATTTATCGTGTGAGGTTCCCCTGCCCTGAGCTGAGATCTCCTCAAGGTCACTGTCACTGAGACAAGGTCATGCTGAGACAAGATTAGAGACCCTTCAAGGGCCCTTCTGAGTCACCTGGGGAGGAAGGTGACAATTCTGTCCTGATGGGGCTGCAGGACAAAGGATGAGCCCATGGAGGGGATGAGGAGGGACTGGGTGGCTGGTGCTGAGCTGGGAGGAGGAGGAGGAAGTGGGGGGGTCAGAGCTGGGGGGTCAGCCCCACTCAGCTGCCTCCCTGGGGTTCCGTCGTCACCATCTGAGGCCACCAGGGGGCAGCGAGGGCCTGGGTTTGGGGAGGTTCTGCTGTGGTTTCCTGACCTGTATGAAGCCCCCAGCTGCGGCCTCCTTAACCCCCTAAGGGAGAGTGTGGGGTGCAGTGTCCCCAGTCTGTTCTGCTTCATAAAACCTTTACTAGGAAGGCCAACAAAGGTCCCAGGGCTCCTCCTCAGAGCCCTGCAGAGGCAAGGGACAGGGGAGGCAGGGGGCCCATCCTGCTGGGGGGACAGGTTGGGGAGGGGGATGCACACCCCCAGCTCCCCTGTGGTGTCGGGAGGAGTCGGGGTGGATTCTCTAAGTCACCCCAGCCCCTCGGGCCCCTGTCCTCACCTTCCACCCGCAAAACCCAAAGAGTGATTATCGGGATTATTAGCCAACGACATTTTGACTCAAATAGTGGATGACAGGGACATCCCAGGATGGCCCCATTTCCTGGGCCCTGTAATGGTCAGTGTCCTGACTAAGGACAACGTGTCACAGAGTTTCCATCCTCTCAGATGAGCCCTGCTGTCCATGGACACCTGCAGAGCCAGGTCAGAGGGGTGAGGAGAGAATGAGGAGGGGCAGGTGCAGGAAGCTGATTTGCATGGAGGCCCCTCCCTCTTCTGAGGGGTTAGGGGATAAGAGAGGTCTGGGGGAGCAGGCCGAGGGCTGGGGCTCAGAAGGCAGCGACTGGCGTGTCTCCACCATGGCCTGGGCTCTGCTCCTTGTCACCCTCCTCACTCAGGGCACAGGTGAGGCCTCCAGGGAAGGGACCCCGGGGACATCTGGCTGATCCTTTGTGTCTTTGTCCTCAGGGTGACCTGGGCCCCCACGGAACTGACCAGAGTGTGTTTCTCCTCTTTGCAGGGTCCTGGGCCCAGTCTGGCCTGACTCAGCCTCCCTCAGTGTCCGGGAATCTGGGACAGACGGTCACCATCTCCTGTGCTGGAACCAGCAGTGACATAGGGAAATATAATGCTGTCGGCTGGTACCAACAGCTCCCAGGCATGGCCCCCAAAACCCTGATTTATGATGTCAATAAACGGCCCTCAGGGATCCCTGGTCGCTTCTCTGGGTCCAAGTCTGGGAACACGGCCTCCCTGACCATCTCTGGGCTCCAGGCTGAGGACGAGGCTGATTATTACTGTGGCTCAGCTAGAAGTGGTAGTACTTTGCACAGTGGCCCAAGTTCATGGGGAACTGAGACCAATATCTCCTCTGAGATCACTCAGCCCTTCACTCCTAAACTGAGGCTTTCATTTGCTTTTGTTATTAGTTTATTTACAAGCAATTATGAACTTAAACAAAAATATATAGGTTACATAGAGAACTGCTGCATAACCTTTTTCCAGATTCACGAATTTTAAATACTTTGCCATAATCGCTTTTCTTATATCCCGTTTTCTCTCATTCCCTCTCTGCATTTGTATGTCTATACACACACACATCCATATGCACACACAGCACACACCCAGGCACAATAAACATTTATTTTCTGAATCATTTGAGAGTAATTTGTATCTACCAGCAACCAAGCCTTCGTATTTTTTCTTACATAGGATTCATAATCCATAACATACATCATTTTAAGGTGAATCATCCAGTGGTTTTTAATAGAGTCACAAGTTTGAACATCCACTAACATTCTATCTTCCAGGATATTTTCATCCTCATAAAAGGAACACCTCATCCATCACCAGTCAATCCCCTTTCCCTAGTCCCTCCAGCTCTCAAAACCATTTTTTTATAGATTTATTTATTTTATTTATTTACTTTTGACTGCATTGGGTCTTCATTGCTGTGCACGGGCTTTCTCTAGTTGTGGCGAGCGGGGGCTACTCTTCGTTGCGGTGTGCAGGCTTCTCATTGCAGTGGCTTCTCTTGTTGCAGAGCACGGGCTCTAGGCGTGCGGGCTTTCGTAGTTGTGGCACATGGGCTCAGTAGTTGTGGCTCGCGGGCTCTAGAGTGCAGGCTCAGTAGTTGTGGCACACGGGCTTAGCTGCTCCGCGGCATGTGGGATCTTCCCAGACCAGGGCTAGAGCCCAAGTCTCCTGTATTGGCAGGCGGATTCTTAACCACTGTGCCACCAGGGAAGCCCCTCAAACCATTAATATACTTCCTGCCTGTTCTAGACTTTTCACATGAATGCAACAATACCTTATGTGGCCCTTTTTGCCTGGCTCCTCTCACTCTATAATATTTTCAAGGTTCTTTCCTGTTGCAGCACATATGAGTACTTCATTCATTCTTATTGCCAAATAATGCCACATTGTCAGCATCGACCTACTTGCTTGAACATCTGGGTGGACCCAGGCATAAGCACCAGATGGCTTTCCCATCTTGCGAGAACTTTCCCAGTTTTAGCTCTGAAAGTGCCCTGTCCTGTCTGGGACTTCAATCTGGGGCAAATCACGGTGGATCGTCGCTGAGAGGGTTAATTTTATGTGTCAGCTTGACTGGTCACAGGGGACCCAGAAGAAGCATCATTTCTGGATGGGTCTGGGCAGGTGTTCCTGGATGAGATGAGCATTTGAATCTGGGGACTCAGTAAATACATTGCCCTTCGCAGTGTGGGTGGGCATCGCCCAATCTGTTGAGGGTCTGTGTAGAGAAAAAGGAAAAGGCAGGAGGATTTCACGTCTGTTTCTCTTCTCACTGTACGAGCTGGGACATTTCACCTCAACTTCTCCAGCCCTCAGACTGGAATTTACATCACTGGACCCCTGGTTCCCAAATCTTTGGACACAAACTGAATTACATCACCAGCTTTCTCAGCTTTCTAGGTGTAGAGAGTGGCTCCTGGGACTTCCCTGCTCAATAATCAATACTAATCTCTCTCTCGCTCTCTCCCTATATATATATATTCCTTACAAAAAATTCTTCTTTAGTTATATGTATATATTTTTATTTGTTTTGTTTCCCTAGAGAACCCTGACTAATACAGTCCTCTTAACAGGAAGCTCAATCTTCTCATAATGTTCTCATCATCATTATTTTTTCTAAGCTTTTACCTGTTACCTTCTTTCTTTCCCTATAAACACATAGGTCAGTATCATCATGCTTGAATCACCTTGGCTGGAACAAGGTCATGCAGGGACCCCCAGCAGCTGGGTCACAGCACAGGGAGAGGGGTCTCAGCTACTGGACACCAAACAATGTCCTGAGTCACGTCCCCTTGTGCGTAAGGCTGGTGAGAGGCTACACCTGCCCGACAGGTGTGTGTCCTGGTGGAGACGACAGAGGTGGCACAGAGGCCACTGTCCCAGGATCCTCTGTGGCACCTGTGGGGAGACTTGCTCCCTGACTGTAAGGGCATCAGTGGGATCTTTACCAAGAGTCACCTGTGCACAGGCGGCGGGAGCCACCATGGCCTCTACGAGTGTCTCCTGTAAAGGTGGGAGCACAGTCTCCTGCTGAGAAATTGGTCACTGTTTTTACAACATGGAGAATTTCCAACAAAACCACAAGGCAGATGTGGAGAGCAGAGGATGCTCCAAAAGGAGATTTCTGGAGCCACCACCCTCCAGGTGTGCGATGTGTGGAGTCTCAGGCTGTAGTGGCAGCTTCCTGTGAAGCTTCAAATAATTATACTATATTTGAATATATGAATATATTTATACAATGATGAGAGGAATGTCACTTTGGGTGGAGGTAACATGAAATGGTTTAGCGGTCCCTATGGTCAGAGTATCCGCCAGGGTTGTTATTATTCACAGCAACGAGGGATCAGCATCGCTGGCCTGGTACCTTCCTGCGTCCATTGAATTTGGGTCAGGTGTCATTAAACTTTTCTGGCTATTATGACGTTCTTTTCTTAAACTGTTAGTATTTAATGAATCCCATATTTAATTTTTTCCAGAAGTATAAGAATCCAGTAATTGATTTTAGTGATTCTTAATAGGTATATGCTTTTATTTTATTGCTTATTACTCCTATTATGTGTTAGTAGTAATTTTCCTCCTTTTGTGGCAGTCATTCTTATTATATTTCCATCATGTTTTATTGAGTGGGCGCAAACATCTCAGGAATTTTTAATTCAACTGTGACGCCCAAATCATGAGGGGCCCTGAGTTGCTGCTTGCATGAACAAACGTGCAGCAGAGGCAAGGCAGCTCCCGTGACCCCGGGGTTTGCTTCTTGCAGGAAGCACTGGACGCCTGGAGTGATCACAGGAGGCCTGTCCACAGCGACCCCCGCAGACAAAGACCCAAACCGCTGGGTTCTGACCTGGTGTCAGATGCGTGACTGATTGACTTGTGAGAAGTTCCTGAACCAGTCCCCGCTTTATTATAATCTCAAAAAATGTCGTCGTTAAACGAATGTCTACATAGTACAGCACATACCTCTGTGAAACACACACCAACGATTGTCTCAAATCCAGAGCTAACACTTCCCCCCACACTTTTCCTTTCCCGTCCCCAGAGGCCCCCCTTCACCCACCCCAAGCTCGGCCAGGGCCTCACCCCCTTAGCTCCTGGAATGTGGTCGTGTGATACGAACAGTGACACTAAAAACCTTCATCAAAGTATTTGTGTTTCATAAACTCCTAGTCCATTGCCCGAGGGGTCATGTCCATTTCCATCCAGAAAGGACCCGTCATCCTGAGTGTAATATTTACTGCAAACTCATCTGTTTCTGGAAAAACACCCTTGGGGAAGCATGTCTGTGATGAAGAGCTTTTACCTCAGGAAGGTGCCAGGCTCTGAGGTGAGGGCGTCTCAAGGGCACAAAGGGGAAGACAGAGAACATCTGTGTCCCCAAGAACCACCCCCCTCCTGTGGAGAAGACCCAGAGCTGGACCCCCAGGCCCCTCCTGACCCGGTCCCTCCTCCAGAGCCTCAGCCCCAGAATCTCCCCCTTGATTCCCTGGGTCATTCTCCATCTGGACGGAGCTCTCTCTCTGTCTCACGTTATCCTTATTTTGTCTATATTTAAGGATTCTGGCATCTTCTCGGGGGCCTGTTTCTCTCATCTGCATCCCTAACGGGACTGGATTAATTTATGTCTCAGGTTCCCTCATCCCTGAGCCCACGTCCACCTCCCATGACTAACCCTGTGACAAGGCCAACCTGGGACGAGCAAGGTGACCCCGAGGGGGGCATCTTGGCTTCCTGATTTTACAGGTGATGTACCTCATTCTGGAGGAAGTCGAGGGAAGGTGAGGCTTGCCTGCAGGGATGCGGGCCTAGCACTGAGCTGGGGAGGGGGAGGGGAGACCTGGGTGTCCAGCCCCCACTCGGCTGTCTCCCTGGGCTCGGCTCTCGCCACTGAGGCCACCGGGGGGCAGCAGGGCCCGGATTTGGGGGAGGTTGTCTGTGTTGTCATTCCGTCCTGTCCAAAGGCCCAGCAGCTTCTTCCAAGCCAGTCCTAAGCGGGTCATGAGGGAGGGGTGTCCGACATCTCCCGTGTCCCATAATCACTCTACTGGACATGCCAGGGAGCATCTCCAACCTCAACCACCGCAGAGCAGCGGAGAGGGTGATGCCAGAGCACCTTAGCCTAGGGGACTGGGGAGGGCATGAGGGACAAGGAGAGGGTCCCCGGCTCTGCCTGAGTCCCTGGAAGAGGGGTCACGGGATGTCCTCTCCTCCCCAGCATAGATGCCCTGCTCCCCTCCTCCTTGCAAAAGGAGGGGAGTCCTAGGATCCCTCTGCATCCACCATGATCCCCCACAGGAGGAGAGGACACAGCCAGCTGGGCTCCGTGTTCTGGGCTCTGTCACCTTCTCAGTCTGTCCTGAATCAGAAAATACATGACAGCCCATTTTAATCTCTCAGGCAGCTCTGCTGTCCAGGGACTCAGACGTTCCCAGAATCAAGGGCCACAGTAGAGGCGGTGAGGAAGGGCAGGTGCAGGAAGCAGATTTACATGGAGGCCCTTCCCTCCTCTGTGGGGGAGGGGATAAGAGAGGTCTGGGGGAGCAGGCCTAGGGCTGGGGGCTCAGAAGGCAGCGTCTGGAGCGTCTCCACCATAACCTGAGCTCTGCTCCTTGTCACCCTCCTCACTCAGGACACAGGTGAGGCCTCCAGGAAAGGGACCCCCGGGGACATCTGTCTGATCCTTTGTGTCTTTGTCCTCAGGGTGACCTGGTCTAGTACGGAGCTGACCAGAGTGTGTTTGTCCTCTTTCCAGGGTACTGGGCGCATTGCGCCTTGACTCAGCCTTCCTCAGTGTCTGGGAATCCGGGACAGACGGTCACCATCTCTTGTGCTGGAACCAGCAGTGACAGCGGGGGTAGCAGTTATGTTAGCTCTTACCAACAGCGCCCGGGCACGGCCCCCAAAACCCTGATTTATGATGTCAGTAAGTGGTGCTCAGGGATCCCTGATCACTTCTCTGGCTCCAAGTCTGGGAACACGGCCTCCCTGACCATCTCTGGCCTCCAGGCTGAGGACGAGGCTGATTATTACTGTAGCTCATATACAAGTAGTAGCACTTTGCACAGTGGTCCAAGTTCATGGGGAAGTGAGACCAAAACGTCCCTGAGTTCACAGGCTCCCTATTGCTCTGGAAATGCTTCTCCTCCCTGAGCTGCCAGCTCCATGCAGCTCGGCCATGAGAGGTCAGTGGTCTCTGAGCTCCTCTCTTTGCCTACAGTGAAGGTGGTGGGAAATATGCTCTTGGGGTTATTGTCTTGGGATGGTAACCACTTCCTCATCCTGTATGATGTGCCAATCTTTCCAGCTCTTCCACAGCAGTGTGATGGTTAATTTTACGTGTCTATTTGCCTGAGATAAGAGATGCCTAAACTGTGGTTAAAATATTATTTCTTGGTGTCTATGAGGATGTCTCATGAGGAGGACATTGGCATTTGAGTCCACAGACTGAGTAGAGAAGATCACTGATACAGTGCACTGGGCACCATTTTTGAGTTGAGAGCCTGAATAGAACAAAAAGGGAGAGGAAGGGGACGTTGCTCTCTCCTCGTCATCAGAGGCATCACCTTCTCCTGACCCTGGACACTGGCACTGCTTCTTCAGCTTTCAAACTTAGCCCAGGACTTACATCCTAGGCCCCTGAATCACAGGCATCTGACTCAGATTGAATTATATCACTGGCTTTCCTGGTTCTGCAGCTTGCTGATAGATTATGAGACACCTTCAGCCTCCATAATGGTGTGAATCAATTCCTACAATAAATTATATATTTTTTTTTCCTGTTTCTCTGGAACAACTTGACTAATCATGATTTTGGTACCCAGAGTGGTTCACGAGGAATAGAATTTTAAGGATGATTTTTCTTAATTGATTCTAAGGTTTCTGGAATTAGCTGTCTAATCTGATTCATCTGAATGGCACTAATGGCTATTTCCATTAGTACAGAGAGCACAGCTAGTGTATGTCATGAACTGTTCATCAAAATGAGAAAAATGCCTGCCTTGGATTCTTCTAAGCAACCACTTGTAAGAATCGAGGAGCTAAGTGACCCTGTATATGATATTTTGGAACGTTTTGGGAATCCTGCAGAATATCATGACATTGGTATCTGCTCAGAATGCTGCTGGACAGAGTAGGGAGAGAAAAAGATGAGCTTAACGATTCAAGATCCCATCCCAAGGGCCACACAAGCAACCTGCGAGTTTTCCAGAGTGCCCTGGAGGAGAGCCTCATCTCGTGCAGCACTTGGAGTGAAATAGCTGAAAATCCAACCCAGACCCTCCTCCTTCAATTGGCTAAATTCCAGCAAAGTTGAGTCCCAGCCTTGTAGTGAAGAAGGTGGTTGGGAAAGAACCGGATCCTACAGGTTGGGTGGGGATGTGTGGGAGGACCTGAGGGACTCGGGACACTGAGCCCCTCAATTCTCACATGTCTTCTTTGCCTGTGGAAGACGCCTCCCCACTCCCAGCGGTATAGGTCTTTCCACCTCTGTCTGGGGCGATTGACCCTGCATTGCCCAAGGAAAATGTCACGGCCGCCCTGAGGAAGCTGCCACGTGAGGCTGTGCTGATTTTCCTCAGGACCCCCCGCCCCCATTACCCCTCTTTGCTTCTGGACCAACAATTAGACTCGGGTCCCAGCAGTTTCCTAGGATGAGAACAGAGTGTGAGCCTCGAGAGGGGCACTGCACTCCAAGAACTGCTTGTTTCTCCTAATTCACACAGACAGACATCCCCAGAACACGTTGGGAAGGGATTCGAGGGTGGGGGGCAGTGGTGGGAGGAACATCAAGCTGGATCAGCTGGATCTGTGATCTGGGCTCACTCCACAGAGACTCTGCGTTTCATGTTCCCTGCAGCTCGGGGAGGTAGACAGAGCCTCAGCAGTTTGGGGGTTGGTTGGCGGAAGCAAAGTCCAAGATGGTCCCTAGTGAGTGAACTAGAGAAGCCAGACCTGCCTGGAGACAAATGGATTCAAAAGGTAGGGAGGTTGTAATGTTAGAGTGAATTTGTGTTTTAAGACCTGCTACCCACTCCAGGAGGGTCCAGAAGGCACACTTCTCACCAATACTTTAAGAAACAAATCTGTGAGGGGAGCCCCAGAATCCTTGAAGAACTCTGTGCTCACCCTTGTCTAGGCCAGACCTTATAATGGGAACTGCAGCCCCTTAGCTGGAAATCCTAAACACAGTGAGAGAAATTGGATCCTGGGTGGCAGGGGCCAAGGGGCAGCCCTCGCCTGCCAAAGGCAAGGTTACCGTCACAGTGGAGTCACAGCAGCAATCAGAAGAGTCTGACGCTTACAGATCTATGTCATGGCTTGTTAATCGTGGTATTTCGAGAAGTGAAAAAGGTGGGAAGCCTGCTAAATTCCTACTTGGTCAAAAAACCTTCTGGGTCAAGTGAACAAAAGTGTAACCAAAATCATAAAAATAGAGTCACGATCCCTCGGTTAATTCCTAGCCTTGAGCAGTTTACAGATCCAGAACCCCATGAATGAAGCAGAGGCTGAGTCCCCTTGAGGAAGGACCCTAGTACACTACCAAAAATGTACACTGTGATCTTTCTCCCAATCTACCCAAAGGGACCAATAGCCTGTTATCAGGGTAACTGTGTACTGGGAAAAACAAAAGAATCAGACTTTTCAGGGACTGCTGGATGCTGGCTCTGAACTGATATTGATTCTGGGACCCCCAAACACTACTGTGGCTTCCAGAGCAGGGGCTTGTGGAGACGGGGTGATCAATGGAATTTCTTCTCAGGTCTGTCTCACAGTGGCTCCCATGGGTTCCCGAATCCATTCTGTGGTTATTTCTCCAGATCCCGAATATAGTTACCGTGTGGCCTGAACTGCCCACCATGAACTGGGCGCTATCTGACCCACCAAGGCACATACATCAAAGTGCACAGAAGTGGACAGCTGCAGCATGACAGCCCATCTCCAGGACATCCTTGAAGGATATGGTGAAAGGAAACCCTCCCCGCAGGCAGACCCTCCAACAGTGCACCTGGCTGTGCATTCTGGAGGGAGAAATGGCCCGACGTGCAATTATATATCGAGTCATTGGTTTGGCTGGATGGTCATGGACTTGGAAGGAACGTGACAGAAAGTTGGTGAAAAAATAAATTTGCAACATGGTTGGACCTAGAGGTTGTCATACTGAGTGAAGTAAGTCAGACCAAGAAAGACAAATATCATGTGATATCGCATATATGTGGAATCTAGAAAGTATGGTACAAATGAACATATTTACAAAACAGAAATTGAGTCACAGATGTATTAATAGAAAACAAACTTACGGTTACCAAGAAGGAAAGGGGGGGATAAACTGGGAGATTGAGATTGACATATACACACTACTATATATAAAAATAACTAATAAGAACCTACTGTATAACACAGGGAACTCTATTTGGTGCTCTGTAATGACCTATATGCGAAAATAATCTAAAAAGAGTGGATATATGTATATGTATGGCTGATTTACTTTGCTGTACAGCAGAAACTATCAACGCAACGTTGTAAATCAACTATACTCCAATAAAAAATTAATTTAAATAAATAAATTTGGGAAGAGGTATGTGGATAGACCTCTCTGAAAGTGCAAAAATTACGTGAAGATATTTGCGTCCAGTGTGAATGTTCACCGATGCGTTCACCATTGCAGAGGAGAATTTTAATAATCAAGTGGATAGGATGGCCCATTCTGTGGATCCCAGGCAGCATCTTTCCCCAGCCACCTCTGTCTTCATCCAATGGTCTCACGAACCAAGTGGCAATGGTGACAGCGACAGAGATTATGCAAGGACTCAGCAACATGGGCCAGGGCCACCACAAACCAAGGTCGACCCGGCAGTCCAAACAGTTCTGCTAATAGCCCAGAATAGCCTCTGGGAATGAAAGTTTGCTTCACCCCATCAAGTCAAGAACCACGACCAGCTGAGGTGCTTGCTGAGGGCAGAGGAAATACAGAATGGATAGTAGAAGAAGGTAGTTATAAATGCCACCTATGACTATGTGACCAGTCACAGAAATGAGGACTGAATGGTCATGAGTGTTTCCTCTTCATTTTGTTATGAGTACATTTGTGTGTATGTGTGTGTGTGTGTGCGTGCGCACATGCATGTATTAAGCAAACAGCTTTGTTTTCTTTCCTCTCTTGTTCCCTTTCACTGTCACTTCTCTGGGAGTGCTTGGGCTCCATCTAGGGTTCAAATCTCCAGGAGGCAAATAATCTCCAGAGACTTATTGCTGCCTCAGCTTCCCAAATCCCTGCACCATGCTGAGCCGTCTTACAATGTGGGGGCCACAATCTGATAGAATCGACATGCTTAAAATATCCAACCGAGTCCAGAAGAGTAGGGTCACATCCCCCACTCCATCCTCCCTCAGTTGCCCCCATGAGGCTTGGAAAAAGACTTAGTTAATAGACACCCAACCCAGAGCAATGAGTCCCAGGTTCCCTTACTCCTCACGTCCATAAACAAGCAGACTTTGTGGGGAATCGAAAAGGGTGTCAAAAAAAAAAAAAAAAGAAAAAAGAAAAGGGTGTCTCCAAATGTCCACATGCATTCTCTTCATTTCAGAATGTAATAGAGGACAAAGACAATATTTGATACAGAGCTACTGGCTGGATTCTAGGACTTCTAAGCTCAGATAGAGCTTGGATTTGAGACAGAGAAGTTTTATTTAGAGGCTTTCAAGGGAAGACTGAGGTTCATTTTAGAGGGAATCAATCAGAGACCCAAAGTCAAATCTATCAGGCCTGAAGTCTCTTTTGGGAAAGGAGATTTTCAGACATTTGAGAAGCAGGGGACACTGTGAGTCCATCTCTCTGTTTGTGGGGAACTGGCCCAGCTGTGCATCTTTTTAACAGACACCATTTTCATTTCCCATAAGTGGTCCCCAAGCATGCCTCAGCAGCTGTGACAACCCTCACGCCCAGAGAGGGTGGGCGACTGCTGAAGGAAAACAGACACAAAGCCCTCACCACCCCCTCCACCCACTCTTCATCTGCAGGTGTTTACCCAGCTGGGATGCAGCCCTGGTGCAAGCAGGAAGTTGGGTGGGGGATTTGCATGAGGGCTGCCCTTCACTGAAGAGATTGAGAAGAGGAGATTTAAGTTGAAGGAGTCCAGCCGCAGCTGTGAGGTCCTCAAGAAGCAGTGCATGTAGAAGCATCACCAACATGTCCTGGACCACTGTCCCCTTCATGGGCTTTTGCACAGGTCAGGGAAGACTCCCTGGGCTCTGGGAAGGGGGCCTGGGCAAGGGGCCCTGTGGAGGAGTCGCCCTAACGGTGGTGCCCATGGACGTCTCCTTCTGTTCTCGTCAGCTGTCAGCTCCCAGCCTGTGGTGACCCAGGAGCTCTCCCTCACGGTGTTGCCCGGACTGACAGTCACCCTTACCGGCTCTATGAGTACGGGATCCAGCACAACTGGGAATGCTCAAGGATGGTTCCTGAAGAAACCTGGTCAAACTCATCTGCAGCTCATACACCACATGGACAAATGCCCAGCATCCATCCCCAGCTGCTTTTCAGGCTCCATCCTTGGGGGCAGAGCTGTGCTCACCATCGCTGGGGTGCAGCCAAAGGAAGAGACTGAGGACTTCTGTATAGTCTGGTCTGATGCACCTGTTTCATAGTGACAGCTTCTAACAGGGAGCTGAATCAGCCTGGAGTAGCCAGATCCACCTTCCTCCCCGCAGGGTCCTTCCAGGGCACGGAACCTGGATCAGCACCACGGACAGGGCTTCCCTTCCCCATAGGAAGAGCAGCTCCTTTCTCAGTGGACCATGGGCAGAGCAGACAAGCAACAAAGACCAGACTGGAGGCTGAGCTAGTGATGACCATCACAAGTCAAGTCATGTTGATCCAGCATTTTCAAGCAAGATCTCTTTAACCTAAGACTTCAGGAGAATGTTTTTAACGTTCCACCAGGAAAACCATCTTCCCCCCACAAGTGAACTTGGCATTGTTATTGCTTCTCTCAGCCCCTGCCTTTCCCTGTCAAGTGTGTTTCCCCAAATCCTCTGCTCCCAATCACAGCAGCAAATCTACAGACATTTGGGGAAGGCAGTGACTAGTCACCCACACAGAACAGTAGACAGGGCTCAGGACCAGAGGCACATGCAGCAGCTAAAGCCCCAGCACTGCTTCATAGTGAGTACTGGGCAGAGGAGAAGGAGGAGTAACCCCTCCCCTGAAGATCTTCAGACCCCAGGTAAAATAGGGAAGGCCAAGGGGTTTGTCTCAACCTGCCTGTGTCAATCCTGTTCCTGCTCCCAGGGCTCCAGCCTATGCTAAGCAGCTGCAAAGACCCGGATTTATTACGTGCGAATCCCCTTTGCTCCACCTGAACACATGTCACTTCTACCCCTCAAATTCTTAACTCAAGGAAAATATCACTCTGGCCCTGAGCTGGGTTTGAATCCCAGATCCCTCAGGATCTGCCCATGTATAGATGTTGTAAATGATGCGGACCATTTTAAAGTGAAAAGTGAGTAAATGACAAATGCCAGGGGGATTAAATATCTGATTTTATCCCCCAAAATAGATATATAGACAGAAGACTCTCTGACATAAATTGTAGTAATATTTTTCCATCTGTCTCTTCAGGCAAAGAAAACAAAACCAAAAATAAACAAATGGGTCCTAATGAAACTTAAAACTTTTGCACAGGGCTTCCTTGGTGGTGCAGTGGTTAAGAATCCACCTGCCAATGCAGGGGACATGGGTTCGAGCCCTGGTCTGGGAAGATCCCACATGCCACAGAGCAACTAAGCCTGTGTGCCACAACTACTGAGCCTGCGCTCTAGAGCCCGCAAGCCACAACTACTGAGCCTGTGTGCCACAGCTACTGAAGCCCGCATGCCTAGAGTCCATGCTCCACAACAAGAGAAGCCACTGCAAAGGGAAGCCTGTGCACCGCAACGAAGAGTAGCCCCTGCTCACCACCACCAGAGAAAAGCCCACGTGCAGCAACAAAGACCCAACGCAGCCAAAAAAATAAAATAAATAAAATAAAATAAATTAATTTAAAAAGAAAACCTTTGCACAAGAAAGGAAGCCATCAAGAAAATGAAAAAGGGAACCTACTGAATCGGTGAAAATATTCAAATGATGTGAAAGATAAGGGGTTTATAGATCCAAAACATATATAAACAGGTCATACAACTCAATATCAAAAAAACAAACAACCCAAAAACAAATGTGTAGAAGACCTGAATAAACATTTTTCCAAAGAGGACATGCAGATGGCCAACTGGCTCATGAAAAGGTGCTCAACCTGGCCAATCGTAAGAGAAATGCAAACCAAAACCATAATAAGATATCACTTCACACCTGTCAGAATGGCTATCATCAAAAAGAATACAAATAACAAATGTTGCTGAGGATGTGTAGAAAGGGGAACCCGACTACACTGTTGGTGGGAATGCAGCAACTATGGAAAACAGTAGGGAGGTTCCTCAAAAAATGAAAAATAGAATTACCATAAGATGCAGCATTTCCACTCCTGGGTATATATCCAAAGAAAATGAAAACAATAATTCAAAGCAACACATGCACCCCTATGTTCATAGGAGCATTATTTACAAGAGCCAATACATGGAAGCAACCTATGTGTCTATCAACAGATGAATGGATAAACATGTGGTATATGTATACAATGGAATATTAAATGCCAAATGAAATTTTGCCATTTCTAACAACACAGATGGACCTGGAAGGCATTATTCTTAGTAAAATCAGTCAGACAGAGAAAGACAAATACTGTATGTAATCACTTATATAT
Organism: Balaenoptera ricei; assembly: GCF_028023285.1. Taxonomy (NCBI): domain Eukaryota; kingdom Metazoa; phylum Chordata; class Mammalia; order Artiodactyla; family Balaenopteridae; genus Balaenoptera; species Balaenoptera ricei. The sequence goes on from NC_082652.1 coordinate 25,494,801, forward strand.
GGAATCTTAAAAAAAAGAAAACAAATGGATGTATGTAACTAAACTGAAACAGACTCATAGATATAGAGAACAAACAAGTGGTTATTATCAGTGGGGAGAAAAAGGGCGGAGGGGCTAGATACGGTAAAGATTTAGAAGTACACACTATTATGTATAAAATAAATAATCTACAAGACATACTTTATAGCACAGAGAATATAGCCAATATTTTATAATAACTTTAAATGAAATATAATTTATATAAATATCAAATCACTGTTGTACACCCAAAACTAATATAGTATTGTAAACCAACTATAATTCAATAGAAAAAATATTTAATTTTATAGAATAATTATGTAATGTTATAGAGGTGTTAATTATGGCTACAGTGGAAATCATATTACAATATACAAATGTAACATATTACCATGTTGTACACTTTAAATTTACACAGTGTTATACGGCGAATATATTTCAATTTTAAAAGTCAGCTAAAAAAAAATGATGGGGACCAGCAAGAACACCTGTCCTGTTTCAAAGTACTACCCCAGCCTTCACAGTGGACACCTCAGTTATACCAAAACCTTTGTCTTCATCTGAAACAGGATCCGGGGAGGAACTGGGCTGGTACCTGGACAGCTATTAACCCACCATTCGTTGGCTGGATATGTTTCTCCTTCATGTAAAAAAACAAAATCCTGACAACCTCACTGGTTTGCTAGCCAAACCACTGTCCAAACTCTTAGAGGTGCAAGAGGAAATTTCTGGGTGACCTACAAAAATAGTGAACTTTTCACACAAAGACCATTTCCCTGGAGAATATTTAAATAACCATATGACAACCTGGACAAGGGGCACATAAATCTCCTTCTTGACACAGAATTCCAGAGGCTGCAGGGGAAATGTCCACATTGGAAATATAAACATGTCACCTATGGATTGTTTTGAAAAGAAAAGCCAGAAATTTCCTCCAGGTACATCCCCGTCTAGCATGAGAGCTGATGTCTAACTTGGAGGATGGAGATCACATGGGGAAAAATCGTGTTCAAAAAGTATTGACATGACTTCCCTGGTGGTGCAGTGGTTAAGAATCCGCCTGCCAATGCAGGGGACACGGGTTTGAGCCCTGGTCCAGGAAGATCCCACATGCCGTGGAGCAACTAAGCCCGTGCGCCACAACTACTGAGCCTGCGCTCTAGAGCCTGCGAGCCACAACTCCTGAGCCCACGAGCCACAACTACTGAAGCCCACGTGCCTAGAGCCTGTGCTCCACAACAAGAGAAGCCACTGCAATGAGAAGCCTGCGCACTGCAATGAAGAGTGGCCCCTGCTCACCACAGCAAGAGAAAGCCCACACGCAGCAACGAAGACCCAACGCAGCCAAAAATAAATAAATAAAATAAATAAATTTATTTTTAAAAATGTATTGACAATTACAGATTATTAAATGTACAATTAACTTGTCACACTCATGGACCATGAACCAGCAACAGATGATATTTTATACACCGGATCCCTAAGACCTAAGCAGTAATTCCAGAGAAAAGATCATGAAAACGCTGCACTAGTTGCTTTGAGTCTGGAGTGTGCTGTCCCTGGGCTTTCTGTTCAGCCCCACGGGGAGCAGGGCGTTGTCAGCCTCCCAGGTGTCAGACCCCCACCCCAGGGCCGGTGCAGCAGCGCTGCCCTCAGGCAGCACGGAGAACTGACAGGAAGCATCTACAATTTAGGCTGAAAATTTCCCACACCCCCTCCTAACCCAGACATGTTCTAGAACACTCAGAAGAGGCTATTATTTAGGGATTAAGACATCTGCCACTGAGGAACTGTGATCCAGGGCAGGACCTTACCCCTATCGAAGTCCCAGCTTGTCACCCATAGTATGGGTTCAGCGAATACAGACACACCTCTGAGCTCTCAGTGGCCAGGCCCGTCCAGGAGTGAGGCCAGGACTCAGACTGGGGTGGAGATGTCACCCCCAGACCATGGGACCAGCAGGTGGAGGAGGACCCCCCGGGCCGAGGTGGGGTCTGCAGGGGCCACCCCTCCCTCTCCGTGTCCCTGGGGGCTGAGCCCTTCTCTGAAACCACAGAGCTCCCCAGGCAGCCCCCCTGGGCTCTGGCTGATTGACATCCCCAGCAGCTCTCTCTCCAGCAAGGGGATAAGAGAGGCCTGGGGGCAACCCAGCCCAGCCTGGGCCTTGGGGAGCAGACTCGGGGGGCCTCCACCGTGGCCTGGACCCCCCTCCTCCTCGGCCTCCGGGCTCACTGCACAGGTGCTGCCCCCAGGGTCCACCCACACCTGGCCCAGGACTCGGGGACAGGCGTGGCCCTGACTCTGAGCTCAGCAGGGCGCTGCCTGTAGGGTCAGGGGACTCCTGGCCCTGCCGCAGGATGAGGGGCTGGAGAGGCTGAAATCTCCCCACTGTGCTCACTGCTGTGTGTGAGCCCCGAGGGGCTGCACCTGCCAGAGAAAGTGAGGGGGGTTCTCATTTGTTCAGAGGCTCCGTCCATCAACCAGGCCCATGGGCCACTGGGGCTGAGACTGATGGGAGGGGGCGCCCTCGGGGCCCAGAGAATCTTTGGAGCTTAGCCCAGGCCAGGCAGGTGGGGGTCTCTGGACATGGGTTCTTCACCTCCAGCCCACCTGTCCTTTTCTCTCCTGCAGGCGCTGTGTCCTCCTATGAACTGACTCAGTCGCCCTCAGTGTCAGTGTCCCTGGGACAGACGGCCAGGATCACGTGTTGGGGGGAACAACATTGGAAGTAAATATGTTCAACGGTGCCAGCAGAAGCTGGGCCAGGCCCCTGTGCTGGTCATCCATGATGATAGCAACCGGCCCTCGGGGATCCCTGACCAGATATCTGGCTCCAAATTGGGGTACACGGCCACCCTGACCATCAGCGGAGTCCGGGCTAAGGACGAGGCTGACTATTACTATCAGTCATATGACCGCAGTTATAATCCTCATGGTGACACAGGCAGATGGGGAAGTGAGACACTAACCTCCCTGCCTGGCCCGGTGCTCACTCCACCCGCCTCTGAGCAGCTGGAGGGCAGGCCTGAGGCTTGGGCGTCCTCTCTGGTCCTGGCCCGGCTCCTCCAGGGCTGGACACTCTGTCCTCTTGGGGCCTTGGTTCGTCCTGATGAAAATGGAGAAAGGTGTCTGTTCTGAGCTACAAAGACTGCTGTCAGAGTTGAGAGGAAAGGAAAGTTTTAGGGGTCACGATGTGGTCCAGGACCCGAGTGTGATCCCGTGTCTCAGGAGAGGCCACGCTCTCTGAGCCGGCGGAGCTCTGTGGGGATCCGTCTCCTCCTGGTGGAACCCGCTGCAGGAGTCCTGGGGCTGGGTCCCCTGCTCTCCTGGACGAGGCACCCCACGTCCTGCAGGGCTGCCTGCGACCTGGAGAGGCCTGAGACCTGGCCCTGTCCCCTGGGACCCTTCCTCTCCTGAGATTTCAGAGAAACCGCAGAGGAAGTGCTGAGTCCACCTGGCTTCTCCTGGGGACACTCTCCTGGACACACTGTCCTCAGGTTGGACCCCAGGTCCCAAGTGCCCAAAATTACTGTCTGATGGGGGCGGAGTTTCTGTTTGGGGTGATGAAAAAGCTCTAAAAATAGATCATGGTGATGGGTGCACAACGTTGTGAATGTGTTTTAGTACCACTGGATTTTCATTCAAAAATCATCGTATTATCCAGGTTTCTCCAGACACAAAACAAATAGGATAGGTATGAATAGAGAGAGATTTATTGTGAGCAATTTATTATGAGGATTTATTATGAGGAATCTGCCCATGAGGTTTTGGAGGTTGAGAAGTCCCAGGAAGCACCGTCTGCAAGTGGACACCCGGCAGAGCCAGGGGTGAGATTCAGTCCAAAGGCCTGAGAACCAGGGAAGCCGATGTATGACTCTCAGTCTCAGGGTGAGAGACCGATGTCCCAGCTCCCCCGTCAGGGAAGAGGGGGGCTCTACCTTCCTTGGCCTTTTGTTCCTCCCAGGCCAACATGGGGAGGGCCGCCTGCTTCACTGAGCCCACAGGTTCAAATGCTCATGTCCTCCAGAAACACCCCCGGACACCCCCAGAAATAAATGTAAGTGGGACCTCGGTTTCCGAGTCAAATGCACACACAAAATGAACCATCACGGTGATTAAAGTAATAACTCTTATGTATGTATATTTTACAATATTTTTTAAATTGCTCAGCCTGAAATAAAGTACAGGAATTTGAATTTTGAAGTCATTTGACCAACAAAGCCGAAGAAGAATTGTGTAGTGATCACCCATATACCCTCTCCCTGGTCGTAACATGCGTTACATGGTGCCCTGGACAGTTACAGCCTTTCTCTCTCTCCATATATATGTATGTATGTATGTATTTCAGAGAATTCACATTCATCCGTCCAGTCCACAGCCGCCGCATTCCCAGGTGCCCAGAAGTTTATTTTAGCTGTTAGTTTTGTTACCAGATAAGATCCTCAAGGTTCCCGCCCTCACATTTGGTTCTCACTTCTCTCTGATCCAGCACTTATCAGCTAAGATTCCTTATGACTCTAGGCTATGGGACCTTTTGCAAAAGTTCCACAGAGAGGGGTGTGTTCACTGTGCACAGGAGGACAGTGGTTCTATTGTGAGAAATGCTAACAGAGCCCTTCACACAGACATGAAAGGATCAGAGATAGTAATTACAGTCATTCTAAGAAATAAGAACTATAATAAAGGCAACACATAAGTTAATTTAAAAAAGGCTGGTCTTAAGGTACTTTTGGTAAACCTGCAGGCCCTACAGACCCCTGAAGACTCAGCTCTCAACCAATAGATTGGCCATGAGACACCAGTCACTCCCACCTGCTCAGGAGAATGAGGACCAAGCATCACTGCAGCAGAGGCAGCAGGACCCAGCCAGGCCCCTGAATGGCCAGGCAGCCCCGCATCCCCGCAGATTCTCCAGCTTAACCTGGGGTACAGCCCCGCTGACCACCCCCACGTGCAGGCTGAGGGGGCTTCTAATGACAGAAAGGATGTGGTGGGGACGACAGTGATCTTGGGGACCCCGTCTCTCCTCCCAGCCTGGCCCTCATGCTCCCCTCCCTCCCTGATGAAGTTCTGCCCCAAAGGGCCAGGGTCTGAATCCAGGACCTCTGGGCTCCATCCTGGGCTCACCCCACTTTTCTCTATTAATCTGGGGACTTACTCTCTCTGGGCCACAGCTTTACCTGCTATAAAATGGGGAGGTATGTACTGATCTTAAGAAATTTTTTTCCAAGTTAAATTATAAAAAGGCCACCAAAGTGTATTGTTAACTAAAGAGGGAATCAGTGAGTTATGAGGTCCTAGAGTTTCCTGTCGTCACTCTGCAGGAATCCAAGGAGAGGGGTTCAGCCATCTGTATGATTTCTGGATAGAATCCCAGTGGAATAAGCATGAGATTCCCCAGTTTCCTTAAAAAGGCAGACTATGCTAAGGTAGAAATGCTAGCACCACAAACTCTGAGAGGTGTGAGATGACATAAAAAAATTTAAAAAATAAAAAAAGGAGGAGAGATGGTGAAGATCATGATGTTGATGATGGAGATGATGATGATGATGCTGATGATGTAAGGGCTTAAATGACCTCAAGTGCCAGGAACATCATCACCCAACTGACCTCCTGGGGAGGGGATAGTATCAATCTTGGTTCCCAAATACAAGGAACCTTGGGTCCTGAGGGGATTACACACGTTGCTATGGAACTTGACACTTTGCAGCTACAGTTCATCCTGCACACTCTACTCTACTAACAAAACCAAAGGGACAGGAAGGGCATTTCTACCCTGAGACATGGTTACAGGAATAGCAATTGCACTGTGTAGGTGACCTCTCTGTGCTGGGCCGGGCAGGGCAGGGGTCACGGCTGCTCAGAGGCAGGGCTGGACTCCCTGGTCCACACTCTCTCAGGTGGTCTTTGGGGTGACCTGAGGGAAGGGAGCCCCGGTCTGATTCTACTCCACCAGCAGGGGGAAGCAGAGCGCAGCCAGGAGCATCAGGACAGAGGGTGGGGCTGCCCAAGTGGAGCCTCAGAGGGACCCAGCCCTCAGGGTCCACAGGTGTCCAAGGTTCAGTGCTCGGCAGGAAGCTGGGACTGACTGTGCCATCCCCTCAGAACACAGTAACCAAATTAAAGGGTCACATTCACAGTGAACCCCAGGACACCCAGGGAAAGGGGCACAGTCCATGCCTCAGCCCACGGCCAGGATGCTGCCAGGCTGACAGCCCCACTGGGCCAGCCCAGGAGAGACCACAGGCCAGGACGGTTTCGGACAGTGGTCATGCGGTCAGACATAAGGAAGGTGACTGTGACCTCAGACCTTGGAGGCCAAGTCTGATTTTTTGGACATGCGAAGCCGTGGAGGAAGCTGGGTGACAGTCACCTGGGCTGATGGTTTGGGTGACTCCCATCTCAGTGAGGAGCCCCGGGGGGGTGTAAATTTGCATAAACCCAAACCCTCACTGCCCCTCTCAAAGCTCTGAGAGGGAATAAAAGGATCTGAGTAGAGCCCAGCGCTGCTGTGGTGTCTCGGAGGCAGAGCTCAGGGCAGCCCCACCATGGCTTGGACCCCTCTCCTGCTCCCCCTCCTCGTTCTCTGCACAGGTGCTGCTCCCCGGCCCTGCCCGCAGGCTCAGGCCCCCCAGGACCCTGGGCTGGGCCTGCCTCACACCCAGAGTTCAGCCCAGGCACAGCTTCAGAGTGGGACCCCTCCCTGCGAATGGGTCCTTCATTCTCAACCCCTCTCCCATCCTCTCTTACAGGCTCCGTGGCCTCCTATGAGCTGACCCAGCCGCCTTCAGTGTCCGTGGCCTTGGGACAGACGTCCAAGATCACCTGCTCTGGAGACTTACTGGACAAAAAATATACATCTTGGCACCAGCAGAAGCCAGGCCAGACCCCTGTGCTGGTCATTTATGAGGATAGCAAGCGGCCCTCAGGGACCCCTGACCGATTCTCTGGCTCCAGCTCAGGCAACACAGCCACTCTGACGATCAGCGGGGCCCGGGCCGAGGACGAGGCTGACTATTACTGTGGGTCAGCTGACAGCAGTGATTATCATCACAGTGACACAGGCAGACGGGGAAGTGAGACACAAACCCCCTCCCCGTCTGGCTCACACTCTCCTCCAGCCGCAGGAGGACTGTGGACAAACAGTGACAGGTCTGGCCCAGTTCCCCCAGATCTGAGCTCCCCAGGCTGCCCCTCCTCCCAGCCCTCCAGGCAGGCTCTGCCCAGGGGGCTCAGGAGTAGATTATGGGCGGGCAGGACCAGGCTGTCCTACTGCTGTCAGGCCAGGTTGGGAACTTCGGACAGAGGCCCTTATGGAAGGACAGACAGAGGGACACATCCCTCCAGTGATAGTTTTCCCCACATTTCCATATCGTGGTCACTGGGCCCCTCTTGGCCCAACTGTCTAGGATTTGACTACAGAATGTCCCATCCCATCTGATGCTGAAGCCCCAGGCTCCCATGGCAGCTGGGATTCTGAATGGAACACACCAGAGCAGTGGGCATTCTGGCATCTACCTCCTTCTCTCTTCCGGCCTCGTCTACTCATCCACAGCTGCTGGGAGCCTGTGACAACTCACAGCGGTGCCCTCACTGGGAAATGCTGTTGGTGCAGAAAACTACTCCCCACCCCGGTTTATCCCACTGGTCAGAGAGGGTCAGGTGAATGATGCCTGAGGCCACCATCCCCAGGCTCTGACTCAGTTTAGGATGACCCGAACGGGCCAGCTTTAACTTTCCTGCAGAACCCTGAGTCCTCATTTGTGTGACCAAATCCTGGGTCCCCTCCCCTCTGCCCAGTCTCCCTTCCTCATCTCCTTCCAGATTTCCAGGACATGCACTTAACATCTCAGAGTCGGCTTCCAGGGAACCCGATCTCGATCTAAGTTGGCCAGCTGTTCCCAGCATGCTCATCAGGGACCCGAGGAGGTTATATATACCCTCAAGTCTCTGTTTCCCACCTAAATCCACAAGGTGCTCTTCAAAATCCCCAGTTAGATCTGGTTGTCCTTGAATTTTTATAAAAAGGTGCATTGGAGACCAATAAGCTACGGTGAGAATGTTTGTGAAAGAAACTGGCAAAAAACGATTTCTCTATCCAAAGAGATGACTGAAAACTGTCACCACTATCATGCTGTCCTATGAGTAGGTGTTGTAAGTGATGGGGACCACCGAGAACATCTGTTCTGTTTCAAAGTAGGGCCCCAATTTCACAGTAGACACCCCCGTTATACCAAAGCCTTAGTCTTCATCTGAAACAGGATCCGGGGAGGAGCTGGGTTGATTTTTGCACAGCTATTGACCCATCAGTTGGCTGGATATGTTTCTCCTTCTTGTAAAGAAATAAAACCTTGACATCCTACAATGCATGGCTTTCCTCACAAAAAAAGCCAGTGTCCAAACTCGCAGACATACAATGAGGAAATTTCTGGGTGACCTTGGAAAACAGTGAATTTACACCCAAAGACCATTTCCCTGGAGAATGCTTAAACAAACATGTGACAACCTGAACAATGGCACATAGATCTCCTGCTTCACACAGAATTCTAGATTCTCCAGGGGAAAGGTCCACATTAGAAATATTAAAATGTCACCTGTGGATTTTTTTTTTAAAGAAAAGCCAAAAGTTTCCTCCAAGTGCACTCCTGTCTTGCATGAGGGCGGATGTCTAATTTGGAGGATGGAAACCACATGGGAAAAAATTACATTCAAAAAGTATTGACAATTACAGATTATTAAATGTACAATTAACTTGTCACACTCATGGACCATGAATCAGCAACAGATGATATTTTATGCACCGAATCCCTAAGACCTAAGCAGTAATTCCAGGATTCCTCCAGAGGAGAGATCATGAAAAGGCTGCTCTCGTTGCTTTGAGTCTGGAGTGTGTTGTCCTTGGGCTTTCTGTTCAGCCCCACGGGGAGCAGGGCGTTGTCAGCCTCCCAGGTGTCAGACGGCCCCAGGGGAGGTGCAGCAGCGCCCCCAGAGGCAGTGGGGAGAACTGACAGGAAGAATCTACAATTCAGGCTGAGAATTTCCCACAGCCCCCTCCTGGCCCAGTCTGGTTCTAGAACACTCAGAAGAGGCTATTATTTAGGGATTAGGACATCTCTCTTCTCTCTAGCCCCCAAGTGACCTTGGCATTGTCATTCCCACTCTCAGCCCCTGCCTTTCCCTGTCAAGTGAGCTCCTCGAGTCCTGGGCTCCCAGTCACAGCAGCAAATCTGCAGACATTTATGGAAGGCAGTGACCGGTCAGCCACACGGGACAGTAGACAGGGCTCAGGACCAGAGGCACATGCAGCAGCTAAAGCCCCAGCACGGCTGCATGGTGGATACTTGGCAGGGGAGAGCCCTCTTCAGCCCTCAGGTAAAGTAGGGAAGGCCAAGGGGGTGGTCTCAACCCACCTGTGTCAATCCTGTTCCTGCTCCCCGGGCTCCATCCTGTGTTAAGCAGCTGCAAAGACCCGGATTTATTACGTGTGAATCCCCTTTGCCCCACCTGATACATGTCGTTCCTGCCCCTCAAATTCTTAGCTCAGAGAACATATTACACTGGCCCTGAGCTGGGTTTACATCCCATATCCCTCAAGTTTGCCCTGTCCTTTCAGATCCTCCAACACAGCCAACTCCTCCCCACTGGCCAAGACTCAGCCCTTCCCACACTCACCTCTTACTACTTGGTTCTCCCCGGTCCTGAGGGCAGCTCCAGAGTTACCCCTTTGGGGAGGCCCCCAACCTCTGATTACAGAGCAGCCTGCCTGTCATTGTCTGTCTCTTCTCTGGATTAATTATCCCCACAGCACACACCATGATGGGGTTCTTTCCCCATCACTAGTTTTGTTAACTGATGCATTTGTGCTCAGACTTTCCCTGCTTGGTCGGAATACATATTTGTTTTAATTTCAGGACTCACTGATGAAAAGCAGAGGCATGAACAGGCGGGACCTATTGTAGTCTCACCAAGGTAAGTCTGAGGGAAGACTTCTCTTGTTCTCTGGGTGATCACAGATTCCACGTGGGACCCAAGATCTTGCCAGCATCCAGGTCCCTTGTCCCTATATGTTGGCCTTGCTTTCATTCTTGTGGATGACAGACCTCAGGATGGCTGCTGCAGCTCCAGCTATCACACCATGTTCAAGAGGAAAGGATCTGCGTCAATTCCTGCTATTTCTTTCCTTTACAAGAGCAAGAGTTCCCCGAGATAAACTCCAGCCAACTGACCCTTACATCCCATAGAACAGCGCTGGGCCACCTGGTCAAACCTGACAGCCAGAGACCTTGAAGAAGCAAGTGTTTGGCTTTTAAATAAACACTGCAGGCAATGTGTAGGTGACGGTGGTGGAGATTCTCTGCCAGGTGTGCAAAGCCACTGTGTCCCCTGCACTGCCCCACACACAGGATGGAAACACCCTTCAAGCAGGGACTGTGTCCTGTTCATGCTGAATTCCCTGGAGGGAATGTGCCAGCCCAAAGTGGGTCTGAATGAACATTTCCCGGTGGGTGTGGTCCTAACCGTGCCTTTGGAGCTGTAGCCGCCACCCCGCATCAGGCCCATACCCACAGCTGGCACCAATAAGAGCCACCCCCTGAAGGAGGTGTCACCAACTGCCCATTCCACCTGTGTGACCTCCCACCACCCCACATACAGGAGCAGGGATGCCTCCGTGAGCCCAGCCCCCTCCTCTTCCAGATGAGCCCATTCATATCTTCACGGGTAATCTCAGCCCCTCGTGCCAGGACGTGAGGCAGACAGAGCTACGGACGGGGAGTAATTCCTGATTGGGGTCACCATCCCTGGATCAGGGAATCACCACCTGAGCAGTGCGCTCTGAACCTACACCTAGAACTGAGTCTCCGCCTCCAGTGTGGAGCGGCCACCAGGGGGCAGCAGAGGTAGCCCGGCAGAGCCACCTGGAGGAGTGGTGTCCTGGGCGTCAGGGCTCCAGTGCCGGGGAAGGAGTAACCAGGACCTCACACCTGAGGACAAGTGTCCTTCTGTTTCTACAGTGTCACCTTCACTCTCAAGTACATACTTCTGTCTCCGTGTGTCCCAAGTCCTGCTCTTGGAGACGGTGCCCCACACCCACTGCCAGCCCACCTAATACCGCTAAAAAGCCACCGCAGTCCGGAAATGCTCATCCTCCCTGTGACCACATGTTGCCACTCCCCTCCCTGTGCTCAGAAACCCCGTCCTCCAGACACAGCTGCTCCTACTCCCTGGAAGCTCTCCCACTGCCCCACCCCCGTCCCTCCACTTACCCCTCACAGGGAAGGGGGGGAACCAGAAATTTCCACACTTCCTGTTTCCCAGTATCTGACACACAGCAGTCACTCAATCAGCTTTCCATAATTGTGATGTTTATGACGTATATCTTTTCCCAGCAACTGAAGGGAAATGGATTAGGATTGACATTCCCTTGCAGAGTTATTAAACCCTGAAGCCCCCTCTCATTCTCTCATAGAGCAAACATTTCTTTTAGCCCCTTGTCTGTTCCTGCCCCTGAGGCACGATGGGGACACTGAGACACAGCCCCAGGAGCTCACAGCCCAGGGCAGACACAGCACCGCGATGGCCTGGAACACTCCATGTGCTTTGTCAAACCGTGAATTTTATTCAGTCTTGGGCCGGGGAGCTGTGATCCGGGGGAGAATCCTGTACAGTCTAAGCCTCCTAGCGTTACCCATGGAATGGGTTCAGAGAATACAGACCCACCTCTGAGCTCTCAGTGGCCAGGCCCGTCCAGGAGTGAGGCCAGGACTCAGACTGGGGTGGAGATGTCACCCCCAGACCATGGGACCAGCAGGTGGAGGAGGACCCCCCGGGCCGAGGTGGGGTCTGCAGGGGCCACCCCTCCCTCTCCGTGTCCCTGGGGGCTGAGCCCTTCTCTGAAACCACAGAGCTCCCCAGGCAGCCCCCCTGGGCTCTGGCTGATTGACATCCCCAGCAGCTCTCTCTCCAGCAAGGGGATAAGAGAGGCCTGGGGGCAACCCAGCCCAGCCTGGGCCTCGGGGAGCAGACTCGGGGGGCCTCCACCATGGCCTGGACCCCCCTCCTCCTCGGCCTCCTGGCTCACTGCACAGGTGCTGCCCCCAGGGTCCACCCACACCTGGCCCAGGACTCGGGGACAGGCGTGGCCCTGACTCTGAGCTCAGCAGGGCGCTGCCCGTGGGGTCAGGAGACTCCTGGCCCTGCCGCAGGATGGGGGGCTGGAGGGGCTGAAATCTCCCCACTGTGCTCACTGCTGTGTGTGAGCCCAGAGAGGCTGCACCTGCCAGAGAAAGTGAGGGGGGTTCTCATTTGTTCAGAGGCTCCATCCACCAGCCAGGCCCATGGGCCACTGGGGCTGAGACTGATGGGAGGGGGCGCCCTCGGGGCCCAGAGAATCTTTGGAGCTTAGTCCAGGCCAGGCAGGTGGGGGTCTCTGGACATGGGTTCTTCACCTCCAGCCCACCTGTCCTTTTCTCTCCTGCAGGCGCTGTGTCCTCCTATGAACTGACTCAGTCGCCCTCAGTGTCAGTGTCCCTGGGACAGACGGCCAGGATCACGTGTTGGGGGGAACAACATTGGAAGTAAAAGTGCTTACTGGTGCCAGCAGAAGCTGGGCCAGGCCCCAGTGCTGGTCATCTACCATGATGACGAGAGGCCCTCTGGCATCCCTGACCGGTTCTCAGGATCCAACTCAGGGAACACAGCCAGCCTGACCATCAGCGGGGCCCAGGCCGAGGACAAGGGCAACTATTACTGTGCAGTAGCTGATGGCAGTGGGAGCAGCTGGCAGTGACTCATGGTGACACAGGCAGATGGGGAAGTGAGACCCTAACCTCCCTGCCTGGCTCTGCGCTCACTCCACCCACCTCGGAGCAGCTGGAGGGCAGGCCTGAGGCTCGGGTGTCCTCTGTGCTCTCAGGGCCTCTGTTTATCCTGCTGAGAAATGGCGAGTGGGGATTCGGTCCTGAGTCATGGAGACTGTCGTCAGCACCCTTGAGCCAGAGGGTTCCCATTGCCAGCTGAGTCCTAGGACAGCCGTGTCCCCTCTCCAGGCTCAGCTTCTCCACTGGCTTCTCTCAGGAGTGGGGGGAAGATTCCAGATACAGGAAGGAAAGCTTCTGGCCCCTGGTGGCCGCTGGTGGCCCCTGACTCACGGAGGTCATTCTTGTCACTTGTGCTTGTTCGTCCTGCACTGAGACCCAGAGCCTCCCTGCAACACCCTGAGGCAGGCCCTCAACACCATTGCCCACAGCCCTCTAAGAACTGGGCTTCCCCACGATGCCTGCTCCCTCGTAACTTGACATCTGAAAATTGTCATCAGAAGATTGTAAAATGTTCACATCACTCCTTTACATATATTCATTGGAGTCTAAAAATCATCATGATTTGATATCCACTGTCCTTAAAATTCTTCTATAACATCCATCTTTCCTTCTCCTTAGACTTGTTTTCATTCCACATCCCTTACTACATTTGGTCTGCTCATACATTTTCATACCTGAAAATCTCATTCATTATCCTATCATACATCTCTGTCATAATAATGTACATTCATTTAAAATTTTTGAATTTGTTTCATTTCCCGTGATTTTAAGTGCCAAAAGGTTTCTCCCACATTGTTAATTATTAGCAGCAGAGTTTGATCAAAACAACATAAATGCATTGACATTTTCATAAATAACTATTAACTAGTGTTGACTCATGGATCCATCAATTAATATAATTTACCTCTAGAATGAAGTAAGTCCAGCATCAAAGCTGTCCTGGCTTGCGTTTCTATATGAAACACGGAGAAACTTTGGTCCATCAATAGGAGTCTTGTAATACAGTGTCACTGCCTGATATGAACTCCTTCCTAGTTATATGCCAAAAATCGTTCATGGTTGATGGTCAAAAATAGTTTCTCTAAATGATTTATCAGCTGACAGCTCCGTTTCATACTCTCGTAATTTTGTGGAAAGCAAAGGATTGGACACCACCCGACTTCAAGAGGACTCGTGTGGGAGGCAGTTCAATGCACTTCCAGACCCCTCAGGGACGAGGGCTCATTGCCTCATATACTGGGAGAGCCTGCAAGCCGGCTCCATCCCAGAGTCAGCTTTTCGGGGAACCACCCTCAGAGAGGTGTCACCCAGCCACTTGTCATTCATTTTCTCGGAGATAAACACCGAGAAGGCTTGAGCAGAACTTACTAGTTAAATGTATTACTCCTTTACTTAAGAGGCCCCTTGTGTAAGAAGATATAAAGATTAGGGAAAATTTAAATATCTGTCATCTTAGTGCATCTTTGCCAATACGGTATCTTTTGAGAAAAATACTTGCATCTTATCATGTGCTTTGAGTATATGCTTCCTCCAAAACCTGAGGCTGCTGACTTGAACCATTCAATCTATGGAAAAGTCTGACCGAGTGATCTAATTTGCACAGCCAGTCCTCACTGCCAAATGTACTATTCGGACCAAGTTCTGTTAGAAGCCTTCCCACTGTATTTGTCAATACAAGTAAACGTGTTAGTGGGCATTTTGAGGAACGTCATAAATCACTGAAAATTAAAGGATGTGTCTGGTGAGATCAACATTAAAATGATGAAAAATGAAAAATAATATTTTGGGAATTCCCTGGAGGTCCAGTGGTTAGGACTCCACGCTTTTACTGACGAGGTCACGGGTTCAATCCCTGGTCGGGGAACTAAGATCCCGTAAGCCCCATGGCACGGCCAAATTAAAAAAAAAAAAAAAAAAAGATAAATAATATTTAATGCAATATTTTTTAAAATTGAAATTAAAGCCCCCCAAAATCCATATGAGTAAAGCACTGAAACAGTAAGTAAAGTCAGGATCTGACCATGCACTGGTGTGACTCACCTTAAGTAACCCCCAGGCCAGGACAAGCCGGGGCTCCAGGAAGATGAAGAACGGAGTCCAGCCCCTGCACCCCTTCCTCCCCCTCACAGGAACCCCCCACTCCGACCCCCAGGTCTCCCGCCTCCCACTTCTGAGAGCCACATTTTCTGGGCGTTGCTTCCCCTTGACAGCTGGTTTCTGCTGCCCCCTACCAGGCCCTCCCCGTCGGGCTGCATCCCCGACGGCTGGACTGGGAGAGTTAGAGGTTAAAGCACGGAAATTTTCCAAAGCCCCCAGTTCCAGGCTGGGCCCTCCCCCATGTCCAAAAAGTCTGGTCCTCCCAGGTCTCCGGCTGGTACTGGTAAGTCCCAGGACACGGTCTTTACACCAAGTAGCTGTGTGTCTTAGGAAAGAAACTCTCCCTCTCTGTGCTTCAGTTTCTTCATCTGTAGAAGGAGCTACCAGGTCGGTGAGTCTGTGACATCTCCAGAAGCAGCAGGATTCTCTCCCCATTTGCTGGAGGAGAGTGCAGGTGGGGGGCTGCACCCCCAGGACTGCCAGAGGAGCCGGGATCTTCAGGGTTCCCCGGGCACCCTTCAGAGGGGACTCAGGAACCACAGAGCCAGATCCTGATTCCAGAAACTTTGTCATATCTCCAGATGGACACTTTGTCCCCCTCTGCCTCAGACCCTCCAGGCCCCAAGAGTAAAACGCTGACGATGTTAAGAGAAGGACCAGCGCTTAAGTTTTGGGGATGGAGGGGAGTGGGGAGCTGGGGAGACCTGGGCCTGGGAGAGAAGAGTCCACTGTGACTATAGGCAGGGTCTCTGGGGCCTGTGGGATGGAGAATGGGCAGGGGGCTGACCAGCAGGAGGCAGGGGGCGCCCTCTGACACGGGAGCAGGGCAGAAGTGACGGGACATGACACACCCCTCCGCTCCAGGGGAGATGGGTGGGGGCGGGGCACAGAGGAGCCAGGGACCCTGAGCAGGGGGTCTGCTGAGCAGGAGAGCTGGACCCAGACCTCTCTGGCTCAGCCTGAATCCAGCCCTCGGCCATTCTCGGTCCAGGGAGGTGGTGGGGACAGGCCCGGGCGGCCAGAGCTGCAGCTGCACCAGCTGGGAAGGCCCTGCCCATCCCCCGAGGGTCTCCAGGGACCAGCCAGACCCGGATTTCCGACCATGGCCACCACAGGAATATGTGGTCTGTAGCAACAGCAGGTGCAGGGCAGGTTATGGGGAGTAGCTGGGGTCACTGAATTCAGGGACAGTCCCTTCTTCTCCCCAAGACCTGGGGCTGTCCTCGGGGGAACCACAGCTTCTGGGCCCCGGGCAGTGGGTGAGTGTCACACCCACATAGGGGTGCTGTGAGGGAACAGCTTCAGCCTGGACCCTGGCAGGAACCCCACCCCAGGCCCCAAGGTACAAGGAACCCAGGTATGAGGCTGGAGTGGACCAAGCACCACAATGGGGAGAAGCTGGACTGGATTAGGGCCTCCCAGGGGCTCCCCCATATCCTGCATGATGGCTGGTAGGGCGCCCACACCCCGTTACCATTCAGTGCCTGGCCCATGTTCAAGGCCAGGGATCTGTGTGTGTGTGCTGTGTAGTCCAGCCCTCAGCACCGGGCCCGGCAGCCTGGGGTTCCTCCAAAGCTGCTTTATGAGTTTGGTCAAACTGTGAGGTTTTGATCACCATCATCACCTTCGTTCCCTCCTTCCCCCATCACAACCATCATTATCAAGAGCTGTGGAGGGTCTGGGATTTGTTCCTGCCCGTAAGCTAAAAAGTGAGCCTGCCACAGTTGCACAGATGCTGGTGGACACAAGATGCTGGGTTGGAGACAAAGGCCAGCTTGTCACTCCCAGCAAGAGAGGCAGCCGGCATATCAGCATCGCCCTGCACTGGTTCTCTGAGCCCCACAGGGTGATGCAAAGGGGACAGGAGACACCTGCACATCCAAGCTGGGGACCCCAAATCTTTTCTGCCGGACAGTAAGCATGTTTTGCTCCAGAGGGAGACGCTATCTCTACCCTCCAGGTCGTTCATTACACAAACATCCTCGAAAAGATGATCCAAAACAAAGGCAATCCGTTCCTTTGCTCGTGAGACGTGCAGAAATACAGAGATCCGTAGACATTGTCTCCCAGGGACCCTTATCTATGTGAAGGAAATGAAGTCCCAGGCTGTGTGCCTGTTAACGCATCCCATGGAACAGGCTGGACTGATTTTCACCAAATGTAGCAGGAAAGTTAAGGAGCATCGGCCTCAAAACACGGGCCAGACACCTCTGAAAGGGCCCTCCCAGGAAAGTCACTTTGGGGTTCATCCCTGGGAGGCCTCTTTCAGATTTGCTGAAACAGAAGATTGGGAGGGCTGCAGAGCTGGACTTGACATAGGTATTAGAGCTCCTGTGGCCGGAGAGCAACTGGAAAGCCAGAGGGTAGGTGCTGGCTGTGACAAGTGGAAACTTTCAACCTGCCACTTGGAGTTCTTCCTATACAGCACCAGGACCTAGAGAGAGGGGCACGCCCTGGAGCTGTGTGAGGGCCAGGCCTCTTGACGGTGTGGCATCAGGAAAGTACGGAATCTGATTGAACATCAATTTCTTCATCTTCAAACAGGGGAGAAAAAAAAAAAAAATCTTAGCTCAGCAGGGAGCCGGCCCGGTTGTCAGCACTGGATAAACAGCATCCCTCTCATCACTGTATCATGTGTTATCTTCCTGGGCTTCAAAACGGACCCCAACCTAAGCAGACACGTGATCACACTGATCCTCACGGCCTTCCTGCCGCAAAGGAACTGCCCCCATTTTACAGATAAGGAAACTGAGATCCAGAGGGAACCTCGGTCTGGATGGTGTCAACATTCATGACTTAACGTTTCTCCTTGAACGAGGGGTATAGAATCACTCCCGCAGGGCCGTTGCCTGGCTGAGAAGCTGAGTGAGGAGTTGACCAAGGACACCAGGCAGGCTTGGCCAAACCAACCAAGGAAGGGCGATCTTGACTAGCCGGAGTGAAGGCTGCAGGGACCAAGCTGGAGGACTGGTCAGAAGAGAAGCCCCAGCCCACTGCACTTAGGCCTCACTGACTCATTCCACGGGCACTCGGCTGCCCTCCCTGGCCCCTCCAGGCCCCAGGGAGGTGCTCCACAGCCCGGGCATGCCGTCGCAGAACAGGGAAGGAGAACAGGGCGGATGTGCCCGAGGCAGGGACCCGGGGGCGGGGCTGGTGGGCGGGCTTTGCTGTGAAGCCCTTGAGCCCTGGATCCTGACCACAGCAGAGCAGTTAGCAAAGGCCCCGCTGGGAGAGGCCCCAGGAGTAACAGCCATGGATCCTGAAGGGGGCCGGGTGCTGGGGGCAGGGACAGAAAAGGCCCAGGCAGAGGACAGGGCCATGCGGGCCAGGATGAGCTGGGACGGCCACTGCCAGTGAGGGGAACTGGGGGCACCTGCCGATCCCCCTCCAGGGAGCCCACACCAGCAGGTCGGCCGAGGCGCGTTTGACCCTGAGGGCACATGAGGACCCCAGGGGTCAGAGCTCTGTCCCCAGGCAGCCCTGGCCTCTAATAGTGCTGGGCCTGGCCATGGGAATCCATGGCCTGCTGCCCCCGATGGCAGCATGGCCCCCAACAAGGAAGCCCCGGCAGGAAGAATCCCATCCAGCCTGCGGAGACTGTGGGACAGGTAAGAGGCCGAGGGAGTTGTGGTACAGGGGGACTGGAGGTCCCTTTGACGGGGCGCAGGGGTGAATGAATATAGAGGAGAGGGGCAAGAAGGGAGAATCATTCGTAAAGAAGGGGCCTGAGCAGACAGTGGCTTTATTTAAAGTGTTGACATTTTGTCTAGTGTGGATTTGTTTGTATTGATTTTTCTTTCTTAATATTGTATTAAAGTATTATTTATCTCAATGACTGGGGTTTTTTGGCGTCCCTTAAGTTTTGTGCCCAAGACTGGTGCCTCACTTGCCTCGCCCTGGACCTCTGAGCAGGGCAGAAACAGGGCGGCAGGGGCAGGACGTACCCAGAAGGCACTAATCACTTTAGGGGCAGCAGCCCCACAAGGCAGGTCCTGCCGTCATCCCCATCTTACAGACAGGGTTAGAGGTCCAGAAAGGTGAGGCAACCTGCCCAAGTTCACACAGCACATGGGCATGGTCCCAGGACTATAGAAATCCCAGGACTGAACAGGCCAGCATGTCCTGTGTTTTAAGAAAATGGTGCAAGAGAAGGGGCAGTCTACAAGGCGTCCAGAGAAGGAAGCAAAGGTTTGGCTTGGTGTCCCCCAAGGAGGCCAACTCCTCAACTAAGTTCCTGAGAGTTTATTGGGGCCAAGCCTGAAACAAGTGGGATCATGTCCAGGCATTGGGCAGACCCATGGGCCATTTTAGGAGCAGTAAGATGGGAGGGGGGGATGCCCGAGCTGGTCTTACAGATCCAGGGTGCTGACACGTGATGGGGCGCTCCAGGCAGAGGGAATGGTGGGGGGTCCGAGGAGGAGAGTGAGGTGGCACAGGCCCGCAGGAAGCTTCCGGAGCCAGGGAGAGTGGGGTGCAGACCGCCGGGGTCTTGTACACCTCATCCTTTATCCTGGTGTCCAGGAGGAGTCACTGAAGGATTTAAGTGGGGAGCTGTCAGAGTCAGGTTCATGTTTTGAAAAAATGGCTCCAGATCAGAGACCAGTGTGAGGCCAGATTAGAGGATGGAGAAGGGGCAGTGGAAAGTCAATGGGGAGGGGGTGCTGGTCCACGGTGACCAGGTACCAATATCTCCTATGGAATTGGCAAGTGAATTTAAAGTGACATTATCATGATGGGGAGGAACGGGCACAGTCATGAACTGTCTATAAAAGACTAAAATGTACACCCTTTTTAGCAATATGCAGTGAGTCATAAAAGAAAGCGCATTTCTTTAAACTGTGTAATTCCACTTCTAGGAATTCATCCTGAGCAGAGGGTGGGGGGAAACAACCAAAGATGTAACCACAGGTTTACAAGCAAGAAACTCAACATTATTAATGATGGGAGAAAACTGGAAATAACCTAAATATCCAGCAGAAAGGGTGTGACAAAATACAGCATGGAATATCCATCATAAGGAATCTTACACAAACCTCCAAAATTGTATTTCTGAAATTGGGTTTTTAAAGTATGTGTGCATTTTCAAAAGCCTGTCAGAAAATGTAGAAAAATGTCAATGGTGTGTCTCTGGCACTAGGTGGGATTTTGCCTAGTTTCAATTTTTACTTTATAATTTTCTGTAGTTATGAAAATGTTCATAAGAAGATATATTTCATTTTTATCTTCTAAAATAATTTTTAATACCAGAGTAATATGTGTTTTAAAAAAAGATTAAGCACAGAAGTATATTAGCCTGCAACTAGCTTTTTCAACAGTCTGTTGAGATTTTCTGTATCAGCCCATATGGATCCCCCATGTTCTCCACACAGCTTTGTTAAGACTTCAAAGTTTGGATGAAGCAGCATGCCTTTAATGATTCCCCTGTTAATGGACATTTAGGTTGTTTCCACTTAAAAATGTAAATTACAAGAGATGCTACATGGAAACCCCCACGTGTGTAGCTGTGTACCCATACTAACTACACTGTGTATCTCCATGGGATAGATGCCAAAAAGTGGGATTGCTGGATCAGAGAGAACAGGCTTTGAAATTTTCATAGGAGATGCCAGTGGTCCTCCCAAAAGTCTGTTCCAACTTACTCTCACCACAGTGAATGACAGTGCCTTTCTCTCTCCATTGTTGCCAATAATGTGACAGGGTGGATCTTTTTTTATTTTGCACGTCTGATGAGCAAAAATGAGAACAAAAGTGTTTGTTGTCTGTTTATTTGATCGTTGGTGAAATTTATTTTTCTTTCATATTTTTATTGACTGATTTTATTTTTTCTGTGAATTCACCAGTCATAATTTTGCCTGGTTTATTTTTCGTTCGTTTTGTTGTATTTTCTTAAAGATCTATAAGAAACTCTCCATCTATTTGGGATAGTAACCCCTTATTAAGTATGTACATTGTAAATATTTTTCCCTGATCTGTTTTACACCTTTTGTTTGTGGGGTCTTTCACCATAAAACCTTTTTAATTTTTACATGTCAGATTGGTGGTTTTTCTTTACAGTGTCTGTGATCTGTGGCAAACATAAGGAAGGCATATTCATTTCTATTTTTTTTCTATTTTATTCAGGTACTTTCATTGTTTTGGTGTTTGTTTTTACTTCACCTGGAGTTTATTTTTGTGTAGGTAGGAATATAACCTTATATATTTTCCAAATGGAGAGCCAATCATCAGGTATTTGTTGAATACAAACATAGCTTTTATCCAATAATGAATTATGGATTTATCACATCCTCTCTGTGGTTCTGTTGATCTAATGATCAATTCCCACATCCTTTCTACCCTGTTTTAATTATTGTAGCTTTACAATGTGTTTCGATACCTGGTAGAGAACAACCCCATCGTTATTATTCTCATTCAGGATATTTGTGTCTATTCTCCATCATTATTCTTACTGTTGGACTTTAGAATCGGTTCACTAATTTTCAAAAATTATTCCTTTGATGTTGTGCTTGTAATTTCATGAAGTATATGGATTCATTTAAGGGGAATTGATGTCTTTGCTGTTGTGTCCATTAGTCAAATTGTGTTATATTTTATCCATACAAATCTTGCACATTTTGTGTTAAGTTTATTCCTAGGGCTTTTAATAGAATTTTTATTGAGGTTGTCAGTGTTTCCCAAATTTCATCTCCTCAATAGTTACCTATTGCTCTTGTGTTCAATCATTTTGGTTAACTCTTGTATTAGTTCTAATAGTCCTTCAGCTGATTGTCTTGGGTTTTGTTTTGTTTTGGTTTGGTTTTTTTGAAGTAAACTAGCCCATCATCTGCAAAGAACAATTTTATCTCATTTTTCCTAACACACTCTTTCCCCCACCTCATCTCACTTCATTGGCTCGAATCTGTAGAATATGTTGAATAATAAAAGTAAGAGTGGGAACCCTGACCTTTAAGATGGTTTTACCTTTAAATGTGAAGGTTGCTATAAGTTTCGGGAGATACTCTTTATCAAGTTGAGGATGTTTCCTTAGATAATTAACTTAATAAAAGTTAAGTTATTTGCTTTAAGTTATTAGTTATGGCTATTTGCTTTCTTTAATCAGAAATAAGTGTTGAATTTATATTGCTGTTCTGTTAAATTTTGTTTCAAAAATCTTATGTGCACACCTTAAACACAACCATGACCAAATAGTTCCACCGCTGAATTTAAAAAATTCTTGTCCCAATGCAAAGGGTTACCTTCTGACTTAGATAAACTTCATTGGGAGATACAATCAGATTTGGCAAAGCCTGAGGATTCTTGTCATCATAAACTCTTAGGGTGAGGTTTGGGTGTTTTTTCTTTTTCTGAGTATTTTAAGGGTATTTTGTGTTGTAGTAGGATGCCTAGAACACAGAGGGTGATTCAATGAGGGGAAAGCATTCTGGGATGACTCCAGGCCTCTGGCTTGAGGAGAAATCTACTGAAGTGAGAACAATGAGGGGCAGCAAGTTTGCAGGGAACTGTGAGGAGTTTAGATGGGGGATGTTGAGTTTGAGGTGTCTGTAGGGCATTCAAGCAGAGATGCATTCAGGAGGCAGAATGTGCATAAATCTAGAGCCAGAAAGAGAGGTCAGGACTGGAAATAAGGATGCAAGACCACTGGGCAGTTGTCAGAGTGCACAATGTGGGTCAGAGGCAGAGAGAATGGGAAAACACAGGGGACTGGGAAGGGACCTCAGACTTGACCAGGATGGGGACCTTGTTGGCCTTGACCTGAGAAGTTTCAGGGAGAGATGGGGGTGAGAGGAAGAGGGCTCCCCATACCACGTCCCAGCCTGTGAAACAGTGCCTGGCAGACAGGTGCTTGGGGAACCATTGTTGGACAGATGGACAAATGATGGATGGATGATGGATACATGGATGGATGGATGGATGGATGGACGAATGATAGATGGATGATGGATGGATGGATGGATGATGGATGGACAAACAAATGGACAGAAAGACAATGATCTGAGAGAGCAGAGAAGGCTTCATGAAAGAGGAGGAACTGAACTGTGTCTCAATGTGTGGAGACAACAGGGCAGGGGGTCCCCACATGGGGGCCCCCCCGGGAATGACCTGGTGTCCACAGGCCCAGGGAGGAAGCTACCTGGCTGGACTGTGGGAAATTATGGGGGAAGGAACACCCAGAGGCCCTAAAATGAGGCCAGGAGAGGTCGGGCAGGTCCAAGCCAGCTCAGGACTCACTCTGCCACACCACATGGCCACCCGAGGGGACTCGGCACTCAGCAGCACCATCAGCACTGAGGATTCAGTGGTCACAGGACAGCCTCAGAGTGGGGGGGACACACTGGGTGACAAGGTGTGGGTGGCTGCTGCCTCAGACAGGGGGCTGGGCATGGGGACACCCAGGGGCGCCCCAGCCTCCGGGGGGCTGGCTGCCCACCCCCCCAACCTGAGAACACAGCCCCGCCTGCTACAGCCCTGTTCCCGTCATGCCCAGCAGGTCCCCGCTCCATCCTGGCCCCCAGCGGACAGGTCCCAGGTGCTGGCCCGGTGGGTGTTGGTCCGAGTCTCAGTCACCGTGGTACGTCTTCGGCTGCGGGACCCAGCTCACCGTCCTAGGTAAGTGGCTCTCACGTCTTTCCCAGTCTGTCCCACCCTCTGCTGTCTCGGGAAAGTCACTTTTTTCTCTCTGGGGGCTGCTTCCCCTCTGCCCTCCCAGCTTAAGGACCGACCCCCACCTTTTTCCTTGGGGCCTGGGGAGGCAGGTTGGTCTTGGGGTAACCAGCAGGAAGGACCCCAACCGCAGAAGCAGCCACCTCCAGAGTCCAACGGTTGGACATGGCCTGTCCAGGGGCCTGGGCTGGGGTTTGGCCCAGGAATGGGGGCTCCTTCCCCTCTTCTAGGGCAGACACTGGCGTAGGGACCAGAGGCTTGTTCTGACAAGGGGCACTAGGGTGGCCTTGGAGACAGTCTCCAAGCCCCAGGGTCTGGGCTGAGGGCCACAAAGGAGGTCGGGGACATGGCTGGAGCTATGACCCAGCCTCCAGGGACACAGAGGAGCAGCCCGAGGGAGGCCCACGGAGGGCAGAGAGAGGGGTCCCACTCACTCCGGGCTGAGGCTCCCTGGGCCCCGGCTGGGCTGTGAGGACACAGGGACATGGAGACACAGGTGAATTGGGAAAAGGTGACCAGAGGCTCCCAGGATGGTGGTCAGAACGGAGCGAGTCCTGTAGGGCAGAACTTCTCTGTCCCTGGAGCCCTGACCCCCTGGGGCCCAGGGATCACACCTGTCCAAGGGTCGGCCTCTACCTGCCTCAAAGGTTGCATAAGACTCAGGAGATCACGAACAGGGGCTCAGAGCTCACAGCTGCCCCATAAAATCAGAGTCGTCAGAGGTGCTGCATGGGGGCAGCTGTGCCGTCCTCGGGGGGAGCAGCTCCAAGAAGACAGCCAAGGCGAGGGGCCTTGCAGTCAGGGCAGAGGTACGGGGAGATGGGCAGGGCCTCGGAGGAGCCCCCGGGGCTATGGTGAGGCGGACCCAGCCCTCGCCTGAACGGCTGAGGCCAGTCTGGGGCAGAGCCGGTGCCCGACAAGGAGAGGAGGCTCCAGGTCCCGCTGTGCACATGGCTCCGCTTCGGGGCCTCTCCATACACAGTCAGTATCCTGGCAGGTGGGGTGGGGGACCCCGGTTCACAGAGGAGGCATCTGGGCTCCCGAAGGATGAAGCCATGTGGGGGCCTGATGCTGGGCTGAGGGCTCAGGAGGTCGGGGCCAGATTTCAAAGTCAGACTCCTGGGACCAGGAGGAGGGAGGAGAGCTGCCCGGTTACACACAGAGACACTGAGGCTGCAGATGGAATGGCTTGGCCGGGTCACCTGGGAGGGTGACATGGAAGAGTTTCTGAGGATCCCCCGACAGAAGGTGAGCGACCCCAGCCATGGCTGCCTGACCTCAGGGGAGCAAGGGCCCGCCTGGGACCCATGCACTGGACTTTGGGCACCTGTGCCCGCTTCTCCTGAGGTCAGGGGCTCCCGCGATGGAAGATGCCCCAGTCACCTCCCGTCTCTCCCCCACTTTGCAGGTCAGCCAAAGTCCGCGCCCACGGTCACTCTGTTTGCTCCCTCCACTGAGGAGCTCAGCGCCGACAAGGCCACCCTGGTGTGTCTCATCAATGACTTCTACCCGGGCAGCGTGAAGGTGGTCTGGAAGGCAGGCGGCACCACCATCACCAAGGGCGTGGAGACCAGCCAGCCCTCGAAACAGAGCAACAGCAAGTATGCGGCCAGCAGCTACCTGGCCCTGACGGCCAGCGAGTGGAAATCTTACGACAGCGTCACCTGCCAGGTCACGCACGAGGTGACCACCGTGGAGAAGACAGTGTCACCCTCCGAGTGCTCTTAGGTCCTGGTCCCCCCACCCTCAGGGGACCGGAGCCACAGGACCCCTGGAGGGTCTACCCACCCACCCTGCTCCCCCCAGCCCTCCCTCCTGCACCCAATCAACTCTCAATAAAATGTCCTCGTTGTCATTCAGAAGTCATGCTCTCCACTCATTTTTCTTTCTGCATTTGGTGTCCTGAACTCAACCATCCTCAGAGGTGAACAAAATCCTCTTATCCTTTCAGAAATCAAGATAGAGGATGGAGTCTTGGGACTCTTGCGAGGGATGGTTTCACTGTCACCCAGGAACCCCCCCTCCCCCCAGAGAACATTCGAGAACAGGGAATTGGGTCGCTGCAGGAATGGAAGTCTGTCCACCTTCCCCACCGGCTTCCTTGCTTCCTCCTCTGTGTGGGCCATGTCCACATCTGATTGTCCTGGTCACACACTGGTTGGTTGCCAGGGCCCCCGGGACAATACCTCAGCTCCCTTCCCTGGAACCCTCAGCCTCACATTCTGGATTGTGTTCCCCCTCGAGAGTCTGTCGGTCCTATATATGGTGACCCTCCGATTCCATGTGTCCTTTTGCTCAAAACCCACCCTGGTAATTCCCCATGACCTCATCCTAGAGCGTCCCCCTCCTCAGGGCCCCTCTTGCTCCCACCTCCCTAGGGAAACGGCCCTGTGCCCCTCCCCAAGGCTTTCCTGTCACACTCTGCACAGGACCCTCAGTCCCTGACCCTGGTCACTCATCCCACACTCCCCCTAGGTAGCTCTCCTTCCACTTGTGTCAGGAGGGTCCCAGCTGCCTTCAAGGCCCTGGGACTGAGGCCAGCCTTTCTCTCTCTGACCCTTTAGAAGTCAGCCCACCACTGACTCCACCACAAGTGCCCCATGTCCAAGTGTCCATGGTGGACGATGGGCCCCTTGAGCTCGAGGTCCAGAATCAGGTTCTGGGAAGGTGCCGTGGGTTCGTCTGTGAACTGATGCACTTCCTCAGGAGCTCAGAATGGGATCTGAGATCATCACAGACGACTGTCCTAAGTGCTAACGTAGGATCTCATAGCTACACCTTTAGATGCACACACACACACACACACACACACACACACACACGCAAGTTACTACAAACATGGTCGTGTTGGATGTGCCTCTAGGACGAGTAGAGCCTCAAGAATGTCCCGGGCCTCAATCTGCAGAGGGCACATCTCCATCCCCTCCGGGCTGTAAACAGGCTACTCATTCTGCCACCACAACACCCCCCCAAGCTGCTCTCCAGGGGCCACCGCCTCCTCCAAGAAAGGAAGTTCCCTGGGATGTGATGTGACACCCAGATGTCTCTCCTGCACCTCCCATGACTGGGGATGGATGGAGCTCCGCTTCCCAGGGGTGAAGTTGCTGGTAGGGTGGGGTCCCCCCCTCATCCTCCCCGAGGCCAGACCAGCCCCCATGACAAGGAGGGTGGCCCTGGGGCCTCTGTGCAGCTGCAGGTGGGCCTGGGCAGGGGGTGGAGGGCGTGTCAGGAGGGTTTATGTTCGAGGCTGTGTCACTGTGTGCTGTGCTCGGCGGAGGGACCAAGCTGACCGTCCTGGGTGAGTCTCCCCCTTCCCCTCCTCTTCAGGGTCCACAGTGAAATTTGGGCAGATTTTCTTGTCTTTTCCCTCCTGTCTGGGGCTGGGGTCTCACTCTCTGGAGCCTGTCACCTTCACCCTTCTAGGCTGTCCATCCCCCCCAAGCCTGTCGTTCTTCACAGAAACTGGTGGACATGGTGGGGACGGGCTCAGTGACCCTCCTGCCACCCCTCGCTCTGCCCACCCCGAGCCTTCCCTCCAGGCCCTTCTTCTCTGGATGCTGGCATCTCAGCTCCCTCCTCAGGGTGCCCATCCCCGGGGTCTGAGGAGAACGGAGGGGCTGAGGCCCAAGGAATGGGGGGTCTCAGGCTGGGGCACCGGGTCCAGGGATGTGGGAAGGACACTGGAAAGGGCTGGACAGAGCATGGGTGTCATCCTGGGATCTTTCTGCTCAGGGACCCAAATGGGGGCTAGTGAGGGACCCCAAAGCCAGGGGACTTGGAGAGAGGAGGAGGGAACAGTACACGGGGGAAGGGTGGACGAGTGTCCCATTGAGAAGGTGGCCTCAGGGTGCTAGGTCCCCATCCTTCTCCCAGCAAGCAGGACACCCCAGGCCGCACAGACCTCAGGACACTCGGGCCTTAACGGTCGCCTCACCCAGTTACACACTGGACGTGAGCCCCTAGCTCAGACGCCCAGGGTGGGGACTCCTCATAGGGACAGGTGACAGGAACTGACCCGGCCAGGCAGACAGATGTCCTAGGACAGACAGATCCCCAGCGGGGCTTCACAGGTCAGGGGACCCCTCAGAACAGACACAGCCCGAGGCTCAGAACACAGCATTCACCCACATGGAAACTCTCATTTGTGGGACTCCCTGGACCCCAGCCCCGGGGCTGACGCTCCCTCCACCCTGGCAGCCCTAGAGGGGTCTCTGTGGTCTCTGTGGCAGCCCTAGAGGGTTGGGGGCTGTGAGGCTGGCGTCAGGGGGACTGTGGGCAGCAAACCCCCACCCTGAAAGGGAAGAGAGCCTGAACGGGGGACAGACAGACGGCCTGTGTGAGGACACCGGACAAGAACCAGGGGAAGATCTCAGACAGACAGATGCCCAGGATGGACAGACACCCAGAGGAAAGAGGGGACCTCAGGGTGGACGCCAGGCAGCACCAGGGAGCAGAGGGTGGGATGTGGTTTATGGGAGGTGGGAGCCTGAGCAAGAGATGGAGACTTGCAAGGGAGCCCCGAACTCCCAGGAGTCGGGCACTGAGGATCCCCCGACAGAAGGTGAGCGACCCCAGCCATGGCTGCCTGACCTCGGGGGAGCAAGGGCCCGCCTGGGACCCATGCACTGGACTTTGGGCACCCGTGCCCACTTCTCCTGAGGTCAGGGGTTCCCACGATGGACGCTGCCCCAGTCACCTCCCGTCTCTCCCCCACTTTGCAGGTCAGCCAAAGTCCGCGCCCACGGTC
Source organism: Balaenoptera ricei (assembly GCF_028023285.1). NCBI lineage: Eukaryota > Metazoa > Chordata > Mammalia > Artiodactyla > Balaenopteridae > Balaenoptera > Balaenoptera ricei. The sequence goes on from NC_082652.1 coordinate 25,523,139, forward strand.
ACTCTGTTTGCTCCCTCCACTGAGGAGCTCAGCGCCAACAAGGCCACCCTGGTGTGTCTCATCAATGACTTCTACCCGGGCAGCGTGACGGTGGTCTGGAAGGCAGGCGGCACCACCATCACCAGGGGCGTGGAGACCAGCCAGCCCTCGAAACAGAGCAACAGCAAGTATGCGGCCAGCAGCTACCTGGCCCTGACGGCCAGCGAGTGGAAATCTTACGACAGCATCACCTGCCAGGTCACGCACGAGGTGACCACCGTGGAGAAGACAGTGTCACCCTCCGAGTGCTCTTAGGTCCTGGTCCCCCCACCCTCAGGGGACCGGAGCCACAGGACCCCTGGAGGGTCTACCCACCCACCCTGCTCCCCCCAGCCCTCCCTCCTGCACCCAATCAACTCTCAATAAAATGTCCTCATTGTCATTCAGAAGTCATGCTCTCCGCTCATTTTTCTTTCTGCATTTGGTGTCCTGAACTCAACCATCCTCAGAGGTGAACAAAATCCTCTTATCCTTTCAGAAATCAAGATAGAGGATGGAGTCTTGGGACTCTTGCGAGGGATGGTTTCACTGTCACCCAGGAACCCCCCCTCCCCCCAGAGAACATTCGAGAACAGGGAATTGGGTCGCTGCAGGAATGGAAGTCTGTCCACCTTCCCCACCGGCTTCCATGCTTCCTCCTCTGTGTGGGCCATGTCCACATCTGATTGTCCTGGTCACACACTGGTTGGTTGCCAGGGCCCCCGGGACAATACCTCAGCTCCCTTCCCTGGAACCCTCAGCCTCACATTCTGGATTGTGTTCCCCCTCGAGAGTCTGTCGGTCCTATATATGGTGACCCTCCGATTCCATGTGTCCTTTTGCTCAAAACCCACCCTGGTAATTCCCCATGACCTCATCCTAGAGCGTCCCCCTCCTCAGGGCCCCTCTTGCTCCCACCTCCCTAGGGAAACGGCCCTGTGCCCCTCCCCCAGGCTTTCCTGTCACACTCTGCACAGGACCCTCAGTCCCTGACCCTGGTCACTCATCCCACACTCCCCCTAGGTAGCCCTCCTTCCACTTGTGTCAGGAGGGTCCCAGCTGCCTTCAAGGCCCTGGGACTGAGGCCAGCCTTTCTCTCTCTGACCCTTTAGAAGTCAGCCCACCACTGACTCCACCACAAGTGCCCCATGTCCAAGTGTCCATGGTGGACGATGGGCCCCTTGAGCTCGAGGTCCAGAATCAGGTTCTGGGAAGGTGCCGTGGGTTCGTCTGTGAACTGATGCACTTCCTCAGGAGCTCAGAATGGGATCTGAGATCATCACAGACGACTGTCCTAAGTGCTAACGTAGGATCTCATAGCTACACCTTTAGATGCACACACACACACACACACACACACACACACACACGCAAGTTACTACAAACATGGTCGTGTTGGATGTGCCTCTAGGACGAGTAGAGCCTCAAGAATGTCCCGGGCCTCAATCTGCAGAGGGCACATCTCCATCCCCTCCGGGCTGTAAACAGGCTACTCATTCTGCCACCACAACACCCCTCCAAGCTGCTCTCCAGGGGCCACCGCCTCCTCCAAGAAAGGAAGTTCCCTGGGATGTGATGTGACACCCAGATGTCTCTCCTGCACCTCCCATGACTGGGGATGGATGGAGCTCCGCTTCCCAGGGGTGAAGTTGCTGGTAGGGTGGGGTCCCCCCCTCATCCTCCCCGAGGCCAGACCAGCCCCCATGACAAGGAGGGTGGCCCTGGGGCCTCTGTGCAGCTGCAGGTGGGCCTGGGCAGGGGGTGGAGGGCGTGTCAGGAGGGTTTATGTTCGAGGCTGTGTCACTGTGTGCTGTGCTCGGCGGAGGGACCAAGCTGACCGTCCTGGGTGAGTCTCCCCCTTCCCCTCCTCTTCAGGGTCCACAGTGAAATTTGGGCAGATTTTCTTGTCTTTTCCCTCCTGTCTGGGGCTGGGGTCTCACTCTCTGGAGCCTGTCACCTTCACCCTTCTAGGCTGTCCATCCCCCCCAAGCCTGTCGTTCTTCACAGAAACTGGTGGACATGGTGGGGACGGGCTCAGTGACCCTCCTGCCACCCCTCGCTCTGCCCACCCCGAGCCTTCCCTCCAGGCCCTTCTTCTCTGGATGCTGGCATCTCAGCTCCCTCCTCAGGGTGCCCATCCCCGGGGTCTGAGGAGAACGGAGGGGCTGAGGCCCAAGGAATGGGGGGTCTCAGGCTGGGGCACCGGGTCCAGGGATGTGGGAAGGACACTGGAAAGGGCTGGACAGAGCATGGGTGTCATCCTGGGATCTTTCTGCTCAGGGACCCAAATGGGGGCTAGTGAGGGACCCCAAAGCCAGGGGACTTGGAGAGAGGAGGAGGGAACAGTACATGGGGGAAGGGTGGACGAGTGTCCCATTGAGAAGGTGGCCTCAGGGTGCTAGGTCCCCATCCTTCTCCCAGCAAGCAGGACACCCCAGGCCGCACAGACCTCAGGACACTCGGGCCTTAACGGTCGCCTCACCCAGTTACACACTGGACGTGAGCCCCTAGCTCAGACGCCCAGGGTGGGGACTCCTCATAGGGACAGGTGACAGGAACTGACCCGGCCAGGCAGACAGATGTCCTAGGACAGACAGATCCCCAGCGGGGCTTCACAGGTCAGGGGACCCCTCAGAACAGACACAGCCCGAGGCTCAGAACACAGCATTCACCCACATGGAAACTCTCATTTGTGGGACTCCCTGGACCCCAGCCCCGGGGCTGACGCTCCCTCCACCCTGGCAGCCCTAGAGGGGTCTCTGTGGTCTCTGTGGCAGCCCTAGAGGGTTGGGGGCTGTGAGGCTGGCGTCAGGGGGACTGTGGGCAGCAAACCCCCACCCTGAAAGGGAAGAGAGCCTGAACGGGGGACAGACAGACGGCCTGTGTGAGGACACCGGACAAGAACCAGGGGAAGATCTCAGACAGACAGATGCCCAGGATGGACAGACACCCAGAGGAAAGAGGGGACCTCAGGGTGGACGCCAGGCAGCACCAGGGAGCAGAGGGTGGGATGTGGTTTATGGGAGGTGGGAGCCTGAGCAAGAGATGGAGACTTGCAAGGGAGCCCCGAACTCCCAGGAGTCGGGCACTGAGGATCCCCCGACAGAAGGTGAGCGACCCCAGCCATGGCTGCCTGACCTCGGGGGAGCAAGGGCCCGCCTGGGACCCATGCACTGGACTTTGGGCACCCGTGCCCACTTCTCCTGAGGTCAGGGGTTCCCACGATGGACGCTGCCCCAGTCACCTCCCGTCTCTCCCCCACTTTGCAGGTCAGCCAAAGTCCGCGCCCACGGTCACTCTGTTTGCTCCCTCCACTGAGGAGCTCAGCGCCAACAAGGCCACCCTGGTGTGTCTCATCAATGACTTCTACCCGGGCAGCGTGACGGTGGTCTGGAAGGCAGGCGGCACCACCATCACCAGGGGCGTGGAGACCAGCCAGCCCTCGAAACAGAGCAACAGCAAGTATGCGGCCAGCAGCTACCTGGCCCTGACGGCCAGCGAGTGGAAATCTTACGACAGCGTCACCTGCCAGGTCACGCACGAGGTGACCACCGTGGAGAAGACAGTGTCACCCTCCGAGTGCTCTTAGGTCCTGGTCCCCCCACCCTCAGGGGACCGGAGCCACAGGACCCCTGGAGGGTCTACCCACCCACCCTGCTCCCCCCAGCCCTCCCTCCTGCACCCAATCAACTCTCAATAAAATGTCCTCATTGTCATTCAGAAGTCATGCTCTCCGCTCATTTTTCTTTCTGCATTTGGTGTCCTGAACTCAACCATCCTCAGAGGTGAACAAAATCCTCTTATCCTTTCAGAAATCAAGATAGAGGATGGAGTCTTGGGACTCTTGCGAGGGATGGTTTCACTGTCACCCAGGAACCCCCCCTCCCCCCAGAGAACATTCGAGAACAGGGAATTGGGTCGCTGCAGGAATGGAAGTCTGTCCACCTTCCCCACCGGCTTCCATGCTTCCTCCTCTGTGTGGGCCATGTCCACATCTGATTATCCTGGTCACACACTGGTTGGTTGCCAGGGCCCCCGGGACAATACCTCAGCTCCCTTCCCTGGAACCCTCAGCCTCACATTCTGGATTGTGTTCCCCCTCGAGAGTCTGTCGGTCCTATATATGGTGACCCTCCGATTCCATGTGTCCTTTTGCTCAAAACCCACCCTGGTAATTCCCCATGACCTCATCCTAGAGCGTCCCCCTCCTCAGGGCCCCTCTTGCTCCCACCTCCCTAGGGAAACGGCCCTGTACCCCTCCCCCAGGCTTTCCTGTCACACTCCGCACAGGACCCTCAGTCCCTGACCCTGGTCACTCATCCCACACTCCCCCTAGGTAGCCCTCCTTCCACTTGTGTCAGGAGGGTCCCAGCTGCCTTCAAGGCCCTGGGACTGAGGCCAGCCTTTCTCTCTCTGACCCTTTAGAAGTCAGCCCACCACTGACTCCACCACAAGTGCCCCATGTCCAAGTGTCCATGGTGGACGATGGGCCCCTTGAGCTCGAGGTCCAGAATCAGGTTCTGGGAAGGTGCCGTGGGTTCGTCTGTGAACTGATGCACTTCCTCAGGAGCTCAGAATGGGATCTGAGATCATCACAGACGACTGTCCTAAGTGCTAACGTAGGATCTCATAGCTACACCTTTAGATGCACACACACACACACACACACACACACACACACACGCAAGTTACTACAAACATGGTCGTGTTGGATGTGCCTCTAGGACGAGTAGAGCCTCAAGAATGTCCCGGGCCTCAATCTGCAGAGGGCACATCTCCATCCCCTCCGGGCTGTAAACAGGCTACTCATTCTGCCACCACAACACCCCCCCAAGCTGCTCTCCAGGGGCCACCGCCTCCTCCAAGAAAGGAAGTTCCCTGGGATGTGATGTGACACCCAGATGTCTCTCCTGCACCTCCCATGACTGGGGATGGATGGAGCTCCGCTTCCCAGGGGTGAAGTTGCTGGTAGGGTGGGGTCCCCCCCTCATCCTCCCCGAGGCCAGACCAGCCCCCATGACAAGGAGGGTGGCCCTGGGGCCTCTGTGCAGCTGCAGGTGGGCCTGGGCAGGGGGTGGAGGGCGTGTCAGGAGGGTTTATGTTCGAGGCTGTGTCACTGTGTGCTGTGCTCGGCGGAGGGACCAAGCTGACCGTCCTGGGTGAGTCTCCCCCTTCCCCTCCTCTTCAGGGTCCACAGTGAAATTTGGGCAGATTTTCTTGTCTTTTCCCTCCTGTCTGGGGCTGGGGTCTCACTCTCTGGAGCCTGTCACCTTCACCCTTCTAGGCTGTCCATCCCCCCCAAGCCTGTCGTTCTTCACAGAAACTGGTGGACATGGTGGGGACGGGCTCAGTGACCCTCCTGCCACCCCTCGCTCTGCCCACCCCGAGCCTTCCCTCCAGGCCCTTCTTCTCTGGATGCTGGCATCTCAGCTCCCTCCTCAGGGTGCCCATCCCCGGGGTCTGAGGAGAACGGAGGGGCTGAGGCCCAAGGAATGGGGGGTCTCAGGCTGGGGCACCGGGTCCAGGGATGTGGGAAGGACACTGGAAAGGGCTGGACAGAGCATGGGTGTCATCCTGGGATCTTTCTGCTCAGGGACCCAAATGGGGGCTAGTGAGGGACCCCAAAGCCAGGGGACTTGGAGAGAGGAGGAGGGAACAGTACACGGGGGAAGGGTGGACGAGTGTCCCATTGAGAAGGTGGCCTCAGGGTGCTAGGTCCCCATCCTTCTCCCAGCAAGCAGGACACCCCAGGCCGCACAGACCTCAGGACACTCGGGCCTTAACGGTCGCCTCACCCAGTTACACACTGGACGTGAGCCCCTAGCTCAGACGCCCAGGGTGGGGACTCCTCATAGGGACAGGTGACAGGAACTGACCCGGCCAGGCAGACAGATGTCCTAGGACAGACAGATCCCCAGCGGGGCTTCACAGGTCAGGGGACCCCTCAGAACAGACACAGCCCGAGGCTCAGAACACAGCATTCACCCACATGGAAACTCTCATTTGTGGGACTCCCTGGACCCCAGCCCCGGGGCTGACGCTCCCTCCACCCTGGCAGCCCTAGAGGGGTCTCTGTGGTCTCTGTGGCAGCCCTAGAGGGTTGGGGGCTGTGAGGCTGGCGTCAGGGGGACTGTGGGCAGCAAACCCCCACCCTGAAAGGGAAGAGAGCCTGAACGGGGGACAGACAGACGGCCTGTGTGAGGACACCGGACAAGAACCAGGGGAAGATCTCAGACAGACAGATGCCCAGGATGGACAGACACCCAGAGGAAAGAGGGGACCTCAGGGTGGACGCCAGGCAGCACCAGGGAGCAGAGGGTGGGATGTGGTTTATGGGAGGTGGGAGCCTGAGCAAGAGATGGAGACTTGCAAGGGAGCCCCGAACTCCCAGGAGTCGGGCACTGAGGATCCCCCGACAGAAGGTGAGCGACCCCAGCCATGGCTGCCTGACCTCGGGGGAGCAAGGGCCCGCCTGGGACCCATGCACTGGACTTTGGGCACCCGTGCCCACTTCTCCTGAGGTCAGGGGTTCCCACGATGGACGCTGCCCCAGTCACCTCCCGTCTCTCCCCCACTTTGCAGGTCAGCCAAAGTCCGCGCCCACGGTCACTCTGTTTGCTCCCTCCACTGAGGAGCTCAGCGCCAACAAGGCCACCCTGGTGTGTCTCATCAATGACTTCTACCCGGGCAGCGTGACGGTGGTCTGGAAGGCAGGCGGCACCACCATCACCAGGGGCGTGGAGACCAGCCAGCCCTCGAAACAGAGCAACAGCAAGTATGCGGCCAGCAGCTACCTGGCCCTGACGGCCAGCGAGTGGAAATCTTACGACAGCGTCACCTGCCAGGTCACGCACGAGGTGACCACCGTGGAGAAGACAGTGTCACCCTCCGAGTGCTCTTAGGTCCTGGTCCCCCCACCCTCAGGGGACCGGAGCCACAGGACCCCTGGAGGGTCTACCCACCCACCCTGCTCCCCCCAGCCCTCCCTCCTGCACCCAATCAACTCTCAATAAAATGTCCTCATTGTCATTCAGAAGTCATGCTCTCCGCTCATTTTTCTTTCTGCATTTGGTGTCCTGAACTCAACCATCCTCAGAGGTGAACAAAATCCTCTTATCCTTTCAGAAATCAAGATAGAGGATGGAGTCTTGGGACTCTTGCGAGGGATGGTTTCACTGTCACCCAGGAACCCCCCCTCCCCCCAGAGAACATTCGAGAACAGGGAATTGGGTCGCTGCAGGAATGGAAGTCTGTCCACCTTCCCCACCGGCTTCCATGCTTCCTCCTCTGTGTGGGCCATGTCCACATCTGATTGTCCTGGTCACACACTGGTTGGTTGCCAGGGCCCCCGGGACAATACCTCAGCTCCCTTCCCTGGAACCCTCAGCCTCACATTCTGGATTGTGTTCCCCCTCGAGAGTCTGTCGGTCCTATATATGGTGACCCTCCGATTCCATGTGTCCTTTTGCTCAAAACCCACCCTGGTAATTCCCCATGACCTCATCCTAGAGCGTCCCCCTCCTCAGGGCCCCTCTTGCTCCCACCTCCCTAGGGAAACGGCCCTGTGCCCCTCCCCCAGGCTTTCCTGTCACACTCCGCACAGGACCCTCAGTCCCTGACCCTGGTCACTCATCCCACACTCCCCCTAGGTAGCCCTCCTTCCACTTGTGTCAGGAGGGTCCCAGCTGCCTTCAAGGCCCTGGGACTGAGGCCAGCCTTTCTCTCTCTGACCCTTTAGAAGTCAGCCCACCACTGACTCCACCACAAGTGCCCCATGTCCAAGTGTCCATGGTGGACGATGGGCCCCTTGAGCTCGAGGTCCAGAATCAGGTTCTGGGAAGGTGCCGTGGGTTCGTCTGTGAACTGATGCACTTCCTCAGGAGCTCAGAATGGGATCTGAGATCATCACAGACGACTGTCCTAAGTGCTAACGTAGGATCTCATAGCTACACCTTTAGATGCACACACACACACACACACACACACACACACACACGCAAGTTACTACAAACATGGTCGTGTTGGATGTGCCTCTAGGACGAGTAGAGCCTCAAGAATGTCCCGGGCCTCAATCTGCAGAGGGCACATCTCCATCCCCTCCGGGCTGTAAACAGGCTACTCATTCTGCCACCACAACACCCCCCCAAGCTGCTCTCCAGGGGCCACCGCCTCCTCCAAGAAAGGAAGTTCCCTGGGATGTGATGTGACACCCAGATGTCTCTCCTGCACCTCCCATGACTGGGGATGGATGGAGCTCCGCTTCCCAGGGGTGAAGTTGCTGGTAGGGTGGGGTCCCCCCCTCATCCTCCCCGAGGCCAGACCAGCCCCCATGACAAGGAGGGTGGCCCTGGGGCCTCTGTGCAGCTGCAGGTGGGCCTGGGCAGGGGGTGGAGGGCGTGTCAGGAGGGTTTATGTTCGAGGCTGTGTCACTGTGTGCTGTGCTCGGCGGAGGGACCAAGCTGACCGTCCTGGGTGAGTCTCCCCCTTCCCCTCCTCTTCAGGGTCCACAGTGAAATTTGGGCAGATTTTCTTGTCTTTTCCCTCCTGTCTGGGGCTGGGGTCTCACTCTCTGGAGCCTGTCACCTTCACCCTTCTAGGCTGTCCATCCCCCCCAAGCCTGTCGTTCTTCACAGAAACTGGTGGACATGGTGGGGACGGGCTCAGTGACCCTCCTGCCACCCCTCGCTCTGCCCACCCCGAGCCTTCCCTCCAGGCCCTTCTTCTCTGGATGCTGGCATCTCAGCTCCCTCCTCAGGGTGCCCATCCCCGGGGTCTGAGGAGAACGGAGGGGCTGAGGCCCAAGGAATGGGGGGTCTCAGGCTGGGGCACCGGGTCCAGGGATGTGGGAAGGACACTGGAAAGGGCTGGACAGAGCATGGGTGTCATCCTGGGATCTTTCTGCTCAGGGACCCAAATGGGGGCTAGTGAGGGACCCCAAAGCCAGGGGACTTGGAGAGAGGAGGAGGGAACAGTACACGGGGGAAGGGTGGACGAGTGTCCCGTTGAGAAGGTGGCCTCAGGGTGCTAGGTCCCCATCCTTCTCCCAGCAAGCAGGACACCCCAGGCCGCACAGACCTCAGGACACTCGGGCCTTAACGGTCGCCTCACCCAGTTACACACTGGACGTGAGCCCCTAGCTCAGACGCCCAGGGTGGGGACTCCTCATAGGGACAGGTGACAGGAACTGACCCGGCCAGGCAGACAGATGTCCTAGGACAGACAGATCCCCAGCGGGACTTCACAGGTCAGGGGACCCCTCAGAACAGACACAGCCCGAGGCTCAGAACACAGCATTCACCCACATGGAAACTCTCATTTGTGGGACTCCCTGGACCCCAGCCCCGGGGCTGACGCTCCCTCCACCCTGGCAGCCCTAGAGGGGTCTCTGTGGTCTCTGTGGCAGCCCTAGAGGGTTGGGGGCTGTGAGGCTGGCGTCAGGGGGACTGTGGGCAGCAAACCCCCACCCTGAAAGGGAAGAGAGCCTGAACGGGGGACAGACAGACGGCCTGTGTGAGGACACCGGACAAGAACCAGGGGAAGATCTCAGACAGACAGATGCCCAGGATGGACAGACACCCAGAGGAAAGAGGGGACCTCAGGGTGGACGCCAGGCAGCACCAGGGAGCAGAGGGTGGGATGTGGTTTATGGGAGGTGGGAGCCTGAGCAAGAGATGGAGACTTGCAAGGGAGCCCCGAACTCCCAGGAGTCGGGCACTGAGGATCCCCCGACAGAAGGTGAGCGACCCCAGCCATGGCTGCCTGACCTCGGGGGAGCAAGGGCCCGCCTGGGACCCATGCACTGGACTTTGGGCACCCGTGCCCACTTCTCCTGAGGTCAGGGGTTCCCACGATGGACGCTGCCCCAGTCACCTCCCGTCTCTCCCCCACTTTGCAGGTCAGCCAAAGTCCGCGCCCACGGTCACTCTGTTTGCTCCCTCCACTGAGGAGCTCAGCGCCAACAAGGCCACCCTGGTGTGTCTCATCAATGACTTCTACCCGGGCAGCGTGACGGTGGTCTGGAAGGCAGGCGGCACCACCATCACCAGGGGCGTGGAGACCAGCCAGCCCTCGAAACAGAGCAACAGCAAGTATGCGGCCAGCAGCTACCTGGCCCTGACGGCCAGCGAGTGGAAATCTTACGACAGCGTCACCTGCCAGGTCACGCACGAGGTGACCACCGTGGAGAAGACAGTGTCACCCTCCGAGTGCTCTTAGGTCCTGGTCCCCCCACCCTCAGGGGACCGGAGCCACAGGACCCCTGGAGGGTCTACCCACCCACCCTGCTCCCCCCAGCCCTCCCTCCTGCACCCAATCAACTCTCAATAAAATGTCCTCATTGTCATTCAGAAGTCATGCTCTCCGCTCATTTTTCTTTCTGCATTTGGTGTCCTGAACTCAACCATCCTCAGAGGTGAACAAAATCCTCTTATCCTTTCAGAAATCAAGATAGAGGATGGAGTCTTGGGACTCTTGCGAGGGATGGTTTCACTGTCACCCAGGAACCCCCCCTCCCCCCAGAGAACATTCGAGAACAGGGAATTGGGTCGCTGCAGGAATGGAAGTCTGTCCACCTTCCCCACCGGCTTCCATGCTTCCTCCTCTGTGTGGGCCATGTCCACATCTGATTGTCCTGGTCACACACTGGTTGGTTGCCAGGGCCCCCGGGACAATACCTCAGCTCCCTTCCCTGGAACCCTCAGCCTCACATTCTGGATTGTGTTCCCCCTCGAGAGTCTGTCGGTCCTATATATGATGACCCTCCGATTCCATGTGTCCTTTTGCTCAAAACCCACCCTGGTAATTCCCCATGACCTCATCCTAGAGCGTCCCCCTCCTCAGGGCCCCTCTTGCTCCCACCTCCCTAGGGAAACGGCCCTGTGCCCCTCCCCCAGGCTTTCCTGTCACACTCCGCACAGGACCCTCAGTCCCTGACCCTGGTCACTCATCCCACACTCCCCCTAGGTAGCCCTCCTTCCACTTGTGTCAGGAGGGTCCCAGCTGCCTTCAAGGCCCTGGGACTGAGGCCAGCCTTTCTCTCTCTGACCCTTTAGAAGCCAGCCCACCACTGACTCCACCACAAGTGCCCCATGTCCAAGTGTCCATGGTGGACGATGGGCCCCTTGAGCTCGAGGTCCAGAATCAGGTTCTGGGAAGGTGCCGTGGGTTCGTCTGTGAACTGATGCACTTCCTCAGGAGCTCAGAATGGGATCTGAGATCATCACAGACGACTGTCCTAAGTGCTAACGTAGGATCTCATAGCTACACCTTTAGATGCACACACACACTCACACACACACACACACGCAATTTACTACAAACATGGTCATGTTGGACGTGCCTCTAGGACGAGTAGAGCCTCAAGAATGTCCCGGGCCTCAATCTGCAGAGGGCACATCTCCATCCCCTCCGGGCTGTAAACAGGCTACTCATTCTGCCACCACAATACCCCCCCAAGCTGCTCTCCAGGGGCCACCGCCTCCTCCAAGAAAGGAAGTTCCCTGGGATGTGATGTGACACCCAGATGTCTCTCCTGCACCTCCCATGACTGGGGATGGATGGAGCTCCGCTTCCCAGGGGTGAAGTTGCTGGTGGGGTGGGGTCCCCCCCTCATCCTCCCCGAGGCCAGACCAGCCCCCATGACAAGGAGGGTGGCCCTGGGGCCTCTGTGCAGCTGCAGGTGGGCCTGGGCAGGGGGTGGAGGGCGTGTCAGGAGGGTTTATGTTCGAGGCTGTGTCACTGTGTGCTGTGCTCGGCGGAGGGACCAAGCTGACCGTCCTGGGTGAGTCTCCCCCTTCCCCTCCTCTTCAGGGTCCACAGTGAAATTTGGGCAGATTTTCTTGTCTTTTCCCTCCTGTCTGGGGCTGGGGTCTCACTCTCTGGAGCCTGTCACCTTCACCCTTCTAGGCTGTCCATCCCCCCCAAGCCTGTCGTTCTTCACAGAAACTGGTGGACATGGTGGGGACGGGCTCAGTGACCCTCCTGCCACCCCTCGCTCTGCCCACCCCGAGCCTTCCCTCCAGGCCCTTCTTCTCTGGATGCTGGCATCTCAGCTCCCTCCTCAGGGTGCCCATCCCCGGGGTCTGAGGAGAACGGAGGGGCTGAGGCCCAAGGAATGGGGGGTCTCAGGCTGGGGCACCGGGTCCAGGGATGTGGGAAGGACACTGGAAAGGGCTGGACAGAGCATGGGTGTCATCCTGGGATCTTTCTGCTCAGGGACCCAAATGGGGGCTAGTGAGGGACCCCAAAGCCAGGGGACTTGGAGAGAGGAGGAGGCAACAGTACACGGGGGAAGGGTGGACGAGTGTCCCGTTGAGAAGGTGGCCTCAGGGTGCTAGGTCCCCATCCTTCTCCCAGCAAGCAGGACACCCCAGGCCGCACAGACCTCAGGACACTCGGGCCTTAACGGTCGCCTCACCCAGTTACACACTGGACGTGAGCCCCTAGCTCAGACGCCCAGGGTGGGGACTCCTCATAGGGACAGGTGACAGGAACTGACCCGGCCAGGCAGACAGATGTCCTAGGACAGACAGATCCCCAGCGGGACTTCACAGGTCAGGGGACCCCTCAGAACAGACACAGCCCGAGGCTCAGAACACAGCATTCACCCACATGGAAACTCTCATTTGTGGGACTCCCTGGACCCCAGCCCCGGGGCTGACGCTCCCTCCACCCTGGCAGCCCTAGAGGGGTCTCTGTGGTCTCTGTGGCAGCCCTAGAGGGTTGGGGGCTGTGAGGCTGGCGTCAGGGGGACTGTGGGCAGCAAACCCCCGCCCTGAAAGGGAAGAGAGCCTGAACGGGGGACAGACAGACAGCCTGTGTGAGGACACCGGACAAGAACCAGGGGAAGATCTCAGACAGACAGATGCCCAGGATGGACAGACACCCAGAGGAAAGAGGGGACCTCAGGGTGGACGCCAGGCAGCACCAGGGAACAGAGGGTGGGATGTGGTTTATGGGAGGTGGGAGCCTGAGCAAGAGATGGAGACTTGCAAGGGAGCCCCGAACTCCCAGGAGTCGGGCACTGAGGATCCCCCGACAGAAGGTGAGCGACCCCAGCCATGGCTGCCTGACCTCGGGGGAGCAAGGGCCCGCCTGGGACCCATGCACTGGGCTTTGGGCACCTGTGCCCGCTTCTCCTGAGGCCAGGGGCTCCCGCGATGGAAGATGCCCCAGTCACCTCCCGTCTCTCCCCCACTTTGCAGGTCAGCCAAAGTCCGCGCCCTCGGTCACTCTGTTTGCTCCCTCCACTGAGGAGCTCAGCGCCAACAAGGCCACCCTGGTGTGTCTCATCAATGACTTCTACCCGGGCAGCGTGAAGGTGGCCTCGAAGGCAGACGGCACCACCATCACCAGGGGCGTGGAGACCAGCCAGCCCTCGAAACAGAGCAACAACAAGTTCGCGGCCAGCAGCTACCTGACCCTGACGGCCAGCGAGTGGAAATCTTACGACAGCGTCACCTGCCAGGTCACGCACGAGGTGACCACCGTGGGGAAGACAGTGTCACCCTCCGAGTGCTCTTAGGTCCTGGTCCCCCCACCCTCAGGGGACTGGAGCCACAGGACCTCTGGAGGGTCTACCCACCCACCTTGCTCCCCCCAGCCCTCCCTCCTGCACCCAATCAACTCTCAATAAAATGTCCTCATTGTCATTCAGAAGTCGTGCTCTCTGCTCATTTTTCTTTCTGCATTTGGTGTCCTGAACTCAACCATCCTCAAAGGTGAACAAAATCCTCTTATCCTTCCGGAAATCAAGATAGAGGATGGGTCTTGGGGATTTCACAAGGGGTGGTTTCACTGTCACCCCGAAACCCTCCCAGAGAACATTCGAGAACAGGGAATTGGGTCGCTGCAGGAATCGAAGTCTGTCCACCTTCCCCACGCTCTTCCATGTTTCCTCCTCCGTGTGGACCACCTCCACATCTGATTGTCCTGGTCACACGCTGTTTGGTTGCCAGGGCCCCCGGGACAATACCTCAGCTCCTTTCCCTGGAACCCTCAGCATCACATTCTGGATTGTGTTCCCCCTCAAGTGTCCTTCTGTCCATTGATGATGACCCACTGATTCCATGTGTCCTTTGGTTTAAAACTCACCCTGGTAATTCCCCATGACCTCGTCCTAGAGTCACCCCCACTGCACCCCCTCCTACTCCCATCCTTAGGGCCCCTCCTATTCCCACCTCCCCAGGGACACTGCCTTCTGCCCCTCCCCCAGGCCCTCACTGTCACACTCACAGGAACCTCCAGTCCCTGACCCTGGTCACTCATCCCACACTCCCCCTGGTATCCCTCCTCCCACTTGTGTCAGGTGGGTCCTGCCTCCATTCAAGGCCCCAGGGCCAAGGTCAGCCTTTCTCTCTCTGACCCCTTAGAAGTCAGTCCACCACTGACTCCACCGCAACTTCCTCATGTCTAAGTGTCCATGGTGGTCGATGGGTCCCATGAGCTTGAGGTCCGGAATCAGGTTCTAGGAAGGTGCTGTGGGTTCGTCTGTGAACTGTACACTTCTTTAGGGGCTCAGAATGGGATCAGAGACCCTCCCAGATGACTGTCCTAGGTGCTAACATAGGATCTCATAGCTGCACCTTTAATTGCACACACACACACAAGTTACTACAAACATGGCCCTGTTGGAATGCCTCTAAGGAAATGGAGCCCCCAGAATGCCCCGCGGCCTCACTCTGCAGAGGCCACAGCTCCAACCCCTCAGGGTGCTAAAGAGACTCCTCACCCTCCCACCATGACGCCCCCCTCGAGCTGCTCTCCAGAAAGGAAATTCCCTGGGATGTGATGTGACACCCAGACATCCCTCCTGCCCCTCCCGCAACTGGGGATGGATGGAGCCCCGCTTCCCTGGGGCGAAGTTGCAGGATTAGAGGGGTTTCCCCTTCCCTCCTCGAGGCCAGACTAGCCCCCATGACCACAGGGGTGGTCCTGGAGCCTCAGTGCAGCTGCAGTTGGGCCTGGGTTAAGGGCTGGGTGGTTGACAGGTGGGTTTATGTTCGAGGCTGTGTCACTGTGTGCTGTGTGGACCCAGCTGACCATCCTGGGTGAGTCTCCCCCTTTCCATCTTCTTGGGGTCAGGAGTGACAATTGGGTAGATTTTTCTGTTTTCTCTGTCCTGTCTGGGGCTGGGGTCTGAATTGCTCTGGGGCCTGTAATCCTCACCTTTTTAGTCTGTTCACTGTTCTTAGACCCTGGTTGGGGACAAGATGGGATGGTCTCAGTGACCCTCTTGTTCCCTGCCACTGTGACCCTGAGGTCTCTCCCGGGGACCTTCTCCTCTTGATTCCTCATCCCTTGAGGGATAGTTTCACTCTCACCCAGAAAAGCCCAGAGAATATTCCAGAGCAGGGGATCAGGGCAGCAGGACCCAGGAGAGCCCACCTCTGCAGCTTCCCTACACTTGCTATTCTTGTGTGGACCTCACCCACTGCCGGCCCTCAGGCCCTCTCCCCCACTCTCCTGCCTCCAGGATAATATCTGAACTGCTTCCCTGGATTCTTTACAGTCTGAGACTATGAGGCAAGAAACCCCCTCCCCAAAAGGGCAGAGACCTGACACCAATACGATGGATGGATGGACATGCTGTATGAGGACGTGGGGAGAGGGTCTGGGGGGAGGGGATCTTCAGGCAGACAGATGCCCCAGGAAGGATGAGAGGTCACAGCACAGCTGGTGTCGGCAGCAGCAGGGAGCACAGGGCAGGAGGTCAAGTTATGAGGACGTGTGAACCTGAAGGGTCAGGGGCCAAAGAGGGTGCCCAGAGCTCCCACGATTAGGGCATCCAGGACTTCCCAGTGGGTCTAGTGGTTAAGACTCCACGCTTCCACTGCAGGGGGCACAGGTTCCATTCCTGGTCGGGGAACTAAGATCCCGCATGCCACACAGCATGGTTAAAAAAAGAAATTAGGGCATAGAGATTCTCCCAACAGGATCCGGTAGGGTCTCCCCGTGCCCAGCCTGGGCCCACCGCAGCCCTCTTCCTGCACCAAACAACTTGCAATAAAATGTCCTCATTGTTATTCAGAAATCATGCTCTCTGCTCATTTCTTTTTTTTTTCTCATATTTAGTTTGCAACCTCTGAAGAATTCTGGGTGGGGTGGGGAATCCTAGGCACCAGTGAGAAAGTAACTAAGGGGAGAGGCTCACAGTCTCCTGGGTGGGGGCATCTCCCAGGAAACCAGCCAGGACACATCACCCATCTGCCTTCTCCTTCCTCCCACTCCTCCTCCAGCACAGGGCCGTGCCCACCCCCTGCCACCTTCCTGGCCGGAGCTGCCCATGGCTGATGACCTCCAGATGAGCCCTCCCTCCCTGCCCTGGTGGGGACGCCCTAGACCGCCCCCCAACCCACGTCCTGTCTTTCCTGCCCTGGCCTGGACCCCCTCTGCTCCTGGCCCTGCCCACAGGATGCCCTCCTCCCTGGCTGCCCAGCTCAGCTCCTGCCCCCCCTCACCCTCCCTGTCACTCCCTAGGGCTGGACCACCCATGGGGGCCAGGACACTCCAGCAACATTGGCTTCATGGGCTCTTAAATCTGGGGTCCATCTCAGTTCTTCGCCCGACGGCAGGTGCAGGGCTGCAAGAGGAGTAGGAGGAAGCTAGGAAGGAAACTGTCCCACAAAAGCCCTGCCTGGAAGCTCGGCACGTGACAAAGATCAGCTCTGAGCTCCCCAGGAGCCAATGCGAGGAGGGAATAGGTGCCTCAGAATCTCTGAGATTCAACAAAGCCTTTGCTGGAGGGAAACTGGTGTCTCAGCGCTGAAGCCAGGTGTCTTGTACCACGGTTAAAAGTGGGGACATGTTTTACCCGAGGCCTCAGCGTTGATGGGAACCGGGCTCTGACACACACACAGGTGATCGCCTGGCAGCCTCATGACATGGTGATGACCACCAGGTGGAACAGCTGCCCCTGCATGGGGAGCCCTCTGTGTTCCTGTCTGCAGTACAACCAGGTTACCATCTCTGGGGGGTTACATAGTAACTGTACATAGTACGGTCACTGTACATAGTGTAGTTACATAGTAACAGTCCCCTGATTTGGCTCCCGGGGGTGTAGCCAGGAAAGCTCCTGCCCCTGGACCCAGGGTGGACCACCATCCTGCACACACCACACATACAAGGCCTCTCCCACCGCTGCCTGAGGCCCTCTTGGGTGTCCTGGGACCCCCAAGCTGCCCCCCACTCACAGCCCAGCTCTGCCAGGTGGGAGCAAAGAGGCGAGGGGCGCTCTCTCAGGTCTGTGCCAGAAAGGCACGTGCCACCTTCCTGGGGCTTGTCCACTGGACGCCTCCTCCCTTCCGTCGTGCTGTCAGTGGGAGAGCCCCGTCCCGTGGAGGGACTTGGTGTCTCTGCGAGGCCCCTGGGGTCTGGGGGCTCCAGCCACTCTGACGATGAGGGGTGTGGCGAGAGACCCAGCCCCAACCCCGCCCGAGCCCTTCATGCAGGGACCCTGGGCTGTGGAGATCCCACTGCACTTGGGAGTTAGAGGGGTGGGCCATGGCGGTGGGTGACTCTGTCCCTCAGCTCCTGCATTAGCGGCTATAATGAATCACCCAAACTCAGAAGCTTTAAACAACATTTATTCTTACAGGTCGGGGGGCAGAAGTCCAAAATGAGTCCTACAGGCTGAATTTGAGGTGTCTCAGGGCCAAACTCCTCCCAGAGGCCGTTTCCAGCCTCTAGAGGAGCCACAGTCCTCGGCTCAGGTTCCCCCCTCCCGCTTCAAAGCCACAGCAGCTTCTAACCTCTCTCCCTTGCCCCCTGACCTCTGTCCCCATCGCCACACCCCGTCCCCTCACTCTCACCCTCCTGCCTCCCTCATTCCCTTCTAAAGACCCTTCATGGGGGCACCCAGATAATCTAGGATAATCTCTGCATTTCAAGGCCCTTAACTCCATCACATCTGCAAAAACCCTGTCGCCCCATAAGGGACGTACTCACAGGATCTGGGGATTAGGACGTGGACAACTTGGGGCCTTATTCATCTGACTACAGCTCCAGTTCCCAGATCCCCGAGGCCTCGGGGACTTTTGCCCATGTTCCTCTCCCTCTGTGTCCTGCCTGGTCCCTGGGCTGGGCCACTCCTGGGGGCCTCCCAGCCCAGGCTCCCCCTCCTTCCTCCCTGGCTTCCTGTGGCCCCTTCTCCTCCTGGGCTCACAGGAGGCGCCTGATGTTAGCTTCAGCTCCGGGGCACTGCTTCCCTCCGGCCCCAGCTAAATGCTCTCCAGGCCTTACCTGTCAGTCATCAAACCTCCCTCGGAGGAAGATCCTATAACGATACATGCCCTACGGATGGAGACACAAGGCCCAGAGACCCTGAGTGACCTGCCCACGGTCACGGCAGGACTGAACCCCAGCCGCCCACCCGACCCCAGAGCTCAGCTCCTGCCCCCAGGTTCCCAGCCGCCCCCAGTGCCCTGCCCACCCTGGCCGGGCTCTCCTGATTCATCCAGCCTCCTCCCTGGGGAGCTCCGAGCCCACCTGAATCAGGTCCCCCTCCCTGGGACCCACGGCCTAAGGGGACAGAGTTGCTGGGGCCCATGAGGGACCATGGGGGACAGGGGCCTTAGGTCAGAGTGGCTGGCTTCCTCATGCTCTGGGTCAGAAATCAGGGTCAGGGCACTGGGGGAGGGGCCGAGAGAGGGTCGCCTCTTTCTGAAGACCCCACCTCAGTCCAGGCTCCCAGGGAGGGTCACCGCAGGGCTCACCCTTGGTTGCCCCAACACCAGGAGGATCAGTCCCCAGCAGGTGGCTTCCCAGGCCCAACCCCCCACTCCCACTCCCTGGTCCCAGAGGCTTCCCTAAAGATGCAGGAACTGTCACGACATCTTCAGTCAGGGGTTGCTGTCCGAGGAGCTGTGGGTCTGGGGTCCAGGGAAGGGGGCCCAGTGCTGAGCACAGCAGGAGCTCAGAGGCCAGGACAGCCCTCCCCCGACCCCCCAGAGCAGCAGGCCAGCTCCCCCTCTCCCCCGCTGGGGCCCCTGTGTCTGCCTCTGCCTTTTCCCGCCAAGAACCTTTGGGGTCCCCACTTCCTCCGGGATGTGAGACTTCACCACCACTCCTGGGGGGTGTGAAGAGGGGCATCCGGCAGAGGGGCCCTGAATTCTGGGAACCTCAGGCCCCATGATGGACGGACGCCCTACTGGGGAGCAGCTACTGGGCTGTCAGCCGTGGGGATGCTTCACCCCTCAGATGTCCCAGCCCCTCTGTGAAACCTCAGAGACACCCCACTTCCCTGCGGTCACTGTAACCGCATCCCACTCCAGTCCCCTTCCCTGCAGTTGACACTGGGGCTGGAATCACTACCAGCCCACGAGTGACCCAACCCCTTCCAGGTCTCAGACCACTGGCTGCCAAGTAGCTGCTGTTTCCCAAGTGCCCGAGCAAGCCCTGCCCCAGCTGGGACCAGTCCTGGCCCTGCCTGGTCCCGATATAGCAGTAACGGAGGACCCAGACACCCAGGCCAGCGGTCACAGAGCTGGAAGGCCGTCTCTGGGGCCCCGCACCAGCTTTCAAGCCTCAGCAGCTCACAATTTCCCTCCCGATGGCCATTATAGGCCCACAGACATGATCCTGGGGAAAGAAATAACCCGGAGGTAATGAGGTGCCCAGACTCGAGGATGGCCTCTGTGACCTGACAAACTCCTGAGGATTGTACTTCCTCATATAAAAGCAGTAGGGCCACCGAGTGTGAACCCACCCCCCTGAGCCCACGACACGGGGCACTCCGGCAAGGCCTCTGACTGTGACCTCACTCAGTTAGCAGGCACCCCCAGTGGCTTCCAAGGCACTCGGTCACTCCAGGGTAAGCCGTCTGGCTCACCCAGGCTGCCCCTCCTGGCAGCCGTGCACCCACGCTCTGACCCTCAAGGATGGCACATCGAGGCCAACCCACTTTCCTGTCACCCCCTCCGGTCCCTCTGGACCTGTCTCCCACCCATGACCCGACTTGGGGGCCACGTTCTCTCCAGCCACACCCTCCTCCCTCCAGCCCCTTACAGCACATCTCTGGGGGCTCCACGTCGCCCTCCCTTCCTGTCATCACCCCATCTTTCCCTGCACTGCTAAGTACCAGTGACCTCCAAGGGGCCCAATCCAACCATCCCCTCTCTGTCCTCCCCACTGTCGGCCTCTGAGTGGATTTGAGAACCACACCCCATTTTTTCTCTCTTGAAACTCAGCCCCCAAATCCCCT
The DNA here is from genome assembly GCF_028023285.1 of Balaenoptera ricei. Classification (NCBI taxonomy): domain Eukaryota; kingdom Metazoa; phylum Chordata; class Mammalia; order Artiodactyla; family Balaenopteridae; genus Balaenoptera; species Balaenoptera ricei. The sequence continues at coordinate 25,543,354 of NC_082652.1, forward strand.
CTCCTGGGTCCTCTTTCCTCTCCTCTCTCCTCCCCTCCCCCATTTGTGCTGTGTTGTCATCAGGCGCCAAGGAGCCGGCGGCCTGGATGCCCTTCCTTCTCTGTCCACGGGAGCTAGAAACTGGCTGCATCTAGAAAGGGCTCGTGGAATATGACTCAGCCATTAAAAAGGATGAAATCATGCCATTTGCAGCAACATGGATGGACCTGGAGATTATCATACTAAGTGGAGTTAAGTCAGACAGAGAAAGATAAATATCATACGATATCACATACGCAGCATCTAAAAAAAGTGATACAAACGAACTTATTTACAAAACAGAAACAGACTCACAGACTTAGAGAACGAACTTATGGTTATGGGGGGCGAGGGGGGGAGGAGGGGAGGGATAGATTGGGAGTTTGGGATTGACATGTACACACTGCTATATTTGAAATAGATCGCCAACAAGGACTTACTGTAGAGCACAGGGAATTCTGCTCAGTATTCTGTAACAACCTAAATGGGAAAAGAATTTGAAAAAGAATAGATACATGTATATGTATAACTGAATCACTTTGCTGTACACCTGAAACTAACACAACATTGTTAATCAACTGTACTCCGATATAAAATAAAATTTTTTTTAATTAAAAAAAAAAGGGGCTCCTGTTTCTTTATCCATCCAATCTCCCAGCCTGACCAGGGCTCTGACCTCGCTCCAGAAGGTAGGTGCCCTGAGGGCAGGGGCTGCACCCCCCTCAGTGCCTCAGACGGTCAGCTGGGTGCTGGGCGGGCATCAGGAGCCTCTTGATGACTGCTGTCAACTTACTGCAGAATTGTCCCCAACTCTGCCCAATTGTGGGACTGACCATCCCCAGCTCTGCCTGGTTATGGACTAATTGTCCCCGGCTCTGCTGCAGGTGTCTGTCATCTCTCTGCCACAAGGACAGAGCCCCAGGTGGGTACTGCCTGTGGATCGTGTTCTAACTCCCCCAGACCAGCCCAGGAGGTGGGTGCTAACACCCCCTCACCTCATGGATGAGGAGACAGAGGTTCCAGAGCTGAGGCAGCCTCTGGCAGCCACAGGTGCTCAGGGCCACACACACGGTGGGCACCCGGGCCCCCCTCATGAGGTCACCCCCCCGCTTCCCGAGGAGGCTGTGCTGTGCTGGCCGGGAGACGGTGCTGAGCACACGACCCCGCAGCCTCTGGACATCAGAGGCATCCTAAGGCTCCGTGGGGTGGGGGACCCTGGCTCCTCAATCTATACTGACTCGGTGCAGGTAGGGGCAGGCAGGAGGGTGTTCATGGACCCTCTGAGTCCATACAGCAAAGCAGGGCAGGTTTTGTGAGCCCGTTTCACAGAGAAGAGAACTGAGGCTCTGTCAGCAGGATGGGGGTTGGGGGACCTGCCCAAGGTCACAGGGTGAGCTGTTGGCTGACCTGTCCCCCCACCCCCAGCTCTTTCCACGGCTCCTCAGCCCTGCGAGACATGTCATTCATTCATTCACTCACTCATTCATTCAGCAAACTGTCAGTGAGCAGTGCTGTGGGCCAGTGCTGGGAGCAAGGAGACAGGACCACTTTCCCTGGAACAGCTCATGCGCTGGGGGGACAGCCATAGAGCCCACCGCTGACCCCACCATGTCCTCAAGCCCCCAGGTCAGCTTTCCACCCAGGGAGCATCTCCCCGCACACTTGGGATAAGATTTCATCCACTGCCCGGCCCCAAGTGGCGGATCCCCCAGCAGCCGGCACTGGGCACGCCTCCAGGCTCATCACAGCCCCTCAGGGAGCCTTGAAGTCCCCATCAGGGCTGCCACTGCCCACTTCACAGAGGGGACACTGACCATGAGGGACGCACCGGGCCTGCCCTGCTCAGCTCAGAGCCGGGACAGCCCCTGCGGACTGGTGGCCCCAGGGCACCGGCTGCGGGGGCGGGTGTCCATGCTGGGCTGACTCTTTGTGGAATAAAAAAGAGTGTCAGGTCAGGGGAGGGGGCTTGGCCTGGCCCTGCCCTGCCTGCTGTGCGACCCTGGGCAGCGCCCTCCGTCCAGGGCTTCCTTGTGGGAGGCCAAGGCTGGGGGAGGTGACTGATGGGGGACGGGGGTTGTGGCTTCCTTCACAGCAGAGCCTGGAATAGCCTCGGGCAGGGAGGGCAGAGGGGCCCTGGGGGAGGGGAGGGGAGGTGACTGCTGGGGCCCTGGGGGAGGGGAGGGGAGGTGACTACTGGGGCCCTGGGGGTGGCCCAGGAGCTTCTACTGAGCTGAGCTGGGTGATTCTCCTGGCCCACTGTGAGACCTGCAAAGCCACCAAGAGAGCGCAGCCTGGCCAGGTCTGGGCAGGGGGACACCCTTGTCCTTCACCCCACAGTGTTCACCAGAGTGCCGCAGTGGTTGCAAGGGGCTCTGCCCCGGCCTGTGTCTCTCTGGATACAGACCCTCACTCCCAACACAAAGGTCTAAACCCAGGTTTCCAGCCGCTTTGAAAATACAGCTTCCAGGGGTGTCCGCGGAGCAGTCAGCTGTCTGCTGCCACACCCGCTGGTTCAGTGACACAGGACACAGCAAGGTGATGTCTACATCTCTCAGAGCGTGCTGTCCTCCTCCTGGTCAGATCCTGCGTCCCCAGCCCACCTGTGCCCGTGATGAGGCGTCAGCCTCCTCCCTGCAGCTCCTGAGCAGGACGGGTGGGAGGAACGGGTCAGGTTGCCAGGGTCCCTGGCTGCACACACAGAAGCATCCCCCACCGGCATCCATGGGCCAAGCTAAACACTGCTGTGCAGGAGACTTTGTGAGGCTTCGAGGGGACGCACTCCCTCGGGGTGGCCAGAGAACCCCCGCTTCTGTATGGTCACCTGGAGGGACTGCACACCGGTCTCACGGACACAAACGCAGTGATGTGACAGAGGGTAGTTGGTCCTGGCAGGGCCAGTCTTTGGACCTGTTTTTCTGAAAAGCCAGTTGGTCACCTGAGATCACAGCAAACCTAATCCTGTTTGGCCAGGAGTCCCCCAGTGACAGCCTCCCCCAGAACACCAGGCCCAGGGAGGGGTCCAGGGGGTGACCTGCCTCCTAGGTTTCACTGATGTTTCCAGTTCATGCCCATGTCTTGGTGTGGTTATTTTTTTAATTAATTTTTATTGAAGTACAGTTGATTTACAATGTTGTGTTAGTTTCTGCTGTACAGCAAAGTGAATCAGTTACGTTGCTGAAGCTCTGGCCTCTGTTCACCAGTGCTGGATAGAAACGCGGAGACAGAGCTTTGGAGGAGTAGAAAAGAGCAGCTTTATTACTTTGCCAGGCAAAGGGGGCCACAGCGGGCTAACGCTCTCAAGACTCTGAACCCCTTCCTGGGAAATAGGAAGGGGTCTTATAGTTTCAGGGTGGAAAACAGAGCTGTAGAAAAGGATCGGGACTGACGTAGTCTTGCATTCTTCTTTCCTCCTGGAGACATTGAGATCATTAGGGCTGGCGTCCGGTGGTTCCGGAACAGGTTCTGGTGGTCCTCGAGGTTATCATCCCCTCACTTTTCTGGAATAAAGAATGGTCCCAAAGGAAAGGAGTCTTAGGGAGTGTCATCTTGGAGAAGTAAACATCAGGTGCAGAGTACAACTTTAGCTAGAGGGCAATCATTTTCAGAGTGCAATTAAGCAAGAAAGGGGAAAAAAACATCTGTAGGAGACAGGTTGAACAGGCAGAAAGAATAAGGGCTGAATAAGGGCTAACATAAAGGGGGTGCCTCAACAAGCTTCTGCTACAGCAGTTATACATATACATATATCTACTCGTTTTTAGATTCTATTCCCATGTAGGTCATTACAGAGTATTGAGTAGAGTTCCTGTGCTATAGAGTAGGTTCTTATCAGTTATCTATTTTATATATAGTAGTGTGTATATGTCAATCCTAATCTCTCAATTTATCCTTCCCCCTCCCTTACCCCCTGGTAACCATAAGTTTGTTTTCTACATCTGTGACTCTATTTCTGTTTTGTAAATAGGTTCATTTGTACCATTTTTTTAGATTCTACATATAGGTGACAAACCCACAGCAGACATCATTCTCAATGGTGAAAAACTGAAAGCATTTCCTCTAAGATCAGGAACAAGACAAGGATGTCCACTCTCTCCACTTTTATTTAAAATGTATTGGAAGTCCTAGCCATGGCAGAGAAGGAAAAGAAATAAAAGGAATCCAAATTGGAAAAGAAGTAAAATTGTCACTGTTTGCAGATGACATGATACTATACATAGAAAATCCTAAAGATTCTACCAGAAAACTACTAAAGCTCATCAATGAATTTGGTAAAGTTGCAGGATACAAAATTAATACACAGAAATCTCTTGCATTCCTATACACTAACAACAAAAGATCAGAAAGAGAAATTAAGGAAACAATTCCATTTACCATCACATCAAAGAGAATAAAATACCTAGGAATAAACCTACCTAAGGAGGCAAAAGACCTATACTCAAAAAACTATAAGATACTGATGAAAGAAATCAAAGATGACACAGATGGAGAGATATACCATGTTCTTGGATTGGAAGAATCAATATTGTCAAAATGACTACACTACCTAAAGTAATCTACAGATTCAATGCAATCCCTATCAAATTACCAATGGCATTTTTTCACAGAATTAGAACAAAAAAGTTTACAATTTGTATGGAAACACAAAAGACCCCGAATAGCCAAAACAATCTTAAGAAAGAAAAACGGAACTGGAAGAATCAGGCTCCCTGACTTCAGACTATACTACAAGATTATTAATAGCGCTCCTTCCACTCCCAGAAATGTCCCAGTGTGGACGATAAATTTTGGTCATCTGAGCGCAGGGAAACTGTTTGCTGAATGACTGAATGACTCTCCTTATAATAAGTTAAAATGTGGGGCTCAAGGCCAGCACCAGGCTTTGTGGTCAGCTGACACTGGGCAGCGCCATTGAGTCCCCTGACAGAGGCGCAGGATGGGGGCAGCAGCCTCACCAAGGGCCACCCCTAGGGGGTCACCATGGGGCTCCTGAGCCCTGTGGGCCTTGACTGGAGCCCTGGTGTGAGCTCACACCATACCAGCCCATGAGAGGCCTGAGTGTGACCCTGACACCATTTCCCACCCAGTGATAGATCCGCATGTGTGGAAACCTGCAAGGGACAGATCCTCTGGGCAGCCCTTGTCCCGAGGGAAACTGGGAGGAATCAGGGAGAATGTCTGGGGCAACCAGGACAGGGGCCAGGGGAGGGGCTGGGTCATCAGACGCCCTGTGTCCACTCCAGGGACAGAGTAGCTAATGGTCAGCACGACCCACCAGGGCACTGCCATGTGTGTGTTTCCACACAGGTTAGGATGACACTCTCTTCCTGTGGCCACATCAAACCCCCCAGGTCCCTTCTGCTCCTCACACCCGGCCTAGGGACATCTCACGTCAGGGCTGGCATCCACTGAGCATCCTCTGTGCCCGGGCTGTGCTGGGCACCAGAGTCTGGATCCCCCTCCGGTCCTCACCAGGATGGGCAATCCCTGCCCGCCCAGGGCCTGGCCTCCTGGGAACGTGGTGGGGTCTCCTGACCGTCCCAGGAGGAGGGAGGAAGCCTTGGCCAGACCCCAAACGGGATCCCTAAGGAGGACGGAAAGGCTGCTGTGGGCCGGCCGAGAGCGGCTCTCTGAGGGAAGGTGGGACCTCAGAGCAGCCTGATGAGCCCACCCGCAGGGTCTCTGGTCACACAGGGCCTCCAGCTCAGCGCTAGTGTGGACCAAGGCCCTGCGAGGATGAGGCCCGCTGCGGTCACTGCCCAGGGCAAGGCCACCGCTCAGCAGCCCTTTCCTGAGCATCTACCATGTGTGGGGACCTCGGCGGTGGCAACGCAGCTCTGCTGGGGCTCCTGTGGGCACAGGGAAGCAGCCCATAGAGAGGGAGTGGTGTTGTGCAGGACGGCTCGTGCCCTGGAGAAACCAACCAGGGTGAGGGCCGGGGGTGCCCGACTGGGCCTCACGAGGGGCCACGGCCGAGCCTGGAGGCGGCCAGGGGGCAGGACAGCCCTGACTCTGGGTTGGCGGCTTGGGGCCTGTGTCCCCACCATGCAGCCGGGCTGGTGATAGTGGAAACTCGCTCCCTGGGGTCCAGGAGGGACGGTCAGATGGAAAATGGACGTTTGTTGGTCTCTGTGGTTGACTGTTGCTGCCATTAGCATCGGGCTGTTCGGGCCCAGCCGGCCTCAGGCCAGCACCCCTGGGCTCCCCATGGGCTCCACCCTCACCCCCGCGCAGCTGGCCTGGCGAAACCAAGAGGCCCTGACGCCCGAAATAGCCGGGAAACACCGACCAGCCCAGCCCGGGGAAGCAGGTGCCTCCCTCTCCCCAAGCTGGGGGGAGGAGTGGCTCCAGTTCTGGAAGCTTCCACCAGCTCCCTTGGAGAAGGGACCTGTGTCGCAGCACCCAGGCCGCCCAAGCCCCTGCGCCCAGGCCTGAGCCAGGCAGAGAGTACGTCAATCAACCATCAGAAGCGGCATCTTGTGTTCCAGAATCTTGTGTCTGTGCGGGTCGTACCCCCTCCTCGGGGCCCCCAGGGACCTCTCTAAACGCCGGGCGCACAGCTGCGGCTGACGTGGGGCACAGCCAGACACTCGGGGCTCAGGGGAGCCCGGGGGGCAGGGCTGGCCAGGGCTGGACATGGGGCACTGCAGTCACACCTTCCCTGCTGTCCCCACACCTGGGACTCTTCTGGGGGAGGGACTGGGCCAAGGACCAGGAAGGGGGAGAAATGGGGACCCTCACAATCACTGCACTGGGAGCCCTGGGTCTGGGGTAATAATGAGGAGCCCAGAGCACAGATGTCCCCCAAGAGGCCTCGTGGGGTCCTTCCCCAATGGACAGGACTTCAGATTGGTCAGTCACTCATCCATCTGTCTGTCCATCTGTCTGTCCACCTATCCATCCACCCATCCATCCATCTACCCATCATCCATCAATCCATCCATCCAAAAAGCCTCCCTTGGGCCTCCTTGGGGCCTGGCCTGTGTGGGGCTGTCAGCTGCTCATGTCCCAGGCAAGGCAGGACTGGCCCAATCAAGGCCAAAGTCAGACCTGGAACGTGCCTGCTTCACCATGGAAGGAGGGGCCTTTGGACACTGGGTGCCCTGTTCCCTGCCCAGTCTGCCCTGTGCTCGGTCGATATGCTGAGGTCAAAGAGAGGGCAAGAGGTGTGACAGGTGGGCCAGCGTGGTGAGGCCAGCTGCCCCCTGCCCTGTGGGTGACCTGACTCCCCACCCCACCCCCACCCACAGTTACAGGCCTCCCCGATCCACCCTCCAGGCTGACCCTCCCATTCTCTCCTCTCCTCCCCGTCCTTCTACAATCAGAGAGTTTCCCAGGACATTCCAGGGCTCCAAGGTCCTGATGGGAGTGGAGATGGGGGACAAGCACCCAGCCACAGTTTCCTGAGTTCACCCCCAAAGACAGCAAATCACAGCAAATCACTTCCACAGGGTTGACTCCACCAGCTCGTTCTCAGGGGACACTGCCAGTAGGTCCCCCAGCCCAGGGAAGCCAGGAGCCAGGCCCACAGGCCACAGCCATAACATCACATCACCTGACACATGAGACGTGCAGTATCCGGGGGGCGAATGCCCCGACCCGAGAGCCTGTGGGAGTATGGCCCTCACCCCAGCAGTGATCAATCAGCTCATCAACCAGTGTTCACGCCCATCACCCCTCACCGCCCCTGTGGGCCCAGGTCGGGTCCTGGAGGTGAAGCTAAGACAGGGAAACTCGCCCCTGCCCAGCCCAGAGCCCATGGTGCCGAGAGATCCTCCCCCACCAGTAAACATTAGTGGGGAAGACAAGGACGGTGGATCCTGGGGTCCTGGGGGATCAGCCAAGGGGAGCAGCAGCAACTTCAGCCACCTCAAAACAGGGCCCGGGAGCTGGACCCCAGGGCTGAGGGGCAGAGGGAGGAAGGGCCTCCCGGGGGGTCAGCATGAGCAAAGGCACAGAGCAGAGGGGCTGCAGCAGCCCTCGGCTGGCGCACACGGGCCCCCAGTGAAGCACCCTGACCCCTCCACCTCGGAGACTCCAGACTCCTGTCTCCCGCGCCGCCTGGCCCACCACCCTGCTCACCGCCCAGCAATCCCTGGCATTTGGTGCCACATGGCGGGGCCCTGCCCTGGGGAGGAAGGGGAATCAGACGCAGACTGGACACCGGGCAGAGAGGGACGAGCAGAGGGTGCGGGGAGCAGGCCCAGGGAGGGACCGGGGGGTGGTTGGCCAGGAGTTCTCCAGGGGCGACGGTTCTCTGTGCCGCACACAGTGAGGCTGGCTGGTGGGCCAGAGTGTCCTGAGCCCCGGAGCCCAGCAGAGGGTCAAGGACGGGGCTCAGAAGAGGTGAGGCCGGGGACAGAGGCCCTGAAGACCTCAGTCCTGACCAGATCTGAGATTCCAAAAGGCAGCTGCACCCTGAGGCTACTGAGTGGCCTACTGTCCCGAACCATCTACGAAACACGCAACACGAGTTACTCAGCTGAGCCACTTCCGGATTCCGTGGGGCTCACAGCCAGCATCATCGTCCCATCTCACAGGTAGGAAAACCAAGGCCCAAAATGATTAACATCCCAGAGAGCGAGACAGAGCCAGCCCCCGGTGTTCCCCCTCCCAACCTGGGGCCTCCCCTCTGAGGGACAGGAAACTGAGGCCACACAGGGGTACCCGGATGGAAAGCGGCCCTCTGCAAGGCCCCAGAAGCCTCCTGTGGGCAACCTCCCCCCATCACTCCCCAGCCCCGACCCGAGTCAGGGAAGCAGAAAGGAGGCCCGAGAGTGGACCCAGTGACCACCCCCACCCCATGGCTGGAAGGAGGGAGGGCTGGTGGCAAAGGGCCTGGGGGAGCCCAGACCCCAGGGTGGACAGGGAGGGTCCCCCTCACCTGCAGCCCTTCTCAGCCCTTGATCTTAGGCAATTTGCTTCCCTCTGTGGGCTCAGTTTCCTCGTCCCATCTGTACAGGGGGTGATAAGTCTCTGTCCCAAAGGGTGGGCTTGGGGATTAAAGGAGCCAATGTCTGTGAGGTGCCTGGACCATGCTGACCCTCACCCACCCCAGCCACTGCTGTCACCTCCTGGGTTCTTGCCTGGGGCCTGCCTCTGACACGCTGTGTGACCTTGGGCAAGATGATTCCCCTCTCTGGGCCCCAGCTTTCCCCTCTGCTCAGGGAGTGCTGGGGGAGGGGCCCTGTGGGCCAGAAACTATAGGAAAACTGTCGGATTCCTGGATGAAGGGGCTGAGCAGGGAGGCCCCGGGCCTGGAGGGGCAGTGAGGCCCGAGGTGGGAGCAGGGTGGGGACCAGGCCAGGACAAGGAGAGGGTGGAGCGGGGGCCCTGCCCGCAGCTGGCCACCCCTGGGAATCCCCAGGCTAAAGTTAACCCTGCGTTGGCCGAAACCAGAACTCAGGGTGACAAAAGGGAGAAGTAAGGGGAAGAGAAACTGAGCCCGTGGTCAGCGGGGCGTGGGACGGGTGACAAACAGGGCCAGGTGTGGCCCGGGACGACGGGACAGGGCAGTTTCAGGGCTGTAGTCGGATGTTTGTGCAGCTCGCAGGTGGGGGTAGCAGAGCCCTCCCCCTCCCCCACCCCCTCCCAGCCCCCTCCCAGCCCCGCCTGGGCCTGACGCCGCCCCCTGGCTGCCTCCCCACAACCTCCCCCAGCTCCATCCTGGGTCCTGGAATCCTGGAGGGCCCTACCCCAGGGGATCTCAGAACCACTCAGGGGTGGCCCCCACTGTCAGCAGGGCCCCCGGAAGGGAATGACCCAGGGCACAGAATGAGTCAGCATGGGAAGGGAGGGGCTCCAGCCCCAGAGTCCCAGCCCCGGGCCCTTCTGGCAGCAGAATGAGTGGATGGGTGGGCGAGGGGGTGAGCACAGGCCTCCGGCTGCCCAAGACCCCGTGATTCTGAGGGGCCCCAGGGAGACGCATCTCATCTTTTCAGGAGGGAATGTGTAACCGTGTCCGTGGGCTGGGGACGCACTCCCCTTTGACCCAGCAGCCCTGCTCGTGGGAGTTCATCACCGGCCCAGGGCGCAGAGACGCCAAGATACCCTGCCCTGCATCTCTAACAGAGATACATTCAGACCGCCTAACATCCACAGCTCCAAACGGCCTTGGAGACGTGCCATGGACGGATTCCACCGTGGGGTCCGGGGGACAAGGGCAGGTGATAAGAGGAGATCTCGTCTGAGCCCATCTTTGTGAAAAGGACATGACTGTTATAGGGAAAAGTCTGGAAGGATACACACCAACACACTGAATACTCCCTGGTAGCAAGATCAGATGTTTATTTTCTTCTTTATGCTTCTCTGTACTTTCTCATTTCTCAAAGAACATAGATTACTTTTATCATCAGAAAACAAAACAGTAGGGCTTCCCTGGTGGTGCAGTGGTTGAGAATCTGCCTGCTAATGCAGGGGACACGGGTTCGAGCCCTGGTCTGGGAAGATCCCACATGCCGCGGAGCAACTGGGTCCGTGAGCCACAACTACTGAGCCTGCGCGTCTGGAGCCTGTGCTCCGCAACAACAGAGGCCGCAACAGGGAGAGGCCCGTGCACTGCGATGAAGAGTGGCCCCTGCTCACCGCAACTAGAGAAAGCCCTCGCGCAGAAACGAAGACCCAACACAGCAAAAATAAATAAATAAATAAATTTATATTAAAAAAAGAAAACAAAACAGTAAACTGATTCAAGATCAACGACCCTCTAAAAATGATGTGTTAGAAGGTTTGAATGGCATTGTGAAAATAACATTATCCCCAAGAGATCACAAGACAAGACCTGGCACGTGTGAGCGTGTCTGTATCTACATCCACATCCATGTCCATATTCTCTTACCTGGGGCTACCTGTGGCAGTGGACCTACAGGCAGTGTTGGTTTTCATTCGGCACATTTGACTTTTCTGATTTATTGGGTAATTATGAAAAACAAGATTTTTTTCACTTAAGTAAGGATATTTATTCCGACTCACTTAACATTCAACAAATATTTATTGCTTGCCTGCTACATCCGTGACAGGCTGGGTGCAGGGTTTGGGACTACACTGATGAAAAGACAGAGAATCATCCCTCTTGGGCAGTGGTCCAATGGGGGAAATGTATATGGAAAGAGGTCATTACAATGCTGAGATGGATTCTTACCTCTAGGTCTTAGGTCATGTCCAAATCCACGAAACTCTCTCACTGCACCAGCTCCACACCCAGGCAGGAAGGTTACTGAGCCCCTAAAAACAGAGAGAAGATATTCCAGGGGTGCTGAATACCTAGCAGCAGGCATAGAGCAAAGAGGATCAGAGAAAAGCACCCCCCCTTTTAAATACGGTTAAAAACTGAAGCCTGAACGATTGCAAACAAAAAGTTTAAGTAATTTCTGCAAAGAGTGATAAAAACCTTCCCACCAATAAAGCAGATTGGCGTGGGACACAGTCCAGGATCGGCAGAACTTATGAAGGAAAGAGGCGCTGTCTGAAGCAGACCAGAATAGACTTCAAGAGTTTTTACCCAGTTCTTTGGAAGGAAGAATTCTGTGGTAGATAAGGAGCACAGTCCATGTAGGTGAGAAGACCCAGGGTGACAAACTTCTCTGCCATGTAGGCAACAATTTATCTTGGCAACTAATCTCTCTCCCTGTGTTCTGATCTGGCCGATGTTGATAATATTAGTGGCCACCTCACATTTCCATCTTGAGGAATGCAGGAGGGGATGTACCTAGATCCTTTCACAGAATACCAGGTTCAGTGAATGGAAGAAACAGGCTAGAAATGATTGTTGGAAACTCCCTCTCCGTCACGTAGAGTTTGTTAATCCTAATTACATTTATAGGTGCCATAGGAGCTTGTAGATATGTCATTTCTTTTCTTATACTCCTAAACTCTCTATTTAAACTCTCCACTTAAGGTCATTGCCAGCTAGCAGTCCTGTAAGTGACATGAAGACACCTCAGTTGTTCACTCCTCACTTTCTCCCCAGAAAAATACAAGTGTTTAACCCAACTCAGTGAGTCTGGTGCTGTGGCCCAGAGCCCCAAAAGGCAGGGACTCAACAGCCATCTCTCTAGCCTGCCTGCCTCCTGCCCCAGCTCCTGCTCCAGAATCCTCATGGACGAAGGAAGAGGTGCAGCCCCCTTCCTGGGTCTTCAGACTCTGCATCTCGCCCCCAGCCCAGTGCCTGGCAACTTCAAGGCTCTCAATAAACAGTTTGAATGAGGGAGGGAAGGAAGATAGGGACGGGTGAATAGATGGATGAGTGGGTGGGTTGGTGGGTGCATGGGCAGGTGGGTAGTTGGGTGGGTGAGTGGATGGATGGACAGTTGGGTGGATGGGTGGATGGATGGGGAAATAGCTGGATGATTGATGGATGTGTGGGTGGATGGGTCAGTGGCTGGCTGGCTGGCTGGATGATTGATGCATGGGTAGATGAGTGGGTGCATTGGTGAGTTCATGGGTAGGTTAGTAATTGGATGGGTGAATGGATGAATGGATATTTGTGTGGGTGGGTAGATCCTAATTATGAGAAACACAGAACCTTAGTGCCTGGCAACTCCGTGGAAAGGGGCTGAACGCGACACCCAGGTTCCAATCCCAGCTCTGATCCTGACTTGGTGTGACCTTGGGCCATTTCCTTAGTGCCTCTAAGCCTTGTCCCCTTGCAGGCAAAGATGATGTCAGCCCCTGCCCTGCCCACCTCACAAACTGCTAGGAAGAACACTGAAAGGACACATATGCGTGAAGAGGTTTAAGAAACCCGAGAGGCTTCTCAGGTGCACTCTTAGCCTTGGAAGGACCTTGCAGGGCATTGAGCTGACTCACCCCTAGCTTTGGAGCACAGCTGTGGGAAGAGCATTAGCTTGGAGCCCAGACAGACCTGGGTTCCAATCCTGGCTCCACCACTTTCCAAGTGTGTGACCTTGGGCAGGTGACTGTCCTTCCCATGTCCTCCTCTGTGATGCGGAGGTGATGACAGCGGTAGCTACCCCTCGGGGCTGTGAGAGAATTCAGGGGGATCATTCAGGAAAGCACTCGGCACAGCACCCAGTAAGGGTGCAATGATGGATCTGAGGTCTACCATCTGGGGTCACAAAGAAGAGGCTCAATCCTGCCCTCTCTGTAGCAGTGTTCCCTGGAGGCCTGGAGGTGTTCCAGGACATCTAACTCAGGGGTTCAGAAACCCTGAAGTGTGTCTGTAAAAATGCTCATTGTGGGGAGAGGTCCAGGGCTTTGTGCAGAAAAAAGGCCATGGCCCGTGGAGGACTAACCACACTGATCTAATCCAAGACCCTCATTAAGGAAAAACAGAGACTCTAAGCCCACACAAGAGCACTCGGTGGGTCAGAGGAAAGCCAAGTACACAGGCATTCAGTCCAACGTGATACCCTCGTTACCCAGGGGCGGGGGCCTGTCTTGGAACACAGAGCCTGAGATAGGATTACCACCACCTGGTAGCAGCATGTACCAGGCAGAAGCCCCCAGGATGGGGGGATGGCAGGAGGACCACAGGGGTCACCATTTGGATTGTGCAGTAGGACTGTGAGGAATTTCAACTTTCTTTTTAAATTTGTCTCTCAAGTTTGTTATAAGAGGACTTTAACAATAAATTAAAGTTGAGGGCGAAAGAGGTAGTGACTGGTGGCAAAACATCTCACCCACTCCCCCAGGGGACCTACAGTTCATGATCTTGTGCTGATGAAAATCAACCCAGCGAGAGGCCCAAACAGAGGGAAATAGAGTTTATCAAACAAGTGTGACCTGCAGCGGATAATCCAGGGAGGGAACTGCTGAGCCTGGGACAGATCTGTGTCTTGTCTCAGGGCCATCCTGGCAGAGAGGTGCAGGTGCCTCTGGGGCCCCCAAACTCCAGGCCCAGCTGGAGGTAACAGGATGTAGATGAGCTGCAAGGACACAGGTGTCAGCTCAGCATCAGGGAGAATCACCTTGTTTGTTTTCTGAGTTCCTCTTAAAATAGAGTTTACTGGTCTTGGTCTTTGGTTTTAAAATAATAACTGCTCACTGTAAACAACGTGAAGACTACAGAAAAACAAACAGGAGGAAAAAAAATGTACCCCATGTATTTCACCCAGAAGAGCCGCCACTAATATTTTGATGGATTTCCTTCTATTTTAATCCTATTTTAATTGTAAACTGTAAAAACCACAACATAAATAAATAAAATGTATCTGTAAAGTTTAAAAAGTAAAAACAATAGTGGTGATAGTTGCACAACATTGTGAATGTGCATTTCAAAATGGTGGATTCTCTGTGTTGTGAATTTCCCATTAATTAACTTCACAGGCTCAGAATGTGGCCACAACCTCAGGAACCCTGATTTCATCATCTCTTTACTTTTCCTTATAGTTTTAGGTCCTCTGTGTTTGCCCTTAAACCAACCATTTTCAACTTCGCCTGTTTTTGAACTTCACATAGATTAAGTTAGACTGTGTGTCAGGGAACTCTGCTCAGTATTCTGTAACAACCTGAATGGGAAAAGAATTTGAAAAAGAATAGATACCTGAATATGTATAACTGAATCACTTTTCTGTACACCTGAAACTATCACAACATTGTTAATCAACTATACTCCAATATAAAATAAAATTTTCTTTAAAAGTTAGACTGTGTGCATCTTCTTTCTCTCAACACTGCGGCTGATACCACCCACGCTGCCCAGCACTGCTTTCACTGTGGACATGGAGGGGCCCCCACCCAGCTGTGTGCCTGGCTGGCCACCACTGGGCAGATCTGTCCCCGGAGTAGGATCACCAACACTGAGGCCGGAGGGAGCGGTTCTCCAGGGCCTGTCGTTGTCCAATGCATTGTTTCTACTTGTTTTGTTTCCAAAAATGGAGACAGCTTAATTTTTTCCTGATTATAAAAAGATATACAAAGATTCTTTACAAATAAAATGGGAAAAAAGGTATAGAGATGGGAAGTTTCCAGCACAGCCTGAAGATCACATTGGTTGTACCTGGTGTGTGTCCTTCCAGACTGGACCTCACATTCCACACAGACAACAGATCAATGATAGATGTATAGATAGATGATGGGTAGATGATAGATACATAGATACATAGGTGATAGATGATAGATGCATACTCACATACATACACAGATGACAGAGAGAGGAGAGGGGATGGATGGGTAGATATTTTCTTTTCGT
Organism: Balaenoptera ricei; assembly: GCF_028023285.1. Taxonomy (NCBI): domain Eukaryota; kingdom Metazoa; phylum Chordata; class Mammalia; order Artiodactyla; family Balaenopteridae; genus Balaenoptera; species Balaenoptera ricei. Next base: position 25,558,520 of record NC_082652.1, read on the forward strand.
CACTGAACCGCACACGCACACAGGTGTGGTAACCTGGGCGTGCGTCACACTTGGGCATCATGCTTGTGAACCTGTGGCTCTCACGACACTCAGTGGGTCCCTCCGGGCACCACTGTCCCGCACAGGATGCAGCCAACGCCCCGGCCTCCATCCCTGGGCAGGGATGCCACCACTGACTTCAGGTTGACCCTCCCCGCAGGGATCAAAGGTCATGCCCGTCTAAGGCTTTGAGAGCTCGTTCCAGACCGACTTCCAGAAAGGCAGCACACATTGCCCCCCAACTCTCAGAGCCTGGGAGGACCCCTGGATCCTAGGGAAGGGATGGCACAGGCATGGACAGAGAGGGGCCTGAGGACACTGCCCCCCCCGCCTGTCCCACCCGACCCCTGCTCTGCTCTGAGGCGGGGGGGTGACAGGGGCCCCGAGGCCTCTTCCCAGCTCTTCAGAGCACCCGCCACAAGCTGGCCTGAGCCAGCCGGAAGCCCCCTCCTCAGGGAGTCTTCGGACCCCTCCCCTCCAACCGCGGTTGCCCTGCGTGTCTCCCTGGCAGCACGGAGCCCCCGGTGAGAAGAGAAGGCGCAGGGCTGTGAGCTCAGCCCCCCGCTGCTCTGGGGTTTGGGGCGGGGAGTGTGTGAATGCTGGGAGTGGGGGGCTGTGGGCTGGGGTCTGTGGAGTCTGCACAGGTGGAGCTGTGGGAAGGCCCTGTCGGTGGTCTCCACAGTCAGAGCCAAAGGAAGGGGTCTGGCCCCTCTGCCCCAGATAACGTCTGGTCCCTCAGCTTCTGAGGCCAGAGACCCCCAGCCTGGCCTCCAGGGGAGCTGCCCTGACGGGGGTGTTGGAGGGGAGGCCCCAGCCCCAACACCTCTAGCAGCAGGGCCTGGTGCCCCATCCCCCCGGCCCTGATCTCAGAGTCTGGGTGTCAGGCCCATCAGTGGTCCCGGCTGGCCAGCCCTCCTAGAGGGGGGTGGGGGTTACTGGGGAACCTGGAAGGGGTCTTAGAGATTGGGCCCCACCCACTCAGCTTTCACAGGAGAAACCAAGGCCCACAGGGGGCAAAGGACTTGCCCGGGTCACACTGTGAGCCCAGCTGCTGGACTCAAGGCCCCACGCTCTCCCCCGCCACACCCATGATGTTCACACGCCCTTGGCCCTGAGGGGCCCCCTCTGCTCAGCCAGGCTCCAGCCCCGTGACCTGCACCCCAAGACTCAGCATTGGCCACTCTGAGCTGAGGAGACCTCAGGTTCTGCAGTCAAGGCCACAGGGCCAGCACTCTCCCGGCCAGGCCTCCCAGCCAGGCTCCTCTCTGATCAATGGGCCCTGGACTGGCTTGGCTCCTGCAGGCCTAGGGCCTGTCTTCTTCCTCTGGGCCTTTGGGGTCCCACCCGCACCCCCAGCCACCATCCAGGCTCAGAGGCAGCCCCTGTGTGACATCCCCGTAGGTGAGTCTCGGTCCCACCCTGAGCAGATAGCACGTGAGGGGGCCGCAGGCATGGTGTCCAGTGCTTATTTATCATGAATGGGCGGGTATGCAGTGTTAGAGAAGAGAGGCCTTCCAGGCCTCAGGGAGCAGACTGAGCCCCCAGACCAGGGTCCCTTCTGACCGGCCAGGCCCCAGCCCGGCTCTCCCCCAGCCCAGGGGCCTCAGTCCATGGCTGGGGCCTGGAGCTGGGCCTGTGGGGAGCTGACCAGGGGGCAGGACGGCCGAGTTTGGGAGCCCAGCCAGGCGGTCACCATGCACCACACGGGGGTGTCACCCACACAGGGATGTCACCACCGTCACCTGACTGTGCTCATGGGCTACATGCAGGGGTCTGGGCTGCATTCCTGGTCACATACTTGTGTTCCCGTACCTTGCCACCCCCACATAGGCATACACACACATGCACACACGCTCACACAGGTGCACACACATGCTCATGCATATGCACACACATGCACACACGCTCACACAGGTGCACACACATATGCACACACTCGTATGCACACACATGCATGAGATCAGATGCACACACAGAGGCCCCAGCCGACAGTGCCCTCTACTGGCCACTGTTGTCATTTCTCTGAAAGGTCGCAATCACACCTGCAAAGACCCAGGATGGTTCATTAGAAATCCCGGATGCACAAGTCTGAGAAGATCGTTCTCTCCTTTCACGGGGTGGGGTATGTGACCTGGGCAAGGTCACACAGCAGGTAAGCGGTGGAGCCCTGGCCCCCAACCCAGATTCCAGCTCATTCCAGCTCCCAAGGCCCTGTCAGAGCCCAGAGGCTGGATCCTCTGGGGCAGAGGAGCTGGGGGTCTTGTACTCCCACCCCCCTCACACACACAGGTGCACGGACCCCCAGGAGGGAAGAGACACCATGGGGAGAGGAATCTCCAGACCAGAGAGTCCCCAAGACGGGCCTCCTGGGGGCTGATTGGATGGGGTGTCGGGAGGGGAAGGGGCTGGACTTCACAGAAACCCCGAAATGCCAAGAACACTGACACAGACATGCCACACGCACCACACAGAAACAAGAAACGCTAACCTATGGTCCACTAGCTCAGATCTTCTCCCAAGAGAAGGAAAACTGGTCATGCTGGGTTCCCTTGTCCCCCAGGCCCGTTGTCCCTCATTTCCCAGAAGAAACAAGCACCATCCACTCCACCCGTAGCCCCTGATCAACTCCGAAGCCCAGCGCTGCCTTGGGCCCTGTAGATGCAGCAGGGGCCTCAGAGACCAAGTCCTGGAGCAAAGTCCCAGTGGGTGAGGCAGGCCAGACAAACACATTATATTTACTATAATATGAGGTGTGACAAGCTCTTTAGGAAAGGAGGGGGTTGGGGTGACAGTGGCTGGTTTAGGGGGATGGTCAGCAGAGGCCATCCCTGAATGAAGGAGGGGACCCCTGGGAGGTGCCTGGGGAGGAGCAGTCCTGGCAGAAGAGACAGCAAGTGCAAAGGCCCTGGGGTCAGATGTGTCTGTTGCAGGAACAGCAAGGAGGTCAGTGTGGCCTGATCCAAGGAAGGGGACAGGGGAGGGGGCAGGGTCCTCGGGTGCTTGCAGAGCAGGCTGAGCACCTTGAGATTTGTCCACGTTTGCAAAGGTACCTGGACGATATCATGCCGCCATACCTGCTCCTTCTAACTTCCTGCACGTACATCTCTGGGACTGGGACCCAACCAGTCAAGCAGGGGGAGCTAGATGGCTCAGCGTGTGGACACGGCAGGTGCCGGCCGGTCTGCACGGATGGACATTGGGCAGTTCGATCCTCCCCTCACAGACACGGCCCAGGGAGCCCTGTGCATCCCTGGTGCGCGGCCAGCGCTTCTGGAGGGCACACGCCCATCTGGAGCTGCGGGGACACGGCGTCTGCGAGCTGTGGCAGCCGGACTCAGCCCCGGGGACAGCCAAGCCCGGTCCTGCGTCTGCACCCCTGCTTGGATTGTGGCCCCTGGACGTTGTCCCCAGCGGTGCACCTCCCCCACGGGGTTAAGTGAGAACCCGGGCGAGGTCCACGGGAGTCACTCGGAGGTCCCTGAGCCCCGTCATCTGGGGCCCCTTCCTCTGGGTGGCCGCTGTGGGTCCCCCTGTGCTTCCAACGAGGGGACAGCGACCCCTGGCGGCCAAGGAGGGGGCGGCAGGTCCCGAAGCCGGGAGGGAGGGCCCAGGTTAGAGGAGGCGGGGCGGGGCGAGACCCGCAGGGCACAGGGAGCCCCTACCGGTCCCTACTCTCTGGACTGAAGCTGGGACGGGTGTGCCCATGGGGGGACCCCCACCCAGGTCGTCTCTTCAGACAGAGAGGGAGAATTCTGAGTGGGCGACGCAGGGAACCAAGTCCTTCTGGGCATGACCTTGAAACTGCCCAGGTGGCCAGGACGAAGGAGAGAGCTCCTCTCTGTCAAGAGGATCTGAGCATCTCTTAATTGGAATCGGCTCTTTGGCTTCTGCTCCCTAAAAAAGGTACAGGAATTCTGCACCTTGAACCAGTTCTGGGGGAATTTGCCAATCAATTTGGGGGAAACTGGCATTTTACCACATTGAATCTTTCAATCCGTGAATATCCTCTCTCTCTCTCTCTCTCCCATTAACAAGTTTTAATAACTCTCAATGAAGTTGTATGTAGAGTTTTCCCCATAAACAAATGACTTGGGCATCTCTTTAGATTTATCCCTAGTAAACTTATATAAATTTTTTTGAGATTTTATTGAAGTGTAGTTGATTTAGAACATTGTGTTAATTTCTTCTGTACAGCAAAGTGACTCAATATATACACATACTTTTTCTTATTCGTTTCCATTATGGTTTGTCACAGAATATTGAATATAGTTCTCTGTGCTGTACAGTAGGACCTTGTTGTTTATCCATATTATATATACTAGTTTGCCTCTGCTAATCCCAAACTCCCATTCCCTCCCTCCCCTATTCACCCTCCCCCTTGGCAACCACAAGTCTGTTCTCTATAAACTGATATTTTTAATGCAATTGTAAAATGTATCCTTCTTAAATGTTATTCTCCATTCATTTGCTGTTATACAGAGATACAGTAAGTTTCTATATTTGAAATTGGACCTGCTAAATTTGCTACAATTTTTTACAGATTCTATTAATTTATCTACATTCTGTGGGACTTGCTACATACTTAAACTTATCATCTGTGAAGAATGACAGTTTTGCTGCTATCTTCCCAATTCTTATATATTTCATTTCTTTCCCAGTCATTTCAAAAGCCAGTTCGGGAGGGGGGAGAGTTCCACTTCTGGAACAGCAACACGAAGAGTTCCAAAGACCCACACCCCAGCCAAAGGGGTGAAAATTATTTTTTAAATTTCTGTATTTATAATAATATTAAATGTATTAAATATTAAATAAATATTAAATAAATATTAAAATGTATTTATTTATATGTTTATAATTATATATTTATAATATACAATATATCTATGTTTAAATATATATTTATAAATATAAGTAAATTTATTTATATTTATAAATATTTATTATAAATGTTTGTTATAATTATGTATTTATGATAATATATAAATATATGTTTATACTTGTGTATTTATAATATATGCATAAATTTGTTTTATATATTAATTTTAATTTTATGTGTATATTTTAAGAAATAATATAGTCTTTTTTTTATAAATTTATTTATTTATTCATTTGTTTAATTTTTGGCTGCATTGAATCTTCGCTGCTGCACGCGGGCTTTCTCTCTAGTTGCTGAGAGTGGGGGCTACTCTTTGTTGCGGTGCGCGGGCTTCTCATTGCGGTGCCTTCTCTTGCGGAACACCGGCTCTAGGCCCGCGGGCTTCAGTAGTGGTGGCTCACAGGCTCTAGAGCACAGGCTCAGTAGTGTGGTGCACGGTCTTAGCTGCTCTGCGGCATGTGGGATCTTCCCGGACCAGGGCTCGAACCCGGGTCCCCTGCATTGGCAGGCGGATTCTTAACCACTGCGCCACCAGGGAAGCCCACATAGTCTTTATATATAAATATTTAAAGTCTTTAAATATCATTAAACTCTCTATGTATATATTTAAAGTCTCTGGAAACAGACCTAAGGGCATAAAATAAAATGAAATATTTATTCAAGAAAGTCTACTAATACTTGGCAAGAGCAGTGAGAGTCTGTAACATTTCACCTATGACCTGTTTCCTCCCCTCTCCCAGCCCAACGCGACGGCACCTCCACTCCAAGTAGGTGCAGAAAAAACACAGGTCACCCTCCCCACCCAGCTCCAGGTCTAGGTGATATCTTCCTGACATTTTCCCCAGGATAAATGGTTGCCTGTGGGCATGATGCAGGCTGATTGCTCTGCCCCTCAGCTAATAAGCTCCAAACGTGCTTCCTTGTAAAAGAGGATCATGCTCACCTGGTCACACATCACAAATAAAAGACCTGCTAGCTACCCCCAAAACACCAGGCCGAGACCTTTCAACGCTAGAGGGCGCCAGAGACCGCCGAATCCCATTCAGGCTGCAGGGGCGGCCGCTCAAAACTTGTAAAAACGAAGGTAGATTAGGTTTGAATTTCAGAAAAACAACGACTAATAGTTTCAGTGTAAGTATGTACCCCGCAATATTTGGAACATACTTATACTAAAAAATTATTCACTGTCCGGGCATCCTGTATTTTACCTGGCAACCCCATTCATGACCGATGAAACAAAGGAGAACGGCGGTGACTTTGCGTCTTTTTTTCTTTGCTCCTTATTGTGTGTGTATTTGTATTTATCAAACACGTTTTCTTTTCTTCTCAGTACTACTTTATGTAGGAGTTGTTGGAGGTTCGCAGACTATTCAGTGGAACTGTGACTGAGTTTCAGGAGGGATTAACACAGTTGGCTGTGGATACAACGACTCCTGGGAGCAGGTGTTCCTCATTTTGGGGAGAGGGTGAGATCCGGACGCCGAGGTTTGGCCAGCGGTTGCAATGCCGAGCTTTGCCAGAAGAGGGTGCTGGAGGAACGTGCAAGGCCACAGGGGCCAGAAACCGCCGCCCTGTTTTCCCGCTTTCCTTCCCTTTTACTGAGTGCAGGAGCCAGTGATTGGCGTGAGGATGGCCCCGGGTCTGCTCAGCAACCCTGACCGACTGTTTAGCGTAAGTATGTCCCAGATCTCAGCACCTACGTCCCCACCCACGGTAGGATAGGTGGGGGATGAGGGCAGCCCCTGAGATAGTGAAACTGTGGGTCATGATTAGTCAAATCCATTCCACCTGCCGTCACTAAGCAAGGCCGTTTTAAGACCTGCATGTCCTCCAAGCACATAGCCCAAATGATAAAATATCTTCCGGGTTGTTTTCTAGAAACTCAGAGTCAGCTGCATCTAGTTGGAGCTGAGCTGGCTAAGACTGGATGGGACCCCTGACCCTCCCACTGGGCGTGCGCGAGGGTCCGCTCCGTGAAAAGTCCGCCCCCAGATCGTGCTGTGAGCGTGCAGAGGCCAGGAGTTGGTTACACCTGCGCAGAACCACAGTCCCTGCTCCTTTTTCCAATCGTCTTCCCCCGCGCTCCCCACACCTCAGACCGCCCTGCTGCCTGATTCTCCACCCTGTAAACACCCAGCCCCTTGGTTCAGGGAGGCAGATTTGAGAGTGTTCTCTGATCTCCTCATTAGCTGCCTTGTGGATAAACCCTCTCTTTGCTGCAAACCTCTGGTTGTTTAAGCGTTTTGGCCTGCTGCACTTTGGGAAAACCAAAAACAACAACAAAAAACCCTGTTGCCATAACAAGAGCAAAACCATTACACTAATCCACCGCAATACCCCACAGATTTCTGACCACCAGACGTTTGTCTTTGAATCCCTGCAATAGTGTATTCTTCTAGAAAGCTTCTGTTTAGCCCAGGCCTCCATTTTCCAGATCCCTGGAGGGGCAATGGGGGGAAAGTTTATTAATTCAAACAGAAATCCCCAGCTGCCATTTCTGCAGACCAGCTCCTGCTGTGTCCTCAGACCAAGTCTCCCCACCCGGGGTGGGGGGCGCTGACCCTGCAGACCTGGGCAGAGCCCCCCCCCCATGCCCTCCACAGTAGTGGCACTTCCAAGGCCCACCTCTGGCCACGTCCTGTGGCACGTGGCTTTGCCTCTGGCAGGCTGCACATCGCAGCAAAGTCACACCCTCTTGGGAAAGGTCTGAGTCTCAGCCTGTGTGAGTCCCTTCCCTTCACTGTCCAGCCTCCCTCCGCCTAGAGGTGGCAGGTAGGACATGAGTGAGCCTCTCAGTCCTCTGTTACCCTTTTCATGAGTTATCCACTCTTTTTTTTTTTTTTCTTTTGGCCTCGTTGGGTCTTCGTTGCTGCACGTGGACTTTCTCTAGTTGTGGCAAGCGGGGGCTTCTCATTGTGGTGACTTCTCTTGTTGCGGAACACAGACTCTAGGTAGGTGCACAGTCTTCAGTAGTTGTGGCATGCAGGCTCAGTAGTTGTGGCTCACGGGCTCTAGAGCTCAGGCTCAGTAGTTGTGGAGCTCGGGCTTAGTTGCTCCACTGCAAGTGGGATCTTCCCGGACCCGGGCTCGAACCCGTGTCCCCTGCTTTGACAGACGGATTCTTAACCACTGTGCCACCAGGGAAGTCCCGAGTTATCTACTCTTTATAGTAAACATTTCTGCTTCAGATAACTGGTGTGGTTTGTGTCCTGACTCGACCCTGATTGACACAACACAGCATCAAAAGGTGGCTGAGAAACAGAGGTCATTTCCAAACAGTTGCTGTCACTGATCTGAAAGTGAAAACCAAGATAAAGATACCTTCCAGAGAGAAGTGGGAGATGGGGATGGGAGGTGGCCTGAGGTGACCAGTGCTCTTTACCCCAAAGGGCTCAGAAAGTTAGAATTCAAGGTAATAGGAGTTTTAGTGTATGAACTAATGTGTGACCAGGCAAAAAAAAAAATTAATTAAAAAAGAAGGTAGGTTTGACTCACTAGGGTCATCTCTGCTCAAGTCTTCCTGCAGTGAGTTCTGTAAGCATCTGCTGTGTGTCCACTTCTAGACTTTCAAAAGCCAGTTTGAGAGGGGGACAGTCCCACTTCTGGAACAGCAACAGAAAGAGCTCCATAGACCCACCCCCAGCAGAAGTGGTGAAAGTTATTTTTTAATTTATATATTTATTATAATATTTAAATGTATTTATTTATATATTTAGAATTACATATTTATAATATACAAATATATTTATATGTTTATAGTTACATGTTTATAATAATATATACATTTATTTATGTCTATTATACATATTTTAAATTTATATGTATAAATTTTAAGAAATAATATATTATTTATATATATTTAAAGTCTCTATAAATTCAATGTCTCTGGAAATGAGTCTAAGGGCATAGAAAAAATGAAATATTTATTCAAGAAAGTCTACTAAAACTTGGCAAGAGCAGTGAGAGTCTGTAGCATTTCACCCATGACCTGTTTCCTTCCTCCCCGCTCCCAGCCCACCATGAAGGCACCTCTACTCCATGTAGATGCAGAAAGAACACAGGGCACCCTCCCCACCCAGCTCCAGGTCAAGGCGGCATCTTCCTGAGAGGAGCAGTCTTCAACATTTTTCATCCCCCCCTCCCACACCCCAGCTACCTGTTGCAGTGGCTAAATTCCAGGTGAGTGTGGTTTGTGACACAGAGGCTCTGCCTTGGAGGCAGCACACTGAAAACACTGGGACACCCATCAGCCTCGCCCAGCTCATTTGTAAAGTGGGGATTCCATGCTGGAAGAAGCAGGCCAAGAAGATCAAAGGTGCCCTGATGACTGCCAGATCCTAAAACAGGGTTGTCATTCGGAGAGAAGACACCCAGAGCGGTGGCTCAGAGATTTTTTCCAGGGAGAGAGGTGGGACAAAAGAGTGCTCTAAGCCCTTCCATAAATGAGCTAACTTTATTTGCAACAGACTGTGAGAAAATTCAAAACTATTGAGCTTGTGGTGAAAAACAATTAAAAGGAGACTGGTAGTGTCTTTAGATATAAGCTGAATCACAGGCCACTAATTTACCAGAGAGAATCAGGAAAAGGGACAACGAAAAAGGGATTAGAACAAATCTCAAACACTGACCTCAAAAACGATCCCTGCAAAAGAGCCCAGATTTAATTGGATCAGTCTGTGAAGCAACTGATGCCCCAGGACATTGTTGAGATGATAGAGCAATCAGCTGCAATTAATGAAGCTTATCAGATGGGTATGTTCAGGAAGAGAGGTTCTGGCCAGGGCAATCAGGCCAGGAAAAGAAATAAAAGGCATCCAGATTGAAAGGGAAGATGATGTGACCTTATATATAGAAAATCCTAGGGAATAAACAAAAACATGACTAGAGCTAATGAACACGTTCAGCAAGGTTGCAGGATCCAAGATCTATATACAAAAATCATTTGTGAGGGCACAAATGAGTACAAAGTTTCAGTTATTCAGGATAAATGAGTTCTGGTGATCTAATGTATAGAATGATGGCTGTAGTTAGTAATACTACATTGTATACTTGAAATTTGCTAAGAGAACAGATCTTAAATGTTCTTATCACAAAAATGTATAAGTATGTGAGGTGATGGATAGATTAATTGGCTTGATTGTGGTAATCATTTCACAATGTGTATTGTGTACCTTAAATATATATAATTTTAATTTGTCACTTATATCTCAATAAAGCTGGGGGAAAAATTCAATTGTATCTCTGTACACTAGCAATGAACTATCCAAAAATGCGACTAAAAAAATAATCCCATTTATAATAACATCAAAAGGAGTAGAATACTTAGAAATAAATTTAACAAATATAGTGCAAAACTTGTATTCTGAAAATGACTAACACTGTGGAAAGAAATTAAAGAAAATCTAAATAAATGGAGATATATCTTCTGTTCATGGATTGGAAGACTTAATACTGATAAAATGAGAATACTCTCCAAAGTGGTCTACAGATTCAACCCAATCCTTATAAGAATCCCAGCTGGCTTCTCTGTAAAATTAGCAAGCTGATCCTAAAAATAATATGGAACCTCAAAGGACCCAGAGTAGCCAAAACAATCTTGGGGAAAAAAACCCAAAGTTGAAGCTCTCAAAGTTCCCTGTTTTAAAACTTACTACAAAGCAATCATAATCAAGACAATGGGGTTTTGACAGAGGGATAGATGTACAAATCAATGGAACACAATAAAGCGTCCAGAAGTAAACCTGTATTTCTATGGTCAGTTGATTTTTTATAAGGGAGCCAAGCCCATACAATGGGGGAAAATAGTCTTTTCAACAAATGGTGGTGGGAAAACTGTATATCCACATGCAAAAGAATTAAGTCAGACCCCCTACCTCACACCATATAAAAAATTAATTTAAAATATGTCAAGAGTCTAGATGTAAGAGCTAAAATTATAACTCTTAAAAAAAAAAAAACATACGGGAGTTCCCTGGTGGCCTAGTGGTTAGAATTCAGGGCTTTCACTGCCGTGGCCTGGGGTTCACTCCCTGGTTGGGGAACTAAGATTGCACAAGCCATGCAGCACAGCCAAAAAAAAAACCCCAAAACATATAAGTAAATCTTTGTGACCTTAGATTCAGCAATGGTTTCTTAGATAGGACACCAAAAGCACAAACAACAAAAGAAAAAAAATAAATGAATGGGACTTCATCAAAATTTAAAACTTTTGTGCTTCAAAGACACTGTCAAGAGAATGAAAAGACAACTCACCAAATGGGAAAAATATTTCCAAATCATATGTCCGACAAGGGACTTGTGTCTGGAACATTACCATTAGCTAGAAATGGTAACAATATGTGTAAATACAAAGACTTTTAAAATTATTTAAATCTCTTTAAAGGATAATAAGTTGTTTAAAAAAGAAATAATACATTTATAAATTAAAATGTAAAATTTATAACAATATATGACAATACTATTGCAGAGGCTAGGAGGGGAAAGACGGAAGTATACTATTGTGAAGGTCTTATATTGTATGTGATGTGGAATAATATCACTTGAAAGTACGCTGGGTTAAGTTGAAGATGTATACTATAAGCCCTAAAGCAACCACCAAAATAACACAAGACATTACAGTTAATAAGCCAATGAAGGAGATGAAATGAAATCACATACATACACGCATGCAGGCACACACACACACACACACACACACACATCAATTAATACAAAAAAGGACCAAAAAAGGAAAATAGAAAACAAATAGCATGATGATATATTGAAACACCACCACACTAATACTCACATTAAATGTAAGTAGTCTAAACGTGCTAATTAAAAGTCAAGATTATATGATTAAATAAAAGCAGGACCCAACTATATACTAGCTACAAGAAATCTATATACTTTAAATAAAAATGTACAAATAGGTTAAAAATAAAATGATGGAAAAAGGTATACCATGCTAACACTAAACAAAAGAAAGCTGAAGTAGTTATATTAACATAAAAATTGGGGCTTCCCTGGTGGCGCAGTGGTTAAGAATCCACCTGCCAATTCAGGGGACACAGGTTCGAGCCCTGGTCCAGGAAGATCTCACATGCCGCGGAGCAACTAAGCCCGAGCGCCACAACTACCGAGCCTGCGCTCTAGAGCCTGCGAGCCACAACTACTGAGCCTGCATGCTGCAACTACTGAAGCCAGCGCTCCTAGAGCCTGTGCTCCACAACAAGAGAAGCCACCACAGTGAGAAGCCCACGCACCGCAATGAAAAGTAACCCCTGCTCCCTGCAACCAGAGAAAAGCCCACACACAGCAATGAAGACACAACGCAGCCAAAAATAAAATAAATAAATTTATTAAATAAATAAAATAAAAATTGACTTCAGAGCAAAGAATATTGCCAGGTACAAAAGGGGTCATTTCATAACAACAAAGGAATCAATTCATCTAAGGGACATAATGTTTATGCATCATGGTATGGTAGACCTATTTGTTGGGTGTGTAAAAAATAAAGATAATAAAGTGAACAATATTAAGACAAATTTTTAACAACTACATAGTGAATTTGATATTAAAAAATGTTCGCTCTCAGTGGTTAAAAATAATTATAAAATTAGTTGCCTGGAATCAGAAATAAACGTCCAAAACAAATTGTAATTATTTTTAACAGAATATGAGTTTGTAACTTTGGCCAGCTTTAAAACAGCTTGGATTCTTGCACTAAAAAGAAAAACAACTTAGAAGGAAAGATGACAAAAGGAATTATTTCAGTTGTGGAAATTTGATAGAAAATTATGAGGAAAATGCTATAAAAAAGATATTTTACAAAAAGTGAAAGATTTTTAAATTAAGCCTCAAACAATTGCCCATAGAATACAAGGTCTTTCCAACGATACCAAAGATGAATGGATTTGAAATTTGACAATTCGCAAGTACCTCTCTTTAGCTTTGAGTCATGTGAGACCCTACCCAGTTAATATTCTGAATACTTTTTGTATCAAAGGACATCCAAACCTATGAAGAAATGTTGCCAATTAGTGACCTAAAAGATTGAACTTGTGGCATAGATCTTTTAAACCTTTGACCTTTATCAAAGAAGAATTTCAGCTAAATATGGGAAAAAATAGTTTTTTTATTGATATCATGACAGACACTGTTCTACCTATGTTCAGGTTAAAACTCCAGATTTAATGGAGTTTCCCTTGCTTTATTCAATTTTGTGATACATATTTTAAAATTTTGTGGTTAGTTTTTATAGCAGACTTTATGTAAAGCATCATGGATGGGTACTATTGTTTAAATCACTCAGTGTATATGTGCAAATAATACAAATCATCACCATGTTATGGAACTGTTGAAAGAAATAGGTGGTGAATTTAATGATGTGCTTTTTCCAATGCTCATTGGCCAAGTCTTGGAAATTTTACAAAGAATTACTGTAATGTCAGCTGCAATTCAAGATTTTCTTGGAAAAAAAAGGAATGTTCGTTGAATATTCAATAATCAAAGACCCAAAAATGTCATTCTGTACTTATATTTCTCACTAATACATACTGTATAAGAATGAACAAAATTTGAATAGTCAAAAGAAAGGAAAAGCTTATTTGTAACCTAGCTACCCAAGTATAAGAATTTATGTTGAAATCAAAACTTCATAATACAAATCAATAATAATTATTTTACACATTCTCCTAACATGAGTCAGTATGTCAAAGATTTTAATTTTAACTGGCCATGTTATGTAATTGATGGCAAAAAAATCCAAGAAAAATTTGAAGAAGGCTTTGTGATGTTGATCAATTTAGACATGCTTTTCAAATTATGCCATGCCTCTGAATTTGATGTTAATAATATTGAGTCAACAACAAGAGTTAGTGAATTACTTAACTTGGAAAGACATAATTTCGAAACTGATAGTCTTTTGCTTCAAAGTCAAATCAATTCTTCTAAAAAGACGAACTAGTTTTATCATTGACTTAAGGGAAAATTAAATTTTGGTACTATATTCAGCTACTGGAAAACTTTCAAGTATATTTAGAACAACTTAGTAGGTGAATCTATTTTTTTCAACCGTGAATTTTATTAAATCTAAAGACAGATCAAGTATTTCTAATGAAAAGTTAGCATGTAAATTGAGATGTGCTGTAAAATATACACCAGATTTCAAAGACTTAATGTGGGAAAAAAAGAATATAAAATAGCTGAACAGTTTTTACGTTGATTGTATATTACAATGTTAATATTTTGGCCTATTGGACATATTGGCTTAACTATTAATAAAATAAATTTATTATTTAAATTAATTCTACCTGTTTACTTTTTTAATGTGGCTACTGGAAAATTTTAATTTTTACAGCAAACAAAACAATCAACAAGATAAAAGCAACCTACAGAATGGGAGAAAATATTTGCAAACCATATATCTGATAAGGGGTTAATATCCAAAATGTATAAGGAACTCATACAACTCAATAGCAAAAAAACCCAACCCAATTAAATATTAGGCAAAGGCCCTAAAAAGACATTTTTCCAAAGACATACAAATGGTCAACAGGGATATGAAAAGATGCTCAACATCACTAATCACCAAGAAAATGTAAATCAAAATCACAATGAGATACCACCGCACACCTGTTAGGATGGCTATTAATAAAAAAGTCAAAAGATAACAAGTGTCAACAAATAACGTGGAGAAAGGGGAATACCAGTACACTGTTGATTGGAATGTAAATTGTTGCAGCCACTATGGAAAACAGCATGGAGTTTCCTCAAAACATTAAAAATGGAACTATCCTATGATCCAATAGTCCCACTTCTGGGGATATATCCAAAGAAAATAAAATCACTATCTCAACATGATATCTATACCCTCTTGTTTATTACAGCATTATATACAGTAGCCAAGATATGGAAACAGCCTAAGTGTCCGTGGACAGATGAATGGATGCAGAAATGTGAAATCCTGCCATTTACAACAACACAGATGAACTTGGAGGACATTATGCTTAGTGAAATAAACCAGACACAGAAAGACAAATATTGCGTGATCTCACTTACATGTGAAATCTTAAAAAAACAAAACGAACAAACAAAAACCCTCCTAGTAACAGAGAGTAGAAGGGTGGTTATCAGGAGCAAAGATGTGGAGGAGAAGGGGAGATACTGATCAAAGGGTACAAATTTCAGTTATAAGTTTAAGAGAACTAATGTGCAGCATGGTGACTATAGTCAATAATAACGTATTGTATACTTGAAATTTGCTAAGAGGGATCTCAAGCGTTCTCACTACACACACAAAAAATGGCAACTGAGGTGATTGATATGCAGTTAGCTTGATTTAGTAATTATTTCACAATGTATACCTGTATCAAACATTACATTGTATACCTTAAATAGACAACTTTTATTTGTCAATCATATCTCAGTGAAGGTGGAAAAAAAATAACATCTGTGATTCACATTATATTTCTTTTGGACAGCACTGAACTAAACGAGGACACAGAATTCTGCTCAGGCGGCTGAGAACATAGACTTCTGACCGGCTGCAAGCCTCCTGCCTTGTGGTCAGACTGACAGCTTATTAGGAGAATCAAACGGGTTAGTACATACAAAGTACATATACATGCAAAGGGTATATCGTATCTTAATATAAATCAGGAATCAAGTCCATTCACCAAACTTCAAATTGATGTTTACTGTTTTTGTGACAATGTAAAGAACCCATAGTGGGTAAATTAGACACCATTAGCATATTATTATTTAATGTGTTTATCACTGGATTTTTTGCCTGCTTTAATCTGGTTAATTTTTTTTTTTAAAGGTTTTTTTGCCTGGCTGTGTCAGGTCTTAGTTGCGGCACGTGGGCTTCTCTCTAGTTGTGGTGCACAGGCTCCAGAGTGTGTGGGCTCTGTAATTTGCCGCACGCAGGCTCTCTAGTTGAGGCGCAACGGCTCAGTAGTTGAGGCGCGCAGGCTTAGTTGCCCTGCGGCATGTGAGATCTTAGTTCCCTGACCAGGGATCAAACCTGCATCCCCTGCATTGGAAGGTGGATTCTTAACCACTGGACCACCAGAGAAGTCCCTGGTTAATATATTTAGATTAGTTTTTGTTTGTTTATCTGAAGGCTCTGTTTATAGTATTTTATGACACTGTTGTAAAGTTCAACTATATCAATAAAAAACAAGTTTGGAAAGCAAAAAAAAAGAAGTAGTTCTGGCACCTAGCAAGAGCTATATAACTGTTATCTATTATTATTGTTACTAGTATTATTGACCAAGATTTCTAACAACTCAGCAGAGAAGCACACCAAGGAGAGTAAGGCTTGGCCCAGATTGAAAATTCGCACATCACCTATGAAAGACCAAAGTGCAGAAAACTGAGGAGCCTCTGTAAGCAGTGGGTCCAACCAGGGCCATGATTAGGGTGAGGCAAGCGAGGCACTTTCCTTGGCGCAAAATTTAAGGGGAGAGGCAAGGAAACTCAGGACTCGGGATACATAATATTCGAATGCAATAGTTTAATAAATCCAAGTCAATGCCCCAAACCCACAATGAACAAAATTTCAAAATGGTAAATAAAGACAGAAGGGGTATTGCTGGTTTCTTCCGCCTCAGGTTTCATGTGGTTCGTTCGTAAAGACACGGGTACTGATGCTGCTCCGGTAGCCTCGACCCAGACCCACCCCGCGACCAGCTCTCCGTCCAGGGCAAAG
The DNA here is from genome assembly GCF_028023285.1 of Balaenoptera ricei. Lineage (NCBI taxonomy): Eukaryota > Metazoa > Chordata > Mammalia > Artiodactyla > Balaenopteridae > Balaenoptera > Balaenoptera ricei. Next base: position 25,575,130 of record NC_082652.1, read on the forward strand.
CGATTCCGGCCGCAAAAGGACGGCGCTGTGCCGGGACTGGCGGTGAAGGCGTGGCCTTCGTGCAGCGGCCCCCCGAAGGCGGGAACTGAGCCGCGCGAGGCCTGCCCGGAGCTCCCAGGCTGCCCCGGGGCTCTTCCCAGGGTTCCCCGCGGCCGCGACCCCGGAGCCCCACGGAGGCCGTTGCCACTACCCGGCAGCCCGCGGCGCTCGCCCACCGGGGCGCGCCCCCTTGGGCTTCCCGTGGTATGGCTTCGCCTGGAGTGCTCAGGTCTTCACCACCAGTAGTGCCCTGGACGTCCTGGTGATAGTTTTGTACTTCCTGTTGGCCCTGGGCATCGCGCTGTGGGTATGTGGGGCCCGGGGGGTGGGGGGGCAGGCCTGGACACCAGGTGGGTTCGATCCTCACCTGCCTGTCACCTGGTCCCCACCTCGCATCCCTCTCGTCCCCGCCCCTGCACAGCCCTCAGCCGGGACCTCTCCACCTTGCCTGTGCCACCTGCTCCCTACCGAGAGTAAGGACACGTCCAAGCCCATCTTCCCTCCCCACCCCACAAATAAACAGGTCAGGCTGCCAGGTGCCCGCCGCCTGGAACCCAAGCCGTGTGTAATATGGGGTCGTTGTTCTGATCGATCGTCGTGATGGTGGTGGCAATAGTGACAATTACCCATCCTTAGGCGCTAAAGTGCCTGGTCTGTGCTGAGTGCTTTAAGTGTGTCACATCCTCACAACCAGGCTGTGGATTACAGATGAGGAAACAGGTTCAAAGAGGTTAAGTAACCACAAGGGAATGATGGAGTGCAGATTCGAACCTAGAGCTGCCTGATCTGACGCATGAGCGTAACCACTGCCCAGCAAGCAAGACCTCAGAGGTCACATGTAATTTAGGGCCCTAAGTGTTCACTTTGAATTTGAATTGGGCGCTTATTCTACTCTAGTATAAGGTTCTGTTAGTAGGGTGGCGACCGGGTCTCCTTTACTACCATCTGCCCGCTAGCACTTAACCTGTAGGCACTCACAAAGGTGTCTCGTAACTATACTCCCCAGGGCCAGGCAGTGAAAAGTCCGAGGGCAGGTAGGAAGGCTTTGGCCCGTATCATGGTATCGCCCCTCGGCTAAGCTGTTAACCATCCGAAGCCTCTCCGCGGCCTGCTTCATAAGCAGGAGTATCTGGTGACAGCGCCACCATTCGCTAGCTAGTGGGAGAGTTCATTGCGGGCTGCCCCCACCCAGCTGAAGCTTTCATGCCCATGTGACCTTTACTTCGGGGCGCTTCACCAGGTCACAAGCAGGATCTTACTGTGCAGAATCTGGTCCTTCAAAGCAAGATCACTAGACAGTCTTTTGAGTGCTTACCATGCTGTGAGTGGGCAGATAGAGTAATGGAAATATGGTCTCCATCCTCTTAAGAGAATTTCGTATCTCTCCCAACTGAAAAGAAGTCGGAGGTATTGATATTTATCCAGATCATTCAAACAAACGATTTTTTTCAAATTGGCTTCAGTTATGAGAAACATCCTTCTAGGTGGCCCAGGCCGGGCTCTGCGTAGTGGGCATTTTGGGATCCTTCCCCAGCTGCTCTCACTGAATTAGGAAGCCCCCACCCAGCTTTCTTCCGCGTCTAGTTGGGGCCTAGGTGTGGCCAAGGTCTGAGGACCCGTAAGCCATCGGCTGCTTCCAAAGGAAACCTGTTCCTTCTGTTCTTCTAGGAGCCATAAAACATGTGCTGTTATCCAGAATGCTTTGATATTTTTCCTTCTTTGTATTATTTTTCCTTTGGTCCTTTTGAAAACTCGTATATTGTTTTTAATCACATGCTCACTGTAAGAAGTGAGGAGATGCATAACTGTCTAGAGGAGTTATGGTTCCTCCCTCAGCCATTCCCATCCCTCTGAGGTACCCAGGGCCTGTGTGTCCCTCCTCCCTTCTCAGTGCTTACACAGACACATAGGTAAAGGTTTTGCGTTTTTGTCTTTACAAAAAATGTGATTGTATGATACACATTACCCTGCAGTTTGCTTTTTTTCTGTTACTACATGATGTGGAGTCCTTCAGGTCTATAGATAGAGATCTAGCTCATGTTTTTTTGTTTTAAATAAATTTGTTTATTTTTTTATTTGTTTATTTTTGGCTGCATTGGGTCCTCGTTGATGCGCCCGGGCTTTTCTCTAGTTGTGGCAAGCAGGGGCTGCTCTTTGTTGCGGTGCGCGGGCTTCTCATTTCAGTGGCTTCTCTTTGTGGAACACAGGCTCTAGGCACGTGGGCTTCAGTAGTTGTGGCACACGGGCTCAGTAGTTGTGGCTTGCGGGCTCTAGAGCTCAGGCTCAGTAGTTGTGGTGCACGGGCTTACTTGCTCCGCAGCACGTGGAATCTTCCTGGACCAGGTCTCAAACCTATGTCCCCTGCATTGGCAGACGGATTCTTAACCACTGCACCACCAGGGAAGTCCTAGCTCATGTTTTTATTAGATGCACAATAGTCAAACATGTGTGTGATTCAGCTCTTCCCTACTCATTGACACTTAGATTGCTGCCAGGTGGTTGTTTTTTAATAAGATTTTTAAAAATATATATATTTATTTATTTGTTTGTTTGTTTATTTTTGGCTGTATTGGGTCTTCGTTGCTGCTGTTGTTTTTAATGTGTTGGTGCTTTTAAGCTGTGTAGCATGGATTCCCGAAATTGGAATTTCTGGGTTAGAAGGGTGTGTTTACTTGAAACTTTAGCAGATATCACTAAATGGCAATCCCCAAAGCTTGTTGAGATTTACGTTTCTCACAAGCAGCATATGAGCACGTTCTTTCCCCAGGCCTTTACCAGCCTGGTTTGTTACTACTAATTTAATTTTTGTTGGGGGGGGTCCCAGGCTGATGAGTGAGTAGTGGTATGTTACTGCAGCTTTGATTTGCGCTTTCCAGACTCAGCCTCCTATGAGATTGACCATCTTCTTGTGAGCCTGTTGTCCTTTGATCTTCCTCTTCTGTTGAATAGCCAGTTTATGTGCCCATTTATGAATTGAGTTGTTCGACTTTGCTTTTATCACCTTGTCTGTCACTTGAGTTGCTAATATGTTTTTCCTAAACTCTCATTTTCTAGAGCAGTTGTTCTCAGCCTCAGCACTACTGAAATTTGGGACCAGATAATTCCTTGTTGTGGGAGGTCTGTCCTGTGTATTATAGGATGCTTAGAAGTATCCCCAAGCCCTGCCCCTTCACAACCAAAACTGTCTCCAGACATTGCCACATGTCCCTTGGAGGAGTGGGGCAAAAATCACCCCTGGTCGAGAACCACTGGTCTAGACTCTGTTACTGTTGTCTCTCTGTCATCTGATATTTTTTCACTTTGAAGAAGTCTACTGTTTCTCTTTTCCTTTGCATCTAGATTTCCTGGCTTGCTTAGGAAAGTTTTTACCCACTCCAACATTGTACAAATACTATTCTAAAATTTTTTCTAATACTTTATAGGTTTTTAAAAATATTTAGGGAATTCCCTCATAGTCCAGTGGTTAGGACTCCGCGCTTTCACTGCCGAGGGCCCGGGTTCAATCCCTGCTCGGGGAGCTAAGATCCTGCAAGCTGAGTGGCGTGGCGAAAAAAAAAAAAATTTAAATGTCTAGAACATCTGGAATTTCCTTTTGCATATAATGTGATGAAGGAGTCTAGCTTTATTTTCTTTTGGTTCTTAAGCAAACCACCCTTTTCTCACTGAACAGAATTGCCCACGTTTGCACAGACGGGACTCCTGAAATCCTTCATCAGCTTCTGACCGCTGAGCCCCCACAAGGAAATCTTGGTCTTTGTTGCTGGTGCCTTGGCTCCTGCAGGATGTTAAAGGGGAAAAAACCTTACACTTTTGTTTGTCTGTTTGTTTCCTCTGTTATCAGTCTCAGCCCTGAGATCTTTGAGAAAGTGGTGGATGCACCTTCTGCCCCAGCAGCCTGGCTGCTGTGGTTGGTGGATTATTCCAGAAAGAGAGCAGGGAGGAAGGAGGAGGCAGGGATATGTGCATAACCACCTTCTTCCCAGGACCTCCTCTCTTCCTGTCTGGTTCTTTCTTTAATGGGAAGACAGAGTGATTTTATTCATCTTAGAACATTTTGTAAATTCCTTTTAAAAGTTCTAATGCACCTCTCCCTACACACCGCTGATACCTTCCTTAAGAAAGGTCAGCTCTGAACATAATGGGCTCTTGATAAATATTTAGTGAATGGATGAAATAAGACTAACTTAATGTGTCTGATTTAGAGTTGTTCTTTGGTTTAAAGCTTTATGATGTGAAGGGACTCCATTATAAGGCAGATACCCCAGATGGTGGTAATAAGTTCACTTCTCCCACAGAAACACTTTTTTGTCAACCAGTGGTCATCCGTGGGTCCTGCTAGTCCTAGGCAATCCAGGAAATCCCCAAGACTATCTTTTGACCATACTGGAGTCTGGGAATCAGAGCTGGGGACCTGAGGAGAGAGCCCTTGGGTGCGTTGGGAGGACTTCATAGTCTTGGCAACGAGACTGCTCTCCCGGAAGAAGCTAGGCTGGTGTTCAGCTTTGCCATTCCCAGTCAATCGACGCACTCGCTGAACCACTCATCTCCAAGACTCTGCTGGGAACCATGCACTAGTTAACTATTTGGGGAAAAAATAAAGCAATATTATTTTCACACTAGTGTAGAGAAATGGGCAGGCCCATGCAATCTCATAGCTGGGAGAGGCAGTGGGCCCTCCTCTAACTCAGCAGGTAGAGACCTCTGTCCTTAAAAAGAATGAAGGGGGAATGGGATCTCTGCAAAGGACATTTACCCATAAGTGAAGGTCATCTGTTTGTGAGACCTGTGTCTTTGAAGCAGTTTGGTTTCTTGGATTCCCTCCCGACACCGCCCCTCTTTTTAAGGCTATATTGTCAAGCAGTCGTGGGACAGTAGAAGACTTCTTCCTGGCCGGCCGAAATCTAGCATGGTGGCAGGTGAGTATGCCTTGCATGTGCAGTCCAGTTTGGGGGCTGCGTGTGGATTCATTTATTACTTTAATTTAGATGTCTTTTACCCCCAAATAATTTGAAGTTGCTAAATCAGGAAAGTCATTTCATTAGTACTTCCCTTAACTCTTCCATTCAGCTCAGTGTAGTTCAGTAACCATTACTAGGTGCCTGGTAGTACAAGGTATTGTTCTAGGTTCTGGGACACAGATAGGACATAGTGAGTCCTGCCCTCTGGAAGCACGCAGTGTAGAGTGGGAGTCGGATGTGACTTCTTTTTTTTGTTTTTTGAATTTTATTTATTTTTATACAACAGGTTCTTATTAGTTATCTATTTTATACATGTTGGTGTATAATATGTCAATCCCAATCTCCCAATTCATCCCACCACCACCACCCTTCCCCCGCTCTCCCTCCTTGGTGTCCATACGTTTGTTCTCTACATCTGTGTCTCTATTTCTGCCTTGCAAACCAGTTCATCTGTACCATTTTTCTAGATTCCACATATATGCGTTAATATACGATATTTGTTTTTCTCTTTCTGACTTACTTCACTCTGTATGACAGTCTCTAGGTCCATCCACGTCTCTACAAATGACCCTTTTTATGGCTGAGTTCCATTGTATATATGTACCACATCTTCTTTATCCAGTCATCTGTCGATGGGCATTTAGGTTGCTTCCATGACCTGACTATTGTAAATAGTGCTGCAATGAACATTGGGGTGCATGTGTCTTTTTGCTTTATTATGGTTTTCTCTGGGTATATGCCCAGTAGTGGGATTGCTGGGTCATATGGTAATTCTATTTTTAGTTTTTTTAAGGAACCTTCATACTGTTCTCCATAGTGGCTGTATCAATTTACATTCCCACCAACAATGCAAGAGGGTTTCCTTTTCTCCACACCCTCTCCAGAATTTGTTTGTAGATTTTCTGATGATGCCCATTCTAACCAGTGTGAGGTGATATCTCATTGTAGTTTTGATTTGCACTTCTCTAATAATTAGTGATGTTGAGCAGCTTTTCATGTGCCTCTTGGCCATCTGTATGTCTTCTTTGGAGAAATGTCTATTTAGGTCTTCTGCCCATTTTTTGATTGGGTTGTTTTTGTTTTAATATTGAGCTGCATGAGCTGTTTATATATTTTGGAGATTAATCCTTTGTTGATTCGTTTTGTCTTGTTTATAGTTTCCTTTGCTGTGCAAAAGCTTTTAAGTTTCATTAGGTCCCATTTGTTTAGTTTTGTTTTTATTTCCATTACTCTAGGAGGTGGGTCAAAAAAGATCTTGCTGTGATTTATGTCAAAGAGTGTTCTTCCTATGTTTTCCTCTGTTTTATAGTGTCTGGTCTTACTTTTAGGTCTTTAATCCATTTTGAGTTTATTTTTGTGTATGGTGTTAGTGTTCTAATTTCAATCTTTTACATGTAGCTGTCCAGTTTTCCCAGCACCACTTATTGAAGAGACTTTTCTTTTCTCCATTGTATATCCTTGCCTCCTTTGTCATAGATTAGTTGACCATAGGTGCGTGGGTTTATCTCTGGGCTTTCTATCCTGTTCCATTGGTCTATATTTCTGTTTTTGTGCCAGTACCATATTGTCTTGATTACTGTAGCTTTGTAGTATAGTCTGAAGTCAGAGAGTCTGATTCCTCCAGCTCCATTTTTTCCCCTCAAGATTGCTTTGGCTATTCAGGGTCTTTTGTGTCTCCATACAAATTTTAAGATTTTTTTGTTCTAGTTTTGTAAAAAATGCCATTGATAATTTGATGGGGATTGCATTGAATCTGTAGACTGCTTTGGATAGTATAGTCATTTTCACAATATTGATTCTTCCAATCCACCACATGGTATATCTCTTCATCTGCTTGTGTCATCTTTGATTTCTTTCGTCAGTGTCTTATAGTTTTCTGAGTACAGGTCTTTTGCCTCCTTAGGTAGGTTTATTCCCAGGTATTTTATTCTTTTTGTTGCAGTGGTGAATGGGATTGTTTCCTTAATTTCTCTTTCTGGTCTTTCATTGTTTGTGTATAGGAATGCAAGAGATTTCTGTGCATTAATTTTGTATCCTGCAACTTTACCAGATTCATCGATTAGCTCTAGTAGTTTTCTAGTGGCATCTTTAGGATTTTCTATGTATAGTATCATGTCATTGGCAAACAGTGACAGTTTTATTTCTTCTTTTCCAATTTGGATTCCTTTTATTTCTTTTTCTTCTCTGATTGCCATGGCTAGGACTTCCAAAACTATGTTGAATAATAGTGGTGAGAGTGGACATCCTTGTCTTGTTCCTGATCTTAGAGGAAATGCTTTCAGTTTTTCACCATTGAGAATGATGTTTGCTGTGGGTCTGTCATATATGGCCTTTATTATGTTGAGGTAGGTTCCCTCTGTACCCACTTTTTGGAGAGTTTTTATCATAAATCGGTGTTGAATTTTGTCAAAAGTTTTTTCTGCATCTATTGAGATGATCATATGGTTTTTATTCTTCAGTTTGTTAATATGGTGTATCACATTGATTGATTTGCATATATTGAAGAATCCTTGCATCCCTGAGATAAATCCTACTTGATCATGGTGTATGATCCTTTTAATGTGTTGTTGGATTCTGTTTGCTAGTATTTTGTTGAGGATTTTTGCATCTATATTCATCAGTGATATTGGTCTGTAATTTTCTTTTTTTTTTGTAGTATCTCTGTCTGGTTTTGGTATCAGGGTGATGGTGGCCTTGTAGAATGAGTTTGGGAGTGTTCCTTCCTTTGCAATTTTTTGGAAGAGTTTGAGAAGGATGGGTGTTAGCTCCTCTCTAAATGTTTGATAGAATTCACCTGTGAAGCCATCTGGTCCTGGACTTTTGTTTGTTGGAAGATTTTTAATCACAGTTTCAATTTCATTTCTTGTGATTGGTCTGTTCATATTTTCTATTTCGTCCTGGTTCAGTCTTGGAAGGTTATACCTTTCTAAGAATTTGTCCATTTCTTCCAGGTTGTCCATTTTATTGGCATAGAGTTGCTTGTCGTAGTTTCATGATGCTTTGTATTTCTGCGGTGTCCATTGTAACTTCTCCTTTTTCATTTCTAATTTTATTGATTTGAGTCCTCTCCCTGTTTTTCTTAATGAGTCCGGCTAAAGGTTTATCAATTTTGTTTATCTTCTCAAAGAACCAGCTTATAGTTTTATTGATCTTTGCTGTTGTTTTCTTTGTTCCTATTTCATTTATTTCTGCTCTGATCTTTATGATTTCTTTCCTTCTACTAACTTTGGGTTTTGTTTGTTCTTCTTTCTCTAGTTCCTTTAGGTGTAAGGTTAGATTGTTTATTTGAGATTTTCCTTGTTTCTTGAGGTAGGATTGTATTGGTATAAACTTCACTCTTAGAACTGCTTTTGCTGCATTCCACAGGGTTTGGATTGTCGTGTTTTCATTGTCATTTGTCTCTAGGTAGTTTTTGACTTCCTCTTTGATTTCTTCAGTGATCTCTTGGTTATTTAGTAACGTATTGTTTAGCCTCCATGTGTTTGTGTTTTTTATGTTTTTTTCCCTGTAATTGATTTCTAATCTCATAGCGTTGTGTTCAGAAAAGATGCTTGATATGATTTCAATTTTCTTAAATTTACTGAGGCTTGATTTGTGACCCAAGATGTGATCTATCCTGGAGAATGTTCCATGTGCACTTGAGAAGAAAGTGTAATCTGCTGTTTTCGGGTGGAATGTCCTATAAATATCAGTGAAATCTCTCTGGTCTATTGTGTCATTTAAAGCTTATGTTTCCTTATTAATTTTCTGTCTGGATGATCTGTCCATTGGTGTAAGTGAGGTGTTAAAGTCCCCCACTATTACTATGTTACTGTCAATTTCCTCTTTTGTAGCTGTTAGCATTTGCATTTGCCTTATGTATTGAGGTGCTCCTATGTTGGGAGCATATATATTTATAATTGTTATATCATCTTCTTGGATTGATCCCTTGATCATTATGTAATTTCCTTCCTTGTCTCTTGTAACATTCTTTATTTTAAAGTCTATTTTATCTGATATGAGTATTGCTACTCCAGCTTTCTTTTGATTTCCATTTGCATGGAATATCTTTTTCCATCCCCTCACTTTCAGTCTGTATGTGTCCCTAGGTCTAAAGTGGGTCTCTTGTAGACAGCATATATATGGGTCTTGTTTTTGTATCCATTCAGCAAGCCTGTGTCTTTTGGTTGGAACATTTAATGCATTCATATTTAAGGTAATTATCAATATGTATGTTCCTATTGCCATTTTCTTAATTGTTTTGGGTTTGTTTTTGTAGGTCCTTTTCTTCTCTTGTGTTTCCCACTTAGAGAAGTTCCTTTAGCATTTGTTGTAGAGCTGGTTTGGTGGTGCTGAATTCTCTTAGTTTTGCTTGTCTGTAAAGCTTCTGATTTCTCCGTCAAATCTGAATGAGATCCTTGCCAGGTAATCTTGGTTGTGGTTTCTTCCCTTTCATCACTTTAAATATATCGTGCCACTCCCTTCTGACTTGTAGAGTTTCTGCTGAGAAATCAGCTGTTAACCTTATGGGAGTTCCCTTGTATGTTATTTGTCGTTTTTCCCTTGTTGCTTTTAATAATTTTTCTTTGTCTTTAATTCTTGACAATTTGATTACTATGTGTCTCAGCGTGTTTCTCACTGGGTTTATCCTGCCTGGGACTCTCTGCACTTCCTGGACTTGGGTGGCTATTTCCTTTCCCATGTTAGGGACGTTTTTGACTATAATCTCTTCAAATATTTTCTCAGGTCCTTTCTCTCTCTCTTCTCCTTCTGGGACCCCTCTAATGCAAATGTTATTGCATTTAATGTTGTCCCAGAGGTCTCTTAGGCTGTCTTCATTTCTTTTCATTCTTTTTTCTTTATTATGTTTTGCAGCAGTGAATTCCACCATTCTGTCTTCCAGCTCACTTGATATGATCCATTCTTCTGCCTCAGTTATTCTGCTATTGATTCCTTCTAGTGTATTTTTCATTTCATTTATTATATTGTTCATCTCTGTTTGTTTGTTCTTTCATTCTTCTAGTTGTTTGTTCTTTAATTCTTCTAGGTCTTTGAATTTTTTTTCATTAAAAAAATAATTTATTTATTTATGGCTATGTTGGGTCTTCATTGCTGCACGTGGGCTTTCTCTACTTGCAGCAAACGGGGGCTACTCTTCATTGCAGTGCATGGGCTTCTCATCACGGTGGCTTCTCTTGTTGCGGAGCATGGGCTCTAGGCATGCGGGCTTCACTAGTTGTGGCTCCGGACTCTAGAGCGCAGGCTCAGTAGTTGTGGCACACGGGCTTAGTTGTTCTGCGGCACGTGAGATCTTCCCGGACCAGGGACTGAACCTGTTTCCCCTGCATTGGCAGGCAGATTCTTATCCACTGCGCCACCAGGGAAACCCTCTTCTAGGTCTTTTTTAAACATTTCTTGCATCTTCTCAATCTTTGCCTGCATTCTTTTTCCAAGGTCCAGGATCATCTTCACTATCATTATTCTAAATTATTTTTCTGGAAGGTTGCCTATCTCCACTTCACTTAATTGTTTTTCTGGGGTTTTATCTTGTTCCTTCATCTGGTACATCATCCTCTGCCATTTCATTTTGTCTATCTTTCTGTGAATGTGTTTTTTGTTCCACAGGCTGCAGGATTTTAGTTCTTCTTGCTTCTGCTGTCTGCCCTCTGGTGGATGAGGTTATCTAAGAGGCTTGTGCAAGCTTCCTGATGGGAGGGACTGGTGGTGGGTAGAGCTGGGTGTTGCTCTAGTGGGCAGAGCTCAGTAAAACTTTAATCTGCTTGTCTGCTGATGGGTGGGGCTGAGTTCCCTCCCTGGTGGTTGTTTGGCCTGAGGCAACCCAGCACTGGAGGCTACAGGCTCTTTGGTGGGGCTAATGGCGGACTCCAAGAGGGCTCACGCCAAGGAGTACTTCCCAGAACTTATGCTGTCAGTGTCCTTGTCCCCAGGGTGAGCCACAGCTTCCCCCCACCTCTGCAGAAAACCCTCCAACACTAGCAGGTAGGTCTGGTTCAGTCTCCTGTGGGGTCACTGCTCCTTCCCCCTGGGTCTTGATGTGCACACTACTTTGTGTGTGTCCTCCAAGAGTGGAGTCTCTGTTTCCCTCAGTCCTGTCAAAGTTCTGCAATCAAATCCTGCTAGACTTCAAAGTCTGATTCTCTGGGAATTCCTCCTCCCGTTGCCAGACCCCTAGGTTGGGAAGCCTGACCTGAGCCTCAGAACCTTCACTCCAGTGGGCGGGCTTCTGTGGTATAATTGTTCTCTAGTTTGTGAGTCACACACCCAGAGGTTATGGGATTTGATTTTATCATGATTGAGCCCCTCCTACCGTCTCATTGCAGCTTCTCCTTTGTCTTTGGATATGTGGTATCTTTTTTGGTGAGTTCCTGTGTCTTCCTGTTGATGATTGTTCAGCAGTTAGTTGTGATTCCAGTGCTCTTGCAAGAGGGAGTGAGCACATGTCCTTCTACTCCTCCATCTTGAACCAATCCTGGATGTGACTTCTTTTTACACTATTAGAATTATTGCTTAGTGAACAAACTGTATTATGGTATTGATAAAGGAAATGGAAATAAAAGAGTAATTTTGCCACTTCAACTTTCTTTCTTTTATACTTTTATTCAGTCAGCAAATATCCAATGGGTATGAGTTGCTCTTGTCTGGGCCCTCCATGTGGCTTATTCATGTGGTCGGTGCTCAGGCCTCCTCTTACCTGGCTTGGCGGTGGTGAAACTGAAACTCAGTCCTCCCTCCCACCCCACGTTGCCGCCTGGCTCTCCTCCTTTCCTGCTGCTTCACCAGCCACTCGTTCGAGGTCCCCCTGGCTGGTTCTTTCCCATCTCCCTGGCTGCTGAATGCTGGACCTCCCCAGGGCCAGACCCTGGTGTCTCCTTTCCAGTTACACTGACATGCCTGCCGACATGCCATTAAAGACAACTTGCTAGAATAGTAGCAAGTCCCAGCTCTCTCCCTCAACTCCAGTCCTGTGTATCCCGCTGCCCATTTGACACCTGACTCAAAAGGTCTGTCAGGTCTTGCACATGGAACATGCATTCTGCACATCTTCTACTCCTGCCGTCTTCCCTGTCCCTGAACGACAACTCCATCCTTCTAGTTGCTCAGGTTGACACCCATGGAGTCGTGTTAGACTCTTTATTCTCTCTCACCCCAACTTCCAATCCATCAGGAAGTCCTGGGACTCGATTTAAAAAACAGATTTGAAATCCGACCCCTTCTCATCAGTGCCTCCAGGCCCATGCTGCCGTCACCCTCACCTGGATTGATTGTAACAGCCTCTTCTCTCGGCGCCCTCCTTCCACTTGTGCTCCTCCACGTCCAACCTCAACAAAGCAGCTGAAGGGTCAGACCATGTCACCTGACTGCTTAAAACCCTCTGGGGGCTCCCATGTCACCCAGAATGAAAGCCCAGCCTATGTTAGGCCACAGATGATCTGCACCTCCTTACCTCTGTGACCTTGAACAATTTAGCCATGCTCCTGCCTCAGGGCCATTGCCCCTGCTGCTCCCTCTGCCTGGAGGCTGTCTGCTCTCACAGGTACCCCTGGCTTGCCCCTCACCCCTCCTCACAGAAAGTCGGCCCTGCCCACTCTACTGCACAGCACTTCCTGCCTGCTTTCTTTTTTTTTTTTTTTTAATTGGGGTATAGTTGTTTTACAATGTTGTGTTAGTTTCTACTGTACAGTGAGGTGAAGTAGAGTTCCCTGTGCTATACAGCAGGTTCTCATTAGTTATCTATTTTATACATATTAGTGTATATTTGTCAATCCCAATCTCCCAGTTCATCCCACCGCCCCTTTCCCCCCTTGGTGCCCGTACGTTTGTTCTCTACGTCTGTGTCTCTATTTCTGCCTTGCAAACCGGTTCATCTGTACCATTTTTCCAGATTCCACATTTATGTGTTAATATATGATATTTGTTTTTCTCTTTCTGACTTCACTCTGTATGACAGTCTCTAGGTCCATCCACATCTCTACAAATGGCCCAATTTCGTTTCTTTTTATGGCTGAGTAATATTCCATTATATATATGTACCATGTCTTTTTTATCCATTCGTCTGTCGATGGACATTTAGGTTGCTTCCGTGCCTGCCTGCTTTCTAACCTTTCTTCTTCTCTGTAGGACTTTACTATTTATCACTGTCTATTGTGCTATAAAATAATCCCCTAATTTATCTTGTTCATCCTCTTCTTCCTAAGAGAATGTTAGCTTCATGAGGGCAGGGATTTATCTGTCTTACTCACTGATGTATTCCTAGTATGTACAACACTGTCTGACACATAGTTGGCAGTGGACATTTATTAATAGTTACTGAATTAATGAAGGTACATTTAATGTACTAATGTCTTCCTAGGTCTATATAAACATAGGTAGGTAGATAGAGATATTTTATATTTATACACAGTTGTATAGTGTTATATCATATGGACATTCCACCATTTATATAACATATTATTGGGCAATTTAGATTGTATATAGTTTTTCATTATTATGATAAAGGTAGCAAACATTCCTAATAGTAAAAATAACTGCTTGAGTAATTATTATGTGCCTCTTCCAAGATTTTTTTTGCCTTATATTTGTTGGTGCTACGATATTTGGGTGCCTGTATGTTCTCAGTTATGTCTTACTAGTGCATTTTATGTTTCATGGTTTAAAAACAAAAAACAAAACCTCTGTCGTATTTAATGCTTTTGGTATTGAATGCTACTTTATCTTATGTTAATATCGTCAATGCTGTGTTTTTTGTTTGTTTTTATCTAAAAGGCTTTGTTATTTTTAGTCTCTCTTAATAATTTGGTTTTAAGTGTATCTTGTGTCAAATGTAGCACAGTATTTGGATTTGGATTTTGAACGGAGTGGCTATCTCTACTCAATTAAAATTGGTTTAGGAGGGATTTTGTTCATTTTAAATGCCTCTGGGATTTTTTATTTTGAAAGTAACATATGCTGGTTGTAAAAAAAAAAAAAAAGTTACAATCCAAGTATGGAACTTGAAATTTTCTTACCATTCCATTTCTATAACCATGATTCCAGTCCCCAGAAGTATTTTTATATATATACTACCAGAATCACTCCCATCTATATATAAACATACATGTGCACAAGTGTAATATGCACACACAAAATTTTAATGAGATTATATTATCAATATTGTTTATGTTATTTTTTATCATTTAATAGAGTTCCTTTATTCTTTCTGTATGCTACATTGTATTTCATCATATTCATGTACCTTAGTATTTTAACCATTCTCTTATAATCAGTTAGATTGTTAATATTTTTAAATTACTTCAAACAGTGATGAAATTACACTCCTGCTAATATTTCTGCAGTTGCAAGTAAGTCAGTGGAGCGTGTGGAGGGTGGCAACATAAGAATGCAGTAATACTTTTTTCCCTTCATCCCTTTTTACTTGGCTTCTAATTTATGGTTAGGGTTTGTATAGAAAAAATATGAATGGGAATTCTGCCCAGGGTATAATCCCTTTTGAGGAAATGTATTGATAAAATTCAGGTTGAGTTTATATTTGTGAAAATTAGTTTTTGAAATTGGACTAAAAGTTCTGATCTGTAATTGTCTTTTGATTTTCAGATAGGTGCTTTTCTTTTTGCCTCGAACATTGGCACTGGGCACTTTATGGGCCTGGCTGGAAAGGGGGTGTCTTCAGGGATTGCTGTTGGGGCCTTCGAGTGGAATGTAAGTAGTGCCTGCTGTAGCAGCTAACCTCCACCTTTATCATTGTCCAAATGAAACATAAAAACTTGCTTTCAACCCTGAGTAAATATTAAAGACTCCTTGAGAAGTCATGGAAGAAAGGAACCAAGTCTGATTTCTCAACAAGATTGTGCTAGTTTTCATTCTTCTTAGTAAAGTAATGAAGAGATAGAGAATGTTTACATTCCAAGGACCATAGGAATACAGTTAGGAGACTAGTCAGGTAGGGAAAAGATCATATTAACACTTAAATATATATGTATGTAAACATATACATACATACACATATATATGTGTGTGTGTACATAGACATACAGATATATATGTTTATATGTGTGTGCGTATTTATCGGTATGTACACATTTGCAGTATGCAGTTGACCCTTGAAAAACATGCATTTAAACCGTGCACGTCAGGTTACATGCAGATTTTTTTCAATAAATATAGTACTTGTATTTTCATTTCACAGATCTTTAAATTGACTAAGTGTGGGGAAAAGTTTGTGTTCAATTAGAGATCACAATATGTGGAATCAAAAGAACTAGGGTTTGAGTCCTGATTCTGTCCAGATTGTTTCAGCTTCCTGCCCTTGGATGAGTCATTTATCAATTCCTTTGTTTTTGAGACAGATTTAGCTTGACTACATGGGGGTTGGCACCCCTAACCCCCACATTGTTCACGGGTCAACTGTATACTGAGAATAGGTTCAACTGAGTTCTTTGAGATATTCAGCTGGTTACTACAAAACTCCTAACTGATCGCCTATGAATACCAGGTTTCAACTATAAAACTTATAAAATGGATTATTTATCTAATCTGTGGAATATATTTGTTGTAGGACATAGAATTTGTTCACCTAAATTAATATAAGTGAATTCATGTGTCTTGGGTTAATTAACCTATCTCTATATAAATCACCTGGCCCTTTTTTTTTTTTTTGATAAATCAGAAAGCTCCCTACTTTCTGGGTCTCATCTTTTCCTCTGGTAGACTACAGAAATAAACAATACTTCTAACAAAGTTAATTCCAGACCTGATAAGGAGCCCTGGTCTTTACCACCATTTAGTTCTCAGAATTCATTCACATCTCCTTCGTATGTTCAACTTACCCCTTCTTTGTAAAGAAAGCCAGAGCCAAATGCATTACTTAATTTCAATAACTTGTGTAAATTTTAGTATAGTTTCTCCACCATTTCTCTGAATGGTTTCTGATTTTTTTTTTTTTTTACTATCTTTTTTGTTTAATTATAAGCCACCTTCGTTTCTATCTGGAAGTAGGCAAACAATAAATTTTAATAAATATCTTGAAAATTGGCTCAGTTAACCCCCCCCTAAATTAAGAATGCACCCCTTTATAGGCAAAGATCAAGTGCTTATAAGTTAAGTTTGTTGTACTGGAAGGCTTATGCTTGGGCTGTTATTTGCAAGGTCCCCAGTAATGATACATTTATTGGGCTCAAAACAGTAACTGAGCTTGCATCTCATTTAAGAGCTTAGCCTAGGTGGGACCCTGATTTAATTGCTCTTCTTTTCTTGGTTTCAGGCTCCATTTATGCTCTGTGTTTTTGGTTGGGTATTTTCTCCCATTTACATTAAGGCTGGGATGAGTATCCATTACCAGTTACTCTTTTCTCTACAATATTTTTTCTTACAAATATTGCATATGTACATAAAAACATCCTAGAGGGGGCTTCCCTGGTGGCGCAGTGGTTAAGAATCCGCCTGCCAATGCAGAGGACATGGGTTCGAGCCCTGGTCCAGAAGGATCCCACATGCCGCGGAGCACCTGAGCCCGTGCGCCACAACTGCTGAGCTTGTGCTATTGAGCCTGCATGCTGCGGCTGCTGAAGCCCGCGCACCTAGAGCCTGTGCTCCGCAACAAGAGGGGCCGCCGCAATCAGAAGCCTGCTCACCGCAGCGGAGAGTGGCCCCCGCTCGCCACAGCTAGAGAAAGCCCGCACGCAACAACCGAGACCCAACGCAGCCAAAAATAAATAAATTAATTAAATTTAATTAAATTTTAAAAAAAGACATCCTAGAGGACAAGTTAAACTTCTCAGTGTTCTGATCCTTGTACTGATTTCCCTAAATCCTAAGAAATGTCTGAAATAACATCATTCTGACTGGTAAACAGAAGCCAGTAACTGCCTACTGTTTCACTCTGGACTTTACTCAAGAGTTCACCTCTTAAGGCTTTTTTAGAAAACATTTTAAAACTTTGTTAAAAAATAAGACCTAAATTAAGAGAACAATTCTGTTAATGATTGGAAGACAACAACCTAAAAATGTTAGTTCCCCCTAAACCCAGAAGAAGATGTTTGAGGAACTTGACAGGCTGACTCTAAAATGTATGTAGGAGATAAGGGGACAAAGATGTCAGTGCCCGGCTGAGAGAGAACAAAGAAGAGACCGTCCAGGCCTAGCATCCACAGGGATACATGGCATGATGTCACCAACATGGCGGAATAAGAGTGTTCTGTCAAAGAACTCCAGTTTAGACTGCCACCCACAGGCGAGAGGGCCTTTGTGGAAGTACAGGAGTCATGCTGTTGGAAAAAAAAATACCCACAACTGGATGCACTGAAGAGGGTGAGAGGGACAGGTTCACTTTACCCATGTCACCGCTCCCCCGAGGTAGCACAGCTCAGTGCCAAGAGAGACCTTCTTAGCCTGAGGTTTGTCCCATGGGGGAGAGTGACAGCGTGTGAGTGCCCAGCTACTCTAGCTGCGCAGACTGCTGCCAAAAAGACAAACTTCTTTCTCACTCCATCTAGAATATTCAGGTGTGCTGTATGTCCAGGGGGCGGGGAGTGGCTGGGAGAGCAGCACTCAGGGCTCTCAGATGGCATCAAAGGAACACAAATCCTACTAACCCCCTTGCAAACTCTATCAGGAAACCCGCCAGTAAGCCGCTGGGGGCTCTTCACCGGCCGATCTCCCCAGCTGGCCCGCAGACACCCCAATATTCTGCATGCCTCACCCGCATATGCCTCCACCTTGTGGCCAGCTCCCTTAGCTTACCTCCAACTGTGGCAGTGTTGATTCCTGGCATAAAGCTAGTGAGCACACGTAGAAAGCCAGCCTGACCCTGTGGGACTGGGAAAGCACACAGACGAGCATTCAGCACCACCCTCAGTAAGGCAAGCAAACTGGAGGCTGTCAGCACTCAGCCTGGCTTTGTAGGGTCAAGGAAGACATGTGAAGCAGGTGTATCCAAGGAAAGGTCTGAGAAAGCTTCAGAATCCCTCGCAGGACTGATGGAAGGTATTTCTCTCCAAAAACCAGTCAGTAAAAACTGGAGGCGGTGACTGCTTCCTCAAATGCAGAAACAGCAACACAAGACTTCAAGGATCTTGAAAAATCAAGGAAACATGACACCACCAAAGGAACACAATAATTTTCCAGTAACCAACTCCAAAGATTTGCCTGATAAAAAGTTCAAGACAGTTGTTTGAAGGAAGCTCACTGAGCTACAAGAAAACACAGAAGGACAACTCAGCAAAATAAGGAAAACAATATGTGAAGGAAATGAGAGGTTTAACAGAGAGATAGGAATCCTAACCAAACAAATTCTGGAGCTGAAGATTACAATGAGTGAAATGAAAAATGCAACTGAGGACGTCAACAGCAGGCTTGGCAAAGCAGAAGAAAGATTCTGTGAACTCAACGATAGGTCATTTGAAATTACCCAGTCAGAGGAGAACAAAGGAAAAAGAATGAAAAAGAGTGAAGAAAGCCTATGTGAGCTATGGGACACCATTAAAAGAAACAATCTACACATTACTGGCATCCCAGAAGGAGAAGAGAGGGAGAAGCAGGCAGAAAGCTTATTTAAAATGGAGAACTTCCCAAATCTGAGGAGAGATTTAGATATCCAAGATGACAAAACTCATCGGTTCCCCCCCAGGTTTTAAGCCCAAACTGTCTTCACCAAGACACATTATAATAAAACTGTCTGAAATCAAAGACAGAGAGGAAATTTTAAAAGCAGGAAAAGAAAAAAAATTCCTCACGTATAAGGGAACCCCCATAAGGCTATCAGTGGATTTCTCAGCAGAATGCTTGCAGGACAGGAGACAGTGGGATGATGTATTCAAAGTGGTAAAAGAAAAAGACTGCCAACCAAGAATACTTTATCTGGCAGAGTTGGTCTTCAGAAATGAAAGAGAAAAAAAGACTTTCTCAGACAAACCAAAGCTGGGGGAGTTCATCACCACTAGACCTGCCTTATAAGAAATGGTGGAAGGAGTCTTCAAGCTGAAATGAAAGGATGCTAATTAGTAACATGAAAACATAGTAAGTAGATAGTCAAAATCAGACTACTCAAATACAGTAAGATGGTGGTACATTAACCACTTAACTCTAAAGGTTAAAGGACAAAAGTATTTTTAAAAAACCATAGCTACAATTATTTGTTAACAGATACATAATATAAAAAGAGGTAAACTGTGATATCAAAAACATAAAATGTCAGGCGGGAAGTAAAAGGGTAGAGTTTTCATATGCATTTGAAGTTATCACCTTGAAATAGATTGTTATATCTATGGAAGACTCATGGTAACCACAAAGCAAAAAGCTATCCTAGATACACAAAAGAGAAAGGAGAGAATCAAAGCATACTACTATGGAAAATCATTAATTCACAAAGGAAGATAGTAAGAGAGGAAGAAAGTAACAGGGAAACTACAAAACAGCTAGAAAACAACTACCAAGATGGCATTAGTAAGTCATTACCTAGCAATAATTACTTTACATGTAAATGAATTGAATACTCCAATCAAAAGGCATAGAGTGGATGAATGGATTAAAAATTAGCATGGTGGGACTTCCCTGGTGGTCCACTGGTTAACACTTGGCCTTCCAATGCAGGAGGTGAGGGTTCGATCCCTGGTTGGGGAGCTAAGTTCCCACATACCTCGTGGCCAGAAAACCAAAACATGAAACAGAAGCAATATTGTAACAAATTCAATAAAATGGTCCACATCAAAAAAATCTTAAAAAAAAGAATTAGCATGGTGACTATCATTAACAATACGGTATTATACACTTAAAAGTTGCTAAGAGAGTAAATCTTAAATGTTCTCAACACAAAAAAGTGGCAGTTATGTGGGGTGATGGAGATAATAACTTAAACTTACTGTGCTAATCATTTTGCAATATATACATGTATCAGATCACATCACATACCTTAAACTTGTATGATGTTGTATGTCATAGCTCAATAAATCTGGAAAAAAGTAAATAAAGTGTATGTAGAAGAGCAAAAGCATAAGAATAGCAAAGATATTCCTATCAAAGAAAAATAAGAAGGACTTATCTTACCAAATAGCATGACTTACTGTAAAGCTGTAGTAATTAAGACAGTTTGGTATTGGCACAAGGATAAACACATTGACACAAGAGAGAGTGAAAAAGCCCAGAAACACTCATATGTGTGAACACCTGATTTATGACATTGAGGGCATTGCAGATGACTGAGGAAAGGAGGATCAATTGGTTATCATATGAAAAAAATAAAATTAGATCCCTATTCTACACAAAAATAATTTTGGATTGACTAAAGGCTTAAATAGGAAAGGCAAAAATTTGTCTAACTTTTATAAGGAAGCAAAGAATATCTTTATGTCCTTGAGGTATGGAAGGATTTTAAAATAAGATACAAAAAGCCCAAATCTCTGGCTAACCACCAAAGTACACAGGCATACCTGAGACCCCAGGGAGCCCAGCCAAAAAAAGATCTGTCTGGCAAAGACAGGACTGTTCCTGGAGAGATTTGTGAGTTTGCTGT
The DNA here is from genome assembly GCF_028023285.1 of Balaenoptera ricei. Lineage (NCBI taxonomy): Eukaryota > Metazoa > Chordata > Mammalia > Artiodactyla > Balaenopteridae > Balaenoptera > Balaenoptera ricei. Next base: position 25,595,629 of record NC_082652.1, read on the forward strand.
GCCAGTGACTGAGCACATTCCCCAGCCCTCACAGGGCAGGCAGTGGAAGACAGAAGTCTTGCTGGTTGGAGGTATCAGGGACATAATTGAGGGCTGGCAAAGCAACCCGAAACTTAGGAGGGGAGCTCTAAAAACAAAAGAGCCAAAGAGAGGGTTAGTCCCCAAATCTTAGTATAAATTCTGCCCAAACCCTTGACTGACTGCCAGGCTACTCAAGTGCAGGGAAAACCTTCAGAGGACCAGGCTAAGTCAGCAGCATCTGGAAGCTGGAAAACCAAGTGGATACCTCAGCTTCTGCACTGCAGGGTGGGGGTCAGGGTGGCATGGAAGATATGGTAGTCTGAGTCCAGACACATTCATTCCCTACTCAAATAAGAGCACTAATCCTCGGAAGAACAAAACGGATTCTAGGGTGCTACATCATATTATCTATGATGGCCAGTCTTCAACCAAGAATTATTAGATATGCAAAGAAATGGGAAAATAAACATGACCCACACTCAGGAAGAAAAAAAGCAATAAGTAGTAGCTGACTCTGAGCAGGCCCAGATGTAGATTTAACAAAACAAAGACTTCAACTTGCTATTATAAATGTATTCCAAAAAGTAAAGGAAAATGTGATATTAATGAGTGAACAAATAGGGCCTCTCAACAGAGAAACTGAAACTGTAGAAAAGAACCAAGTCGGGACTTCCCTGGTGGCACAGTGGTTAAGAATATGCCTACCAGTGCAGGGGACACGGGTTCGATCCCTGGTCCAGGAAGATCCCACATACCATGGAACAACTAAGCCTGTGTGCCAGAACTACTGAGCCTGCACCACGACTACTGAAGCCTGCGCGCCTAGAGCCCATGCTCCGCAACAAGAGAAGCCACTGCTATGAGAAGCCTGCGCACCACAGTGAAGAGTACCCCCTGCTCATGGCAACTAGAGAAAGCCTGCACACAGCAACGAAGACCCAATGCAGCCAAAAATTTTAAAATTTAAAAAAATAAAAAATAAACAAAAGTAAAAACCAAAAAAAACAAAAAACAAACAAAAAAACCAAGTCAAAATTCTCGAGTTGAAAAGCATAGTAGCTGAAATGAAAACTTCACAAGAGGGGTTCAACAGCACAATTAAGATGGCATAAGAGAGAATCAGTGAACTTGAAGATAAGAATTACTCAGGATAAAGAACAGAGGAGAAAAAACTGAAGAAAAAGGAACAAAACCTCAGAGACCTGCGATACAATATCAAGCAATCGATCAGACATGTAATTGGAGTCCCAGAAAGAGAAGAGAAAGAGGCAGAAAAAGTTTTTGGAAGAAATAATAACCAAAAATATATCCTTTGGTGGAAAATGTTAATTTACAGATTCAAAATGCTTGACAAACACTAAATAGAATAAACACAAAGAAAACTACACGTAGGTTTACATCACAGTCAAACTGCTAAAAGCAAAGATAAAGAGAAGATTTTGAAAGTGGTAAAAGAAAAGCAACACATTACATGCAGGGAAACAATGATACAGTTAATAGATGACTTCTCATCAGATACAGTGGAGACCAGAAAACATCAGAATGACATAGTCAGATGCTGAATGGAAGAAAAAGCTGTCAACTGAGAATTCTATACCCAGCAAAAGTATTCTTTAAAAATGAAGATGGGGCTTCCCTGGTGGCGCAGTGGTTAGGAGTCTGCCTGCCGCCACAGGGGACATGGGTTCGAGCCCTGTTCTGGGAGGATCCCACGTGCCGCGGAGCAGCTCGGCCCGTGAGCCACAATTACTGAGCCTGCGCGTCTGGAGCCTGTGCTCCACAACAAGAGAGGCTGCGATAGTGAGGGGCCCGTGCACCGCGATGAAGAGTGGCCCCCGCTTGCCACAACTGGAGAAAGCCCTCGCGCAGAGGAGAAGACCCAACACAGCCATAAATAAATAAATAAATACTTTAAAAAAAAATGAAGATGAAATATATATAAATAGGGCTTCCCTGGTGGCGCAGTGGTTAAGAATCTGCCTGTCAACGCAGGGGACATGGGTTCGAGTCCTGGTCCAGGAAGATCCCACATGCCGCAGAGCAACTAAGCCCGTGCGCCACGACTACTGAAGCCCATGCGCCTAGAGCCCGTGCTCCACAACGGGAAAGGCCACCGCAATGAGGGGCCTGTGCGCCGCAACTAGAGTGAGCCCGCGCACAGCAACAAAGACGCAACACAGCCAAAAATAAATAAATAAATTTTTTAAAAAAAGAAATATATATAAATATTGAATCATTATGTTGTACACCTGAAACCAATGTAAGGTGATATGTCACTTATACTTCAATTAAAAAAAGAACTTATTGCAAAAAAAAAATTTTTGAAGGTTATTGGGTAGGTAAAAATTTCTTAGGACACAAAAACCACAAACCATAAAGGAAGAAATTGATATATTGGACTTCAAAGTAGAATTTTAAACTTTAAGTCTTTGAAGTATATTTTTAAGAAAGTGAAAAGTCAAGCTAGAGACTGGGAAGGAGTATTTGTAGAACATACTGACAATAAAAGACATATCCTGAATATATATATTTTTTTAAACTCTTAAAGCTTAACAGCAAGAAGACATTTCACCAAAGAAAATATACAGATGGAAAATAATCACATGAAAAGATGTTCACTATCACTGACCGTTAGGAAAATGCTACTTAAAATCAGATCCCATGCACACCCACTAGAATGGCTGAGATTAAAAGGACTGACGCTACCAAGAGCTGGAGAGGTTGTGGAGCCCCTGGGGCCTGTACCTTTCTGGAGGGAACGTTGGAAAACAGGTTGGCAGTTTCTTACCCAGTTACACCTTAGGATCTAGCCGTTCTGTTCCTGGGTGTGGCACTTCACCCCACCCCAGAGAAATGAAGACGCACGTCCACACACAGACTGGTACAGGAAGTTTTAGTCCTAACAGCTGAACCTAGAAATAATCTGAATTGGGACAGACAGCACACGACATGGTACTAGGTGGCACCGAGGAGCCATCGAGTGACAGCACGGGTGAGAAGCAGGATGTGGTACCAGGTGAAAGAAGCAGGACATAGAAGCGCACACGCTCTTTTTTTTGGGGGGGGGGGTTCATTTATTCTTTATTGATTATGGATACTTTCCTTACTAGCCATATGCATTAAAAGAAAATTGTGAACCAGTGAAATAAACCAGACAGAGAAACAAATACTGCATGATATCAATTATATGTGGAATCTTAAAAAAAAAAAAGTTGAACTCATAGAAACACACAACAGAATGGTGGTTGCCAGGGTTGGGTTGTGGAGGAAATAGGAAGGTCTGCTGGTCCCAAAGGGAAGTTCATGAGTGATTTGTGAGCAGGGACTCTGGTGGTTCTATGACCATTCACACTGGTTTCCCCAGAGCTGTGTGACTCCATGGGTTTGAGCTCCAGGGAAGGCGAGTCTGGCAACAGCTGGTTTTCCAAGACTGGGGTGGTGAGGGTCTTGGCCGCACGCCCGTGGGGGCTTAGCAGGGTGTTAGAAATGCCTTATATTTTGAGTGTGGTGGTGATCACACAACTGTATACATTTTCCCAAACTCATCAAACTTTACACTTAAAATGGGATAATTTTACTGTGTGTAAACCATGGCTCATAAAACTGTTAAAAATGTACACTTGTGGAGAGGGCATTAAAATTGTGGAAGGCTTTGTTTGCTGTGCAGTATAAAGCTTGCAATTGTGAAGCCATAATCCCAGGAAAATCACCTCAGATTGTGACGGATTTTGAGATAAAGTCTTTAAAGAAGTAATTAAGTTAAAATGAGGTCGTTAGGGTGGGTCCTAATCCAGCATGACTTTATGAGACGAGGCTATTGGACACAGACATGTACAGAGGGAAGGATGAGCAGACACAGCGGGGAGATGGTCTCAGCCAGCCGAGGAGACAGGCCTGGCATGCATCCTTCCTCACGGCCCCGCGAGAACCAGCCCCGGACACCGCGAGCTGCCAGCCCCCAGACCTACAGGGCAATGCGTTTCTGTTGTGTGAGCCACTCTGTCGTACTTTGTGACGGCAGCCCTGGCAAACTAATATGAGTAGTGAGTGTGAAACAGCTTAGAGCCTGACTGAGAAAGTCAGCCGTGTGTGGCAGCATATGATTAAGAACCAAATGAAGAGGAAATGAATAAAAGCTCCAGGTGTTTAGGAGGGGGCGTGTGGTCCCTGCCAAGCCCCCAGCTAAGGCTTCAGAAAGCAGATGGGATTTGCATGTGTGAGGTGGGGGAACAAGAGCACAGGAGGATATTCGGGAGTGGAGGCGGGATGGTATTCAGTTACCGGTGGTTTATTCACCGCCGTGAGCCAGGCACTGTGCTAGGAGCCAGGCATCTGATGAGCGAAGAGGGCGCTCCCTGCCGCCGGGCACACACAGCATGAGATGGTGGAGGTAGAAATGAGCAGGGCAGTCTGGGGCACCAGCACACACACGAGCGGCATTGGCATGGAGGACCAGGTATGAGAGCTGTGGAGTCAAGTTGTGTCTCCCTTGAGCCCTTGGTCTATATGTAGTATGTGATAAAAACATTTGATTTTGCTCAATGATTATTTCATGAAAGTGATTTGTCATCGTTTGACATATTCAATTAGCTGCATTTACTTCTGCTTTCCAAAGGTTGGACAGGAAGCTAAATTCCAAGCTTCTTGAAGACAGCGGTTTTGCCTCTTCTTTCTTATTTCTCCCATCTTAACAGGGGTCCGTGTAATGCAAAGCGAGAGTTGGTGACCCTGCACCTGGTACTCCTGGGCCGCTCCCACCGTCAGCCACATCTCCGTGACAGCCAGCACCTTGTGAGCGCTCTGCCTGATGGTGGCTTCTCTTGTTGCTCCTACAGGTAGTAACATTGCCCAAATATTTAAGGAAGAGGTTTGGTGGCTACCGGATCCAGCTCCTCCTCCCTATCCTGTACTTATTCCTTTATATCTTCAGTAAGATCTCGGTGAGTTGTGTAAAAGCCAGTCCAAGGAAGAAAAACACAAAAAAATCGATAGGCAGGACTATGCTAGGTTTGTCACAGCAGTTCACTCTGGGGCCCCATAAGTTACTTGTCGGCCTCTGCTGTCTAAGCTAAAGTGGAGAAAAAATAGCTTAATGATACACAAAATGAAAGGCAGAGGCATCTTCTTTGCCTCCCAAGCCTGGGTTACAGGCCCCTCCTGTGTGTTACCAGAGAACCCTGGGCGCAGGTCGTCAGGTGATGCCACTCTCCTGCTGGAAACAATCCAGGCACCCCAGCACCCTTACAAGAGAACTGAACCTCGTGTTATGACCTGTGAAGCCTTCCCACCCTGGCCCTGCCTCTGGCCTTGTCTCCTCCCCTGTACTCGCCATATCGTTTCTCAAATCCAGCAAGCTTATTCCCACTTGAAGCCCTTGACACCTGCTCTGTACTGTGTCTGGAATGTTCTTCCCCCAGATTTTTGAAATGTCACCTCCTGGGAGAGGCCTTCCTTGGATGTGCCCAGTCAGTCTCTACTCCATTACTGTTTCTGTTTCCTTTGTAATACACTCCACCATGTGAGAGAATTTATCTGTTTCCTTGCTTGTTATCTGTCTTCTCCACTCTGGTGTGAGCTTCTTGAGCCCCGGGGCCTTTCCTGGCTTGCTCCCTGCAATCCCCCTCTGCTGAGAACATGGTTAGCACATAAGGCACTTGACACGTGTTTTTTTTGAATGACTGAATGAGTGTCACTTATCACACTGCATGGAAATTGCCTATTTGGTGGCCTATCTCCTTCATTAAACATAAGGTACTTGAAGACAGTGACTGAGTTTTGGTAACCCTTGGATCTCCTGAACCCTGCCGAGTATCAACCACATGGCTGGTGCCCAGTAAACATTCGGTGTGTAAATGTTGGGTGTTGGGAGAACCTCTGCCCATTGTATCCCTGGCTGTGGAGACCAGAATACCAAAGCACGAGGTTAGCCAGTAAATGACGTGCAGGTGCTTCAGAGTCATTGTCAACGAAGCCTGGGGTTAACAAACCCAGCCCACAAGCCAGTCGGACTAGTGATCTCCTTTGTACAGTCCTTGAGCTAAGAATGGTTTTTACAGTTTTAAAGAGTCATAAAAAAACAGAAATGGTCTGTGTGTCACAAAGCCTACAGCATTTACCATCTTCCCTTTACAGAAAAAGCTTGCCAGTCCCTGATAAGCAGGCCCCTCTGCCTTTCCCACTGGCGGAACTGCAGGAACAGCTCGCTCCCTGGGCACACTCCCCACTCTGAGGCTCCAAGGAGGAAGAGACTAAGTTGCATTAACTTAGCCCAAGGCTTAAAGGTCCTGACCTTGGCTGAACTCATGGGGCACCAGCTGTGTTGCCCAACAGAACTTGGGTAGACCTCACCCAGTGTCCACTAGGGATGGAGTGGACGTGCTGAGTGCAGATGGTCTCTGAGGTCAGCGTCTTTATGGGACAGCTGTCGATAGAGCTGGAAATGAAAGTGCAGCCTGCTACGTTTGTACCCATTTCAGGTGGAGATCTGCACTGGCGCCACGTTCATGAGGCTGGTTTTGGGGTTGGATGTTTACCTGGCCACCGTAGTCTTGCTGTCAGTTACTGGCATTTATGCCATCACAGGTGAGGTTACTCTAACCCCCAGGTATTTGTGTTGACACAAAAGCTCTACTTAGTGAAGTCCTAAAGACATTGAGACAGGGATCTCCAGCTTTTGCATTTTCCCTGAGTCTGTAAGTCACATTGCTGAGGCCTGAAAGGGCTAAATACTGAAAATAATTGAGGCAGGGGTGCGCAAGTGGTGCCCTGCTCCTGGAAATCGTATCAGACTGGCAGGGGCTTTCCAAGAGGATCAACAGGGCCGGCAGTGTTTGGGGTGGGGCAGGCCTGACACTGCAGTCTGCTGGGTGAAGGGGTGAAGGAGTGGGAGCACAGAAAGGGACTGAGAGGAGGAGCTGCTTCAGGGCATGCCGGTTACCTGGTAACCTGGTCAGGCCATCAGATGGGATCGCTTAGGCAGACAATTCGAATTTGGAATGTTGATCCCATCTTGGGCTAATGCTACATGATACATGGCATCATAACCTTGGGTAGTGGCAGCTCGCCATCAGCCACGCATCCACGAGGTGAACAGCCGTTCTCTACCCAGACAGCCATTCTGTTTTTCAGTACAGTATTCAATAAATTGCATGAGATGGTCAACACTGTATTATAAAATAGGCTTTGTGTTAATGAATTTGCCCAACTGTAGGCTAATGTAAGTGTTCTGAGCACATTTAAGGCAGACCAGGCTAAGCTATGATGTTCAGTAGGTGAGATGTAGTAAATGCATTTTCGACTTAATAATGTTTTCGACTTACAATGGGCTTATCAGGATGTAACCCCATCATAAGTCAAGGAAGACCTGTATACTTTTTTGCTTAGGAAAACTACCAGATTTTCATTTATCCAAAATGGGAAGTAAAAGGAAATTGGGATATAAAAGAGCAAGATAAGAATCCAACAACAGATCATGAAGGCTGTTCAAGAGAGAAAACAGGGTGTATCTAGTCTAAGCATAAGCAGTTGTAAGGCCCACTGAGTTCAGGACGGAGGTGTGGGTATGGAGACGAGCAGACCCGAGTGTGTGGACCAGGCATGCAGAGTAACTTCCCACAGAATCAGGCGTGGCTCTCCTTTCCCTTTCTCTTGCCTATTCAGGTGGTTTTGCGGCTGCAGTTTATACTGATATCTTACATGCTGGCGTTGTGGTTCTGGGCTCAGTCTTGTTAATGGGCTATGGTAAGTAAATCTGGAGAGCAATGGGCACTGTGGGTGGACTCTTTGAATCTGACAGCTGCCTAGGGCCATTTCAGCACCTTCCTCTCACAGATGAGGAGACCGAGGCCCTCAGAACCCACGAGCATTGTCTAAGGTCATGCCTGCGTCAGGAGAAAGAGGAGTTGAGGAGTAGGAGGGGTGACGACAAACTCAAGCACTTTGAACAGCAGTCAAGAGTGGTCCACCACACTCATCCCCGCTCTGTGCCTCTGTCCATGCTCTTCCTCTCCAGTCAGAAGCCCCTCTCTCTTTTGTCCACTCAGTGAAATCCATCTCTCAGGGTCAACGGAAGATCCGCCCCTGAGTGTGTGATTCCATGATTGTTCTACCTCTACGTCTTTGTTCTCTGGACTTGCATCACTACCACACAACGTGACTTTTTTTTTTTGATGGTACATACCTTGATTGTTCATTGTGTCACATAAATAAGTCATACCCCCCAGGTCCAAAACTTCTTAAGAACCAGAGCCATTGTATCCTTCACACAATGAGTCTGATGCACATGGTAGGTGCTTAGTGAGTAAGACGAATGAAAATAATAGCTGATATGAATTGAGAATCAGGTACCATGCAGGCATTTATCTGTATTGCCTCATTAAATGATCACAGTCATCATGAGGCATAACTACTTTTATTATCCTCATTTTACTGATGAGGAAGCTGAGTTACTCAGTTAACTAACTTGTTCATGAAACACACCAAGAGTAGAACTCAGAGCTGGGTCCCTCTAACACCAAAGCCCCCGATATTTGAATAGCATATTACCGTACCTGTAGTGACAATTACACTCACCTTCAAGTGGAGGTTTCCTCCCACTAGCTAGGAGTAGCCTTAGTGAGGTTGGCGGTACCCACTGTTCCATGGGTCAGAGAGTGGTCTTGCAGAAACCTAGAAGGAAAAGCTCTTGGCTGAGGTATTGAAAAATTATTGAAATGATATGCTAGTTCAGTTGAAGGGTTATGGTTCCATAGAGCATGTTGTTGAGCCTCATGGAAGGAGAACAGATAGACTCACACAGAATCACAAACCTCAGTCTTACCATTCAGTAAGCATTAGTGCTCCATGAAGTATACTCAACGCTGTGTTGCTGGGACACAAAATACATGTCAGGCATGCTCCAAGGAATTTTGTAATGAGCTGGGAAACAATCACTGATTTGAGTGACACAACTATAAACTATAAAACATTCTAAGCCATTGTGTTTGCTCAATGTTAATGGTAAATATCAACTTTATTAAAACTTGCCAAGACCATCCCAATACTTGAGAATGATATCCAATTAAACTTTAGGGGTAAGTGGAATATTCCATTTAATATTAGCAATTATATCTCTAAATAATTATATATCATTTACTGTTATAGACTGAATGTTTGTATCACCCCAAAATTAATAAGTTGAAATCCTAACCTCCAATGTTATGGTATTGGGAGTTGGGGCCTTTGGGAGGTGGTTAGGTCATGAGGGAAGAACCTTCATGAATGGCATTAGTGCCCTTATAAAAGAGACCCCAGAGAGCTCCCTCGACCCTTCTGCCTCATGAGGACACAGTGAGAAGATGGCCAACACCCTGTCAGCCAGCACCTTGATCTTGAACTTCCCAGCCTCCAGAACTGTGGGAAGTAAGCCATTCACTGTATGGTATTTTGTTATAGCAGCCCGAACAGACTAAGACATTTTCTGAGAAATTTAATGGGATTTTTTTTTACCAGAGTATTCATGCTAGTTCTTTGGTAAGTAAACTATTTGGGAGAGGCATTGTTTTCCTTTAAAAATATACAAGAACTTGTGCATCCAAGTGAATGTTGCCTTCAGACAAGTCACCGTGGGAACCTGTGCACATACAATTTTATTTTTTTATTTCTAATTTTTAGTTAAGGTAAACAAAACAAAAGGGTACACAGTGAAATATTTACCACCCTCAGTTTCTCAGTTTGACTCTTTCTCAGTTTGACTCCCCAGTTTCTCAGTTTGACTCCCCAGAGCCAACCAGTATCATAAGTTTTGTGTACATCCTTCCAGAGATGGTCTTCATATGTACAAGCAAACCTTGGAGATATTGTGGGTTTGGTTCCAGACTACAGCAATGAAGCAAATACCACAATAAAGCAAGTCACATGAATTTTTTGGTTTTCCAATGCATATAAACTTATGTTTACACTATACTGTAGTCTGTTAAGTGTACAATAGCATTATGTCTAAAAATAAGGCACATACCTTAATTTTAAAATAATGCTGTTGGAAAAATGGCACTTATAGACTTGCTCGTTTCAGGGTTGCCACAGACCTTCAATTTGTAAAACAAAACAAAACACCACATGGTATCTGCAAAGTGCAATAAAGCAAAACACAATAAAATGAGGTATGCCTGTACAAATATTTTTTCTTATCTGTGAGATATATATCTTAATAGAATCAGAACATTTTAAAAACCCGTTTTTCCACCACTGGAACTATATCTTAGGCAAATTTCTATATCAGAAAATAGAGATTTACTGCATCTTTTCTGCTTTTGTATTTGTAATAAACTTTTTATTGAAAAGTGCACAAATCAAAGTGGATAGCTAGATGAGGTATCACAAAGTGAACACACTCTGGTAGCCAGCACCCAGGTCAAGAAGTTGTCTTTTTGTTTCCTTCTTTTCCAAACTTTATACTTTCATTTCTTTTTCTTGCCTTATTACACTGGCCAGGACCTTTAGTACAGTACTGAAGACAAGAAGAGGCATCAATCCTCCTTGTCTCATTCCCAGTTTAAAGGGAAAGCTTTGAATATTTCACCATTAAATAAAATGTTTGCTGTCAATTTTTTGTAGATATTTTTTGTCATACTAACAAAGTTCCCTTCGATTCCTAGTTTGCTAAGATTGTTTATCATGAGCAGGTTTTGAATTGTATCAAATGTTTTTCCACATCTACTGAGGTGATTATATTATTTTTCTCCTTTTTCTTTTAACACAGTAATTACATTGACTTGGTTTTGAGTGTTAACCTTGCATTCCTGGATTTGTCAAGAGATACCTCAATTTCCTCTCCAAAGTGGCAATTTTAACTTATATTCTCAGAAATGTATGAGAATATGTGTTTCTTAACCTCCCAGCCAACACTTGATGTTTTTGTGTTTTTTTTTAATTTTTAAAAAAATTTTATTTATTTATTTTTAGCTGCATTGGGTCTTCATTGCTGTGTGCAGGCTTTCTCTCTAGTTGGCGGTGAGCGGGGGCTACTCTTCATTGTCGCGCGTGGGCTTCTCATTGCAGTGGCTTCTCTTGTTGCAGAGCACAGGCTCTAGGTGTGTAGGTTTCAGTAGTTGTGGCACGCGGGCTCAGTAGTCGTGGCTCGCAGGCTCTAGAGAACAGGCTCAGTAGTTGTGGCGCACGGGCTTAGTTGCTCCGTGGCATGTGGGATCTTCCCGGACCAGGGCTTGAACCCGTGTCCCCTGCATTGGCAGGTGGATTCTTAACCACTGTGCCATTTGGGAAGCCCAACACTTGTTGTTTTAAGACTTTAAAAAAATATGCCCAGTAGGTGAAAGGGGGGAAAAAAGTATCTCATTTTTGTTTTAATTCGAAGTTTCCAGACACTGGTGAGGTTGAGCATCTTTTCATATACTTAGTGGACATTTGTATTTCCTCCTTTGTGGATTACATGTTCATATTCTCTACCACATTTCTTTCCAATAGTTTCCCTTGGCTATTGCTGTGTGAGTCCTTCATACATGATGCAAATCTCTTCTTTTATTCTAACAAATTTTTAACTTGATTTCAGTCATATAAATTTAAAATTTTGAAGTCAAATTTGTCAACCTTCCTTTTCCTTTCTGTGTCTTGTTGAAGAATGTAATACTCCCTAACCCAAGTTCATAAAGATACTCTCCTGTTTTCTTCTAATAACTTTGTGGTTTTTTAGTTCACCTTTTTAAAATCCACACGGAATTCATTTTTAGAAGTGCCATGAGGTGTCTTTCATTTCAAATAGTCACTTGGTATCTTTTCATTGACTAGTCTTGACTCCATATGATTCTGAACCCATTTCAAAAACCAAGTCTGTATCAAAGGGACACGGTTTAATATGCCAAAATAAAAGATTTTTTAGTTAAGTAGGTGGAATTATGTGTTTTAGTGCCTTTTAAAAATATTTTTCGGGCTTCCCTGGTGGCGCAGTGGTTAAGAATCCGCCTGCCAATGCAGGGGACATGGGTTCGAGCCCTGGGCCGGGAAGATCCCACATGCTGCGGATCAGCTAAGCACGTGCGCCAGAACTACTTAGCCTGCGCTCTAGAGCCCGTGAGCCACAACTACTGAAGCCCGCGCACCTAGAGCCCGTGCTCTGCAATAAGAGAAGCCACCACAATGAGAAGCCCGCGAGCAGCAACAAAGACCCAACTCAGCCAAAAATAAATAAATAAAATTTTCTTTAATGTTGAGATTTTACACCACTTATGATATTGAGGGAGAAATGCTATAGGCTCTGAAGAAAATTCCAGATATGAAGTTTCATAAATGTTTTGCTGGAATTGCAGGAAAATGAATATTAATTTCTGATTTAGTCGAGATTCTTCGAATAACTTGAAATAGAACTTTAGTTCCAAACTAGTATAAGCAAATAAGTACTTCCTTGGCTCACCTAAGTGAAAATTCCAGGGCCATCTTACTTTTGAGCATGGCTTGATCCAGCCTTCTGCATGAGCCAGGTAGACAAAAGAGCTTTAAACTGCCATCCTAGCTTAGAACCCCAAAGCAAGGAAGCAGGCTTTTTTGGTGCCTTAAGCAGAAGACTCCTGGGACAAGCTCTGATTAGCCGGGCTTGGGTCCCAAGTCCATTCCTGATACATCAGCTGCCCAGGTGACGGGAAACATTGGCCAGGCCTGGGTCACATGCCAGATCAGAATGAGTGGTAGGTAGTTTGACGAGGCCCACCTAAGTCATATAGGGCAGGATGCAGCTAGAAGAGGGGTTCTGTCCCCAGAAGCAGGAGGTTGGGGTGCCAGGCATACGACCACCAGTGTCCACTGTACTCTTCTTTTTCTTTGGAGGAGATGGTGTCTTTTCTTAGGTACATACAGTCTTGGCTATTTGCCAGTCCATTGTGTCTCACTTTGCAATCTTGGTTCTTCAGATGTGTGTTATTGTGCAGTTTAAGGTACTGACCAACTGTATGGTGTTTTCAAGCCTTTAAGGAGGTAGGAGGATACCAGGAGCTACAGCATAAGTACATGGATGCTAAGCCCACCCTCATCCGTGAAGGAAACTGGACCGCCCAGCCGGAATGCTTCATTCCTCGTCTGGATTCTTTCCATATCTTCCGAGATCCCACCACTGGAGACATCCCCTGGCCTGGAGTCATCTTTGGCATCTCCACCCTCTCCTTGTACTACTGGTGCACCGACCAGGTAATCAGATGCGCTGCGCTGACGGGCCTGCGCTGGGGGCTGAGGGTTGGGGTCTCTGCAGTCTCTGCAGCCACAGGCAGGCTTCCCTCCCAGCCTTGTGTAGTGCCCAAGTGTAGTGCAGGACCACTGTTCTGTCTGAAAGGGGTCTCTCGGGACTTCCCTGGTGGTCCAGTGGTTAAGACTTCACCTTCCAATGCAGGGGGTGCGGGTTCGATTCCTGGTCAGGGCGCTAAGATCCCACATGCCTCAAGGCCAAAAAACCAAAACATAGAACTGAAGCAATACTGTAACAAGTTCAATAAAGACTTTAAAAATGGTGCACATCAAAAAAATCTTTAAAAAAATAAAAGGGGTTCCCCCTCCAGTCCTGTCTATAACAGAGCACTTGTTTTCATTTTTTCCTCCCTCTCATTATCTACAAAGCACAATGTTCGCACATGAAAAATATGTCAGTTCTCCCAAATTGAGTCTAGAAATTAAATACCACTAATCAGTATTTCAGTTGGATTTTTTAAGGACTCAAGCTTATTTTAAAAATTATATGGCTCTCTATCAAGGGTTGTTAATGAAATAAACTGTGAAATATTCATACAGTGGAAAGCCAATATAGAAATAAAAAGGAAGTATAGCTACACACCATAGCATGGATGAATCTTTAAAGCATGATACCAATAAAAGAAGCTAAACACAGAAGACTAGGTGCTGTGTGATTACATTTATATAAAGCTTAACACAAGCAATGCTAAGTTATGTTGTTTAGGTATACACAATTACATAGCAAAAAATTGTAAAGAAAAAGCAAGGAGGAAATAAAATAGTCATTAAAGCGATCATTTCTGAAGCAAGAGAGAGGTTTGAGGTTAAAAAGAGGCACATGTAACAGTGTTGTTCACAATCATTAAAAAGTGGAAACAACCCAAATATCCACCAACGAATGAATGAATAAACAAAATGTGTATCCATGTGTTGGAATATTATTCAGCCATAAAAAGGAATGAAGTACAGATACATGCTACACCTTGGATGAATCTTGAAAACATTATGCTAAGTGAAAGAAGCCAGACACAAAAGGTCACCTACTGTATGATTCCTTTTATATGAAATATCCAGAACAGGCAAATCCATGGAGACAGAAATCCGATTAGTGCTTCCCGGGGGAGGAGGGATGGAGAGTGGCTGCTTCATGGGCCTGGATGTTCTTCTGGGTGATGAAGAAGCTGTGTTGCTGGAGAGAGGTGGATGTGATGCAACACTGGGGATGCACTAAATGCTACAGAATTATTCACTTTAAAATGGTTAATTACATGTTATGTGAATTTCACCTCAATTGTTTAAAAGAGCCATGGAGAGAGGCTTCTGGGGTACCTCAATGTTGCACCTCTTTTTTTTTTTTTTTTTTTTTATTTTGTTCCACCACCATCAGTGAGTTTTTTCATACATTTCTAAATCAGTTAGATTCTTTGTTACATTCTGTATGCCAGCCTTTGAGTGTTGCACATCTTGACTTGGTGTTTCCATGGTGCGCTCTGTAATGTGCTACACCATGTTTGTGTGTTATAGCACAATAAAAAGGGTTTAAACCTTTTGTGGAAGGAGAAGTTGCCACAAATAGCTAACCCAAGTTTGAAAATGAAGAACAAAGGGGGAGAACTTGCCCGACCAGATATTTAAACTTTGACAAAGTCGCAGTAATACAAGCAGTTTGAAATTCCCAGGAATAGACGTATAGACTAACAGAACAGAATAAAGAGCTCAGAGACAGACTCATATACTTATAGGAATTTAATATGTGTTCAAGGAGGCTCCACAAAGCAACAGCGGAGATACATACTCTTCGATGTTGTTAAAAAAAAAAAAAACCAAACCCAGCTTACTATTTGGAATAACAAAGCTTCATCTCCGCCTAACACTTACACAGAAGTGGACTTCAGGTGAACTAAAGACTTAAATGTGGAAAGTAAACCTGTACTACAATAAGGGGAGGTAACGCTAGTGAATACTTCTGAGTTGGGGGGAGTGTAAATCATATTGGTTTGATCACATTACAAATAAGGCCTTTTTAACAAAGACACTCTAGACAAAGTTGATGGATGACGGGCTAGAGAAGAATATCAGAATGTTTATGATGAACAGGAGACTAATAGCAAATCCACAAGAAAAAGGAGCTCCAATAGCCATGCGGGCAAAAGATAACGAGAGGCAATTTGTAGAAAAGGAAATGCAAACAAACGTAAATGCTAACAAGCATATAACCCAGTGTTATCAGGGAAGTGCAATTTAAAACCACAATGAGACTGGCAAAAATTAGAAAGCTGGATGATGTCAAGTGTTGAGGAGGACACGGATGTTTAGGAATCCTCTTGCATTTCTGGTGAGAGTGCAAACAGGACATGTGTTCTGGAGGGTGATCTGGCAATGCTGAATAAAGTCAAATATATTGTACTCTGTGACCAATTGGTGACGTTCCTCCGAAACTACCCAAAAATCCTCATCCAAGTTCATAAGGGACCATGTGTGAGGCCTTGATCACAGTGTTGATTGTGCCAGGTACTGAGGTGGGTGGATGAGATGGGGGTGGGGTGGGAGTGGGGGATACCACTGAGGGCTTCTGTGCAGCCGTGAGAAGCCGTGGAGTCACCGTACAAGGAGTGGCACTGATGGAGCTTTAACATGTGCTGAGCGGAAGACCGGGAAACAAGATGAGGCCCAGAGCCCAGCACACGGACGTGATCTGTAATGCAGCCACGGTGTTGTTATTTGTATTCTTCCCCTCTGCTTATTATGTGTCTAATTATGCTGCTTTATGTCAATGACAAGAAAAGTCTTTCTGTAAAAATTAGAAAACAGGGTGGAATCAAACCACCACAACCAAGAAGCCCTTCCATCAGAAATGATCAGTTAGATTTCAAACTCAAACTTCTGGAAATGAAAAATATTCTTATTGAAATGTAAAACTGAGTAACTGTTAGAATAACAGATTAAACATAGCTGAAGGAAAAAAGTAGTAACCTAGAAGAGAGAACTGAAGAAATTGCCCAGAAAGCACAAAAATGGAAAGTGTGAAAGAGAGACAAAGTGACATGGAAGACAGGATTAAAATACATCCTATTGGGCTTCCCTGGTGGCGCAGTGGTTGAGAATCTGCCTGCTAATGCAGGGGACACGGGTTCGAGCCCTGGTCTGGGAGGATCCCACGTGCCGCGGAGCAACTAGGCCCGTGAGCCACAATTACTGAGCCTGCGCGTCTGGAGCCTGTGCTCCGCAACAAGAGAGGCCACGATAGTGAGAGGCCAGCGCACCGCGATGAAGAGTGGCCCCCGCTTGCCACAGCTAGAGAAAGCCCTCGCACAGAAACGAAGACCCAACACAGCCAAATAAATAAATAAATAATAATTAAAGGTGCTAATAATTAAAAAAATATATATATATAAAAAAAAAAAAAAAAAATACATCCTATTGGAGTTCCAGGAGAAAAGGGGAGAAGCAATATTTGAAGAGAAGGTGGCTGAGAATTTTTACAGCTGTTGAAAGAACAGGACTCATCAGATTCAGGAATCACAGTGAATCCCAAGCAAATCTACACAAAGTCACCTCGTGGTGAAGTTTCAGAGCATGAAAGACGAGGAGGAGACTGAAAGCCACCTGAGAGAAAAGATCCCTTGTAAAAGAAGACAGGTACACCCCCAACAGACTGCTCAACAGCAGCAGTGTAACCCGAGGGAGAGGAGTAAACTTTTCAAAGTACTGAGGAAAATGTCCACTTTCAATTACGTGCCCAGCTAAGTATTACTCAGTAGCAAGGGCAAAATAAAGGCATGACCTTCCCTAGAGACTGAATGACGTGCATAAAGAAAAAGGAGGTCCTGGTGAGCAGGAGGGACAGTTAGAGAAGCCGGCCGGCACGTGCACAGATCTGAAGCATTGGCTGAAAATCACCATAATTCTGCACACAGGAAGTAACACAGGACAGAGCTAAAATATCGGACCATAATTAGAGTTAAATCTGTCTGTGGACCTTAAATTGTTCAGAAGGGCACAGATACTGATTTACTTTAGACCTGAAGTTGTATCCACGTTAAAATTTTAAGGGTAATTATTAAAAGCATAGAAGTAGAATCTCTAACTTCCTAACTAGTAAAGAGAATGATTTAAGCAAAAATTTTAATTAAAAAAGAGACAAACTGAACAAAGGAAAATTGTTTTCCTTTGGCCCACTACCATTTTTAAACAAGAATTCGTCCCTTGCCCCGCTTTGTAATATATGACAACCTACGAAAGTGCTTAGGGCTTTCTGCGTGGAATGATTTCATACCCCTATGACTGTCCTGTCCTCAGAATAAGAGTTGGCTTCTGCTCTGGCCCTGTTCCTTCGTCCGCTCCCTTAGAGACCATGTCTTCCGTGTGGAGGGCTAAGCAAAGACCAGGAAGTGCAGCTGCCTGCCTGCTCAGCAGAGGCCCCCAGGCACCTAGAGGCTGTCAGCAGGATGCCCACAGGCCCACTGAGAAGCAGTGCCTGCTTACACGAGGCAGGACCACTTTGGGGTTCTTCCTCCTATTAATAAACAATGCATTTGGGAAAGAAAGAAAGCATTAAAGAAGAACATGAAAATCCTACCTGTCAATCCTACTATCCCAGGATTAACCTCTATTGTCATGTTGGTTTATTCCTGTGGACTTTTTCTAGGTATAGAGTCAAGGTGTGTGTGCTATTGTATCCCGTGCCTTTTTGTTACTGTCACACTATGCGCATTTTTTCACATTATTTAGATATTCTTTGAGAACGTAATTGTAATGCATACAGAGTACTGCATTGTCTTGATGCACTGGGCCATGTCTTTATGTTCTTTCTTAAGTGCTTCTCCATCTGCCCGCTATACCATTCTGCTCGGGCTGAGTGCACACCGCCTCTTACAGCAGGAGCACAATGAAAGGGGGCGTGAAGCATCTCCCAGGAGACTTTGCATGTTAAAGTCTACACTGGTTCATTTCCACTTGGACAAGGGAAGCAGGTCCCAGTTCTAAACACTCGTTTGTTACCGGGGACCAACCTGTGCTTGGATTGATGTCACAAGGGCAGAGACGGTCTGTGGCCTCTAGAAGGGAGTCTCGTCCTTGCCAGGGGACAGCTTGTGAGCACTGTGCTGCTGTGATTGGTGTGCAGTGCTAGCAGTGAGGCCAAGGTCAGGCCACTCTCCTCCCCTCTGGTGGCTGTGCACTGAGCAAAACGTGTGCTTCGGTCACACATGCCTCCTCTGGCCCTGCATGCCCGGAGACACCTGGGTGATCGGGGTGAGCAGTGGGCACACCCTACGGCTACTGCAGGTCACAGTTGTCCTATCTGTGCCGAGGCAGCCCGGGCTTGATACCCTCTGAGAAAGCCACCCCCGCCCCCCGACCTGTGTTTCCTCGGCAGATTTTTGTCCAGGGCTGCCTGGCAGGGAAGAACATGTCTCATGTGAAAGGCGGCTGTGTCTTGTGTGGGTACCTGAAGCTGCTGCCCATGTTCAGCATAGTGACGCCGGGGACGCTCAGCCGCGTCCTGTACACAGGTAATTCTTGCTCTGCTGTGTTCACACTGATCTTCTTCTCCTCTCTTAGGCGTCTACATCTAGGGAGAATAGGTTATCAGCTCTCCCGCTGGGGAGACTGCTGGGGTTGAGGTGCCCCAGATTGCTTTCTTGGGAGCTCATGGATTTAGATTAGGGATGTGGCTGAGCAGAAGTCTGGCAGGGACCGTGGATGTAGGTGGCAAGAGAGGAATTGCGGAGAGGAAAGTTCAGGCGGGGATGAGCCAGCCGACGCTCCCTGCAGTGGCCGGTCTCGGCGTGGCGTTGAGGCATGGTCCATGGGGAGGTCAGCTGTTCCCCCTGCACTGCAGGCACTGTCCTGCGGGCACTCCTGGGTGCCAGGCATCGTGCTCGGATGTGACCAATGCCGTCGCTGCTCTCACAGCCCCAGGTGTGGCACGTCGATGGAACCCCCAAAGCGGGTCTAGCCCTGAGGCCCACGTTCTTTCTGTTAAGTGCTATGAGAACATCCCTGCTGCACTTAATGAGCTGTCATAATTTCGTGGATGTCCCTCATCCCCGTTTCAGCCTCGTTTTACTAGGTGTACTGCCTCTCGGTACCAGATTTGTTTATTCATTAAACCTTTATGGAGCACATACTCAGATGGTGCAGCCACATGGGCAAAGCAGGCGGCTTCCACGGAGTCTTCTGCCTCAGTGCTTGACAAGGTCAAGCAGAGAGTGAAGCACTTTTTATTGCGAAGCAGCATGTGCAGTAGACGTCTGTAACCCTAATCCATCCTTCAGTCTGCCTCTTTTTTAATCCTGATCCCTTTCCAGTTTCAACAGAGAAGAGCACTCCGTTCCAACATCCCAGATTTGGCCTTTGGCTGTCAGGCAGCTCTTTCTGGGGTCTCTTAGGTGGTGGCTCCTCGTAGGTTAGAAAATAGGCCTCTGTGCTCTCTAGGGCCCCAGAGTCCCCTGGGCTTGGCAGCCCTACCTCCCCAGCCCCACTTCACCTCACAGACCACCCCACCCACTGAGGAGGAAGGCTGGGCGAAACCACATGTCTCTTGGCCTCTAGAAGTGGCTGAGGGAGGACGGAGAAGAGCGGGCCTCAGGAAGCCACACGCCCCCAGCTTCTGACCACCAGGTGAATAGAGTTTGTGGGCTGCCCTTGGGAGAGCTGTCAGGGTGGGGAGGGGCCTGGGACCACTTGTCCCCCATCCTCAGAAATGGCCAGACTCACAGACTGTTTATACACACTCATAGAGAGCGGTTTAGCACAAAAGCTCCGCACCTGCCCACATTCCTGGGAGAATATACCTTTCTAGTAACCTGAACGCTCCTGGTGCTAGATTCTGGGTCTCTCCCGTGGCCAGAGCTGGGGGCCAGACACCTGCAAGGTGTGATTCTTCCAGTCAGGTTTTCCTTGGGGGCCACTGTATTAGTTGGGGCTCTTGATTGAAAATGACGTGCACTTTTAGCTCCTTTTTCCTCCGAGCTGGTGTCCTCGCAGTCTGTCTGATGGCAGATGACCACCAGCAGCACCAGCCTTCCACCCTCCAGCCCAACGACCCCCAGAAAGAGTGTTTCCTTTTCGCTCTCCCAGCAGAAATCCCAGGGGAGTCCCGTGAGCTCCCTTGGGTGACAGGGACCAGTCATTGTGGCCAAGGGGAAGGTGTTTCCAGAATGGCCAGGTGGCCCCTGGGCCCCTCCCAAACCATGCCGAAGGAGATTGAGGGCCTGCTCGCAGGGCAGGGGGAGGGAGAGCAGGCAGAGGAAAAGCTGCCCCCCTTAGTTTTCCTGATGTCCCCAGTGAAACCCCTTGCTCTCCACTTAAACCCAGGCCCTTCCTGCCTCTTCCTAGTCTACGTTGATTCGTTGTTTTGGTTTTTTCTCAGATGGTAAGTTTTTATCTGTTATGTAAGCTCTTGAAGGCCTATCACATTCCCTCCTTTACTTCCCTTTGTCCAAATTTCTCCCCAAATACTCTGAAATAACACCCCTACGGGGCTAAGGGAGTAAGGTCATGAGTGGCCCACCCATCAGTGTGTGGATGAATCATCGTTTGCTTTCCTGACACCTGGCTGGGATCATTGAAAGGCTTGTCGAGGTCACAGGACTTGCTTTGGGTCAAGCAGAGAACTGGCAGAAGCACTGACCCGCTGACTCCCGGGGCCTGACCCCCAGCTCCTGACGCACGTGTGGGGTCACGAATTGGAGACCAAGAATCTGCTATCCACACACGGTTCCTAATTTGCTTCCCTTTCCCTGAGCTCAGATTATAGTGCTCAGGGGCCACATCCTGGTGTGACCCTTGTCTCTCTTTGCAGATAGAGTGGCGTGTGTTGTGCCTTCAGAGTGTGAAAAGTCCTGTGGCGCCAGAACTGGCTGCAGCCCCCTCGCCTACCCTGTGCTGGTGGTGGAGCTGCTGCCCAGTGGTAAGAAGTGGAGCTGCCGTCCAGGGCTGTGAGTGGACGGTCAGGAGTGAGGGCCCCGGTGGAAGCGTAGGCTGTGGGAGGGGCCCTCGGTGTCCCGGGAGCCTTGCGGCCTCCTCTTCCTTTCTCTCTCTCTCTCTCTCTCTTTTTCTCTCTCTCTCTCTCTTTCTTTCTCTTTCTCTCTCGGGCACGCACTCAGGCCCAGCCTCTGCTCGCCCTTTGCCTGGTCCCCTCCCTGCAGAACCCACGCCTCTGCTCCTCGCTGCCGCAGATGGGCGCTCGGCATTGTTCTAGTCTGTGGGGACAAAGAGGGGAGCGAGACCGCATCCTGCTCTCAAGGAGTTCAGTCCAGTGGGACAGGCAGGGGTGTGGCTTTCGTCTCACCCACTTCCCCACATCCCAGGGAAACGGGCAAACAAACAGTACAGTCTTTTTAAATTCCGTATTAGCTCTGAGGATAAATAGGCTAGCAATGTTGAGACATTCCCATAAAATACAATGTAGATAGAGCCCAACTGAGGGAAGCACCGACCATCCCACAGTTCAGGAAGTGGGTCGCCCAGCACCCGGTGCTGCTGCCCAGGGCCGTGGGGCACTTGAAGCCAGGCCAATCCAAGAACTCTAGTCTTGGCCTGGCCTGCGTACCTACTGAATACAGTGGGGCCTCCTGTGCGAGCCCTGTTACCCTCGGGCTCTCCCAACTACGCATGGGAATCTCTCAGCAAAGCCGCTGCCGCGCAGTGGCCTTGCAAGTCAGAAGCCTAGACTGTTACGTTTATAGGTAACACTTGTTGAGAGCTTGCTCTGTGTTGGGCATTGTGTTAACCCATCTTCTTACTGTATCTTAATCTTAACAACAGTCTGTGCAGTAGGTACTTTTATACCCTCCTTACAGATGGGGACACTGAGGCACAAGGAGCC
This sequence comes from Balaenoptera ricei, assembly GCF_028023285.1. Taxonomy (NCBI): domain Eukaryota; kingdom Metazoa; phylum Chordata; class Mammalia; order Artiodactyla; family Balaenopteridae; genus Balaenoptera; species Balaenoptera ricei. Next base: position 25,617,689 of record NC_082652.1, read on the forward strand.
ACATCATCTGTAAAAGGGGACAGCCCTGGTGTCCTTCTCACAGGGCTGTAGGGGGATCGTCAGGCTGATGCCTGAAGAGGTGCTCCAGCCCAGAGTAAGCACTCCCATTATTATATGAAGACACAGCGGCCAGCTAGCAAGGCTCGTCACAGAGCAAGGGCAGCTATAATGCACTGATCTATCTTAGATGGACTGCCACTCCGAACAAAATTTGCTATGTGGAAATGTTCCTCAGGAGGCCTAAGGCATCTCCTGGCACGGCCAGAGAGCTGGAGGCCCAGGAAGTGTTCCTTTTCTTCCAGACGTTCGAGGCTTGATGGTGTCCGTACTCTGGGCCTCTCTCATGTCCTCCCTGACTTCTGTTTTCAGCGGTGCCAGTGCCGTGTTCACAATGGACATCTACACCCAGATACGGCCGATGGCCACTGAAAAGGAACTCATGCTAACAGGAAGGTGAAGGATTCCTCTAATCGCATGAGTTACTGCCATCAATGAATTGATGCCCACAAATGTCATTATGTGAAAAATGTAGGCTCTAATGCTGCATATAGAGTTATCTTGTTTATATACAGCATGGTGGTGTTTTGTTTGTTGCAGTTTTGCAGTGAAGATGTATTGCTTTTATTTATTTATTTTTTTTTATAAATTTATTTATTTTTGGCTGCGTTGGGTCTTCGTTGCTACACATGGACTTTCTCTAGTTGTGGCGAGCAGGGGCTACTCTTCATTGCGGTGCGCAGGCTTCTCATTGTGGTGGCTTCTCTTGTTGTGGAGCACAGACTCTAGGCGCGCGGGCTCAGTAGTTGTGGCTCACGGGTTCTAGAGCGCAGGCTCAGTAGTTGTGGCACGTGGGCTTAGTTGCTCCACGGCATGTGGGATCTTCCTGGACCAGGGTTTGAACCCATGTCTCCTTCACTAGCAGGCAGATTCTTAACCACTGCGCCACCAGTATGGTGTCCTGTATTGCTTTTATAATCACAAAGAAAATTGTTTCCATTTGGGAAAAAATTAAGTAATAATCACAATGATAACGGGTACATATTAGCGTACCCCCCAAACTAGTCCTTGTGAGGAAGTGTATCTACATTATTTCATTTTCTCTTTCAGTCCTCATGACAACCTTTAAAGGTAAGTTTTAGTTCTTATTCTCACTGTACAAATGGGGGGAGTGGCTCAGAGAAGGGAGTTGGTCTACCTGAGGTCACATGGTAAGCGAATCTCATCCAGCTCAGGGCCATTCCATTAACCAGGAGGCCTCACATGCTAGGCATAAGGCAGGGGGTATGAATGTGTAAACGTGGGCCTCATCGTCATTCTGTAGGGTTTCACACTGGCTGTCCGGGGACCACTTCCAGCCCACACACTTTGAACTTGGCCTACGTTACACCTCAAATGCCTCCTTCATCCCGTAGCAAGGTACATACTGCTCACTGTCTTATCTGTCTAACCCCTGCAAATTGAGTTTGCTGTTACATTTTGATTAGCATTCCATTGTTTAAAAAGCACTTTTCTGAGAAACTTTAAGAAACAGGTACCAGTTTTATTTAAATTTTTATAGAACATAGGGGAAAAAGAGGAAGACTTAAATTCATTTCATAAAGCTCAAGATATTGATGCCAAAACTGAACAAACACAGCACAGGAAAAAATTAAAACTAAAGACTCATCTCACTTTTAAATACCAATGCAAAACTTGTAAATAAAATATTAGACACAAATCCAACAATATACTAAAAAAATGTTAAAAGAATGACATCTCATTACCAACTGTGATTGTTTTCCAGAAATACAAGGATGGTTCAATATTAGGAAATGTAGTAACATTACTCACCATATTAATAGATCAAAGAGAAAAATCATATATATCTATTCAGACAATGAAAAGGTATTTGGTAAAATGGGTACCTTTCAACATGACAAAACATATTTGTATCACCCTAAAAGCCAAGTCATGCCTAATGGAACTAGAAAGGAACAAGGCAAGAATGTCCCCCCTTACCACTATATTTATACTAATATATGTGTAAAATAAAATGTATATATAAGTAGACCTAAATAGATATTTCTCCAAAGAAGATATACAGATTGCCAACAAACACATGGAAGGATGCTCAACATCACTAATCATTAGAGAAATGCAAATCAAAACTACAATGAGGTATCACCTCACACTGGTCAGAATGGCCATCATCAAAAAATCTACAAACAATAAATGATGGAGAGGGTGTGGAGAAAAGGGAACCCTCTTGCATTGTTGGTGGGAATGTAAATTGATACAGCCACTATGGAAAACAGTATGGAGGTTCCTTAAAAAACTAAAAATAGAACTACCATATGACCCAGCAATCCCACTGCTGGGCATATACCCTGAGAAAACCATAATTCAAAACAGGACGTGTACCACAATGTTCATTGCAGCACTATTTAAGTAGCCAGGACATGGAAGCAACCTAAGTGTCCATGAACAGATGAATGGATGAAGAAGATGTGGCACATATATATACAATGGAATATTACTCAGCCATAAAAAGAAACAAAACAGTTATTTGTAGTGAGGTGGATGGACCTAGAGTCTGTCATACAGAGTGAAGTAAGTCAGAAAGAGAAAAACAAATACCGTATGCTAACACATATATATAGAATCTTTAAAAAAAATGGTTCTGATTAACCTAGGGGCAGAACAGGAATAAAGACGCAGATGTAGAGAATGGACTTGAGGACACGGGGAGGGGGAAGGGTGAGCTGGGACGAAGTGAGAGAGTAGCACTGACATACATACACTACCAAATGTAAAATAGATAGCTAGTGGGAAGCAGCTGCATAGCACAGGGAGATCAGCCTGGTGCTTTGTGACCACCTAGAGGGGTGGGATAGGGAGGGTAGGAGGGAGGTGCAAGAGGGAGGGGATATGGGGATATATGTATACATATAGCTGATTCACTTTGTTACACAGCAGAAGCTAACACAACATTGTAAAGCAATTATACTCCAATAAAGATGTTAAAAAAAAAAAAGTAAACCCACAGGTGAAGTTAGCAGACAAGGACTTTGAAATAACCTTGATTAATAGGTACAAGAAAATAGAGGGAAAGGTTTATAAAATAGATGAAAAGAATTAGGAATTTTTCCAGAGAATTAGAATTTATAAGAATAAGAAGGTCTAGAATTGAAAAATAAATATCTGAAATTAAGAACTCAATGGATTTGTTAGCAACTGATTGGCTGTAGCAGAAGACACTGTTAGTGGCTTGGAAATGGATTAGTCAACAATATCCAAACTAAAGCACACAGGAGAAAAGGAAGATACACGTGGAACGCAGAAGAATAATATATATGTAATTGGAAATTATATATATATACACACACATTTATATATATATATACACACACAAACACACACACACACACATATATATATATATATATATATATATATATATATATATATATATGTAACTGTAGAAGCAATTTTGAGAAGACAATGGCCGAGAATGTTCCAAATATCTGGATGACTATCCAGAGATTCAAGAAATTCCACAAATCGCAGGCAGGATAAATACAAAAGAGACCATACCCAGGCCACATGATAGTGAAACTGCTGGAGTCTGGAGATAGAGAAGATCTTTAGAGCAGCCAGAAGAAAGTAAATCACATCACCTTCAAAAGAGCAACGGAGAGACTGATAGTAGAAGTTTCAACAGAAACTGTAAAAGCCAGGAGGCAGTGGAGTGACATCTTCAAGTGCTAGAAAAACTGCCTACCTGGAATTCAATACCCATCGAAATCGCCTCCAGAGTGAAGGTGAAACAAACAGATTTTCAGATAAATGCAGGTTGAGAGAATTTATTACAAAAGAATTTCACGATAAGAAATACTAAAGCACGTTATTTAGGCTGCAGGAAAATTACCCAGATGGAAGAATTGACCTTCAGAGAAGGATGAAGAGCACCAGAAAGGGTAAGTACGTGGGAAATAGAAGTGAGTGAGTGTTGACATCAATAAGAAAAAATGTCTATGGGATTAACAACATATGGAGGCAAAACATATGCCAGTAATCCCAGAGAGAATGAGAAGGGGATAAATGGAGCTTAAGTATTCTCACGTTCTCTTGCTATTTGGGACGTGGTAAAAGTCAAAACTTGTACCAGACTGTGATATGTCAAGGATGCATGTAGTCTCTAGACTAAACAATATAAGAACAGTTCAAGAATGTTTAACAAGTTAATAAAAGTAAAATATGGAATAACTAATAAGTCAAAAGAATAAAAAGAACGTGAAAGGTAGGTTAACTGGAAAACAATAGGATGGCTCCTAAATATATCAGTCATTTCATGAAACAGAGATCGGTAGACTAGCTGAGTTCAAAGGTGAAGATTATCAGAGCTTTTTTTTTTAACCAACTGTAATCTACATAGAAGAAACACCTTCTTTCTTTTCCAGTTTTGTTGAGATAACATTGACATATAACATTGTATAAGTTTCAGGTGTACAATAATGATTCAATATATGTATATATTGTGAAATGATCACCACAAGTTTAGTTGACATCTATCACCTCACATAGTTAGTTTTTTTTTCTTGTGAAAAGAACTTTTAAGATTTACTCTCTTAAAAAAAAAAAAGAAAAGATTTACTCTCTAAGCAACTTTCAAATATACAACATACAAATACACAATCCTGTGTTGTTAACTACAGTCACCATGCTGTACTTATGTCCCCAGAACCTATTTATCTTATGACTGGAAGTTTGTATCTTTTGACCACCTTCACCCATTCCCTCCACACCCATCCCCAGTCTGCTCTCTGTTTCTATGAATTCAGGGTTTTTTTAGATTCTACATATAAGTGAGACCATACAACACTTGTCTTTCTCTGTCAGACTTACTTCACTTAGTATAATGACCTAAAGGTTGTCACAAAAGGGAGGATTTCTTTCTTTTTTGTGGCCAAACAATATTCCATTGTGTATACGTACCACATCTTCTTTATCCATTCATCTGTTAATGAACACTTTGGTTGTTTCTATGTCTTGGCTATTATAAATAGTGTAAAGGCTGTAGAGGTCTCTTCAAGATAGTGATCCTTGTTTCCTTTGGATATGTACCCAGAAGTGGAATTGCTGGATCATGTGGTAGTTCTGTTTTCAGTTTCTTGAGGAACCTTCACACTGTTTTGCACAGTGGCCGCACCAGTTTACACTCCCACCAACAGTGCGCAAGGGTTCCCTTTTCTCCACATCCTCACCAGCACTTCTTATCTCTTGTCTTTTTGATAATAGCCATTCTAACAGGTATGAAATGGTATCTCATTGTGATTTTGATTTACATTTCCCTGATTAGTGATGTTGAGCACCTTTTCATGTGCCTATTGGTCATTTAAATATCTTCTTTGGAAAAATGTCTATCAGGTCCTTTGTCCATTTTTTAAATTCTATTATTATTATGTTGTTTTTGTTGTTGTTGTTGTTATTAAATTTGTCTGAGTTCCTTAGACAGCTAAGGAACTATCAACCCTTTATCAGATGTGTGGTTTGCAAATATTTTCTCCCATTCTGTAGGTTGCCTTTTCATTTTGTTGATTGTTTCTTTGACTGTGTAGAAGCTTTTCAGTTTGATGTAGTCTCACTTGTTTATTTATTTTTTTTTATAAATTTATTTATTTATTCATTGTATTTAATTTTTTTTGGCTGCATTTTGTCTTCACTTGCACGCGGGTTTTCTCTAGTTGCTGAGGGGGGGGCTACTCTTTGTTGCGGTGTGCGAGCTTCTCACTGTGGTGGCTTCTCTTGTTGCAGAGCACAGGCTCTAGGCACGCAGGCTTCAGTAGTTGGGGCTCATGAGCTCTAGAGCACAGGCTCAGTAGTTGTGGCGCACGGGCTTAGTTGCTCTGCGGCATATGGGATCTTCCCAGACCAGGGCTCGAACCCACGTCCCCTGCATTGGCAGGCGGATTCTTAACCACTGCGCCACCAGGGAAGCCCTCACTTGCTTATTTTTGCTTCTGTTGCTTGGGATTTTGGTGTCATATCCAAAAAAAAATCATTACCAAGACCAATGTCAAGGAGCTTATCCCCTATATTTTATTCTAGGAGTTTTATGGTTTCAGATCTTATATTTAAATCTTTAATTCATTTTGAGTGGCGTTAAGATAGGGGTCTGGTTTCATCCTTTTGCATATGAATGTTCTATTTTCCCAGCACTATTTATTGAAAAGACTGTCTTCTCTTCATTGAGTTTTCTTGGCTCCCTTGTCAAGTATTAGTTGACCATATATGTATGGCTTTATTTCTGGGCTCTAGATTCTGTCCCATTGGTTTATGTGTCTGTTTTTATGCCAGTACCATACTGTTCTGATTACTATAGCTTTGTAATATAGTTCAAAATCAGGATGTGTGATGCTTCCAGATTTGTTCTTCCTTCTCAGGGTTGCTTTGGCTATTCAGGATCTTTCATGGTTCCAAATGAATTTTAGGATTATTTTTTTCTAATTCTGTAAAACATTCCGTTGGAAATTTGATAAGGGTTGCATTGAATCTATAGATGGCTTTGGGTAGTGTGGACATTTTAACAATACTAATTCATCTGATCCATGAACACAAGATATCTTTCTATTTATTTGTGTTTTCTTCAATTTATTTTATCAATGTCTTATAGTTTTCAATGTAGAGACCTTTTATCTCCTTGGTTAAATTTATCCTAAGTATTTTATTGTTTTTGATGCTATCATAAATGGGATTGTTTTCTTTATTTTTTTCAGATAATTCATTGTTAGTATAAAGAAACACTACTGATTTTTGTATGTTAGTTTTGTATCCTGAAACTTTATTGAAGAGAGACATCTTCTTTAAGATTGAGGAAGGCTTAAAGAAAACATGAGAAAATACATACCATGCAAATATGAACATAGATGCAGAAAATTTTAACAAAATATTAGCAAATCAGGTCCAGAAACATAGAATAATACACCATGACCATCTGGAGTTTATTCCAAGAATGCAAGCATAGATTTTATTCAAAAATCAATCAATGTACTTGACCACATTAACTGAAAACAGGAGAAAATTACATAGTCATCTTAATAGATAAAAATCATTCAAAACTTTTAATACCTATTTTTTAATCTTAGCAAATTAGAGAATTTAAAAGATCTTCTTTATTCTGACTTTTAAACATACATATTCTTTAAAACCTATAGCATTTATCATACTTAATGTTTATATTTGAAAATCTTTTCCCCTGAGACTGGGAACTAGACACATGCGTCCACTATAGCCACTTTTCTTCAGCATTGTACTGGAGGTGCTACTCTGCAAAAAGGTGAAAAAAGGAAACAAATGTCATAAGGATAGAAAGGGAAGAAATGAAATTTTCATAAAAGACTTCATAGACAAACTTAAAATTTTAAAGTGAATTTAACAAGACTGATAAAAGATCAAATACAAGAATTAATCATATTTTACACATTACACATTATACATATTACCATTTGTAGTGTCATTAAACCATATCAGGTACCTAGGAATAAATCTCACAAAAGATATGAGAAAATTGCTGAAAATTACAAAGCATTGTTGAGAGAAATTAATGAGACCTAAGTATAGCAGGAATATACCATATCTGTGAATTAGAAGATTCAATACTGACAATATGTTTGTTCTCCCCATATTATTCTACATACTCAGAGTAATCCCAATCAAAATGCCATAACTTTTTTGTGTGCATATAAAAATTGACAAATGAGTTCTAAAAGTAATATAGAAATGCGAAGAGCAGAGAATATCCAAGGCTATTCTTGAAGATGAACAAAGCTGGAGGATTTATGCTAACAGATAGCAATATCTATTGTGAAGTGACACTAATTAGACAGTGTGGTTTTATTGCAGGGGTAGACAAATTAATGGAACAGAATACCAAAAAAGGCGCACAGGTATACAGTCATCTAATTCATGACAAAGATTACAGTATAGTGCAGTGGGGGAAGTGGTAAGGGGAGAAGGAATGGTACTGGGTAATTTGGCTATTCCTGATAAAAAGAATATTGACTAACGCCCTTTACACAAAAATCCATTTCAGGTGGACTGTGTACCTGAATGCAAAAGGTGAAACAATAAAGCTTTTATTTTTTAAAAGTGGTCAGCGTGACACCAGATTGCCAATCACATATAATATGCATCAACAGTAGCTTTCTTAGCATGTCATAAATAAATTTTTGCATGATGTAGAATTGTGTTTACATATCAGAATGCAAATACCAACGTCTGGTTTATAACTTTTGGCTCATATTCTGTAATCCCCACATCTGTCAGGATTTGTGCCATCATCTGTGCATCTTTTGGCACGCTCTTAGGAGAAGCCATCTTGCCAGGCTCCATGATAACTGGTGATCAGACTCCTCGAGCTAAATCACCCAAGTATTCCACCTAGTGTGGTGTACCAGTGAGCACCAGTTCCTGGTGTACCAGTGAGCAGAATATTCAGGAGCATCCTCACTGCCATGGCTCCAAGCACCTCCCCAAATTTTACCTTATTATCCTTTCAGTGTCTGTAGGATCTCTAGTAATGGTAATCTGTGGGCGGGGGGGGGGGGGGGTTCTTTTTCTCTTGAGTGAACTTGCCTAGGGGTTTATCAATTTTAATAATTTTTCCAAAGAACCAACTTTGGGGCTTGTTGATTCCTCTGGTTTTTTTCTCCCATTGAATTCTATTTGTTTCCTTTTTTCTATTTACTTTGGATTTACCCTGCTTTTCTTTTCTTTCTTTTTTTTTTTTTTTTTTAGCTTCTTAAATTGGAAATTCATATCACTGGTTTAAAACCTTTCTTATTTTTTACAATTACTACTTAAAACTATAAATTTCCCTTTAAGCTCTGCTTTAGCTGCATCCCACAAATTTTGATATGTTGTGTCTTCATTTTTAATCAGTTCAAAATATTTCCTAATTTCCTTGTGATTTTTTTTCTGTGTTCATAGATTATTTAGAAGTGTGCTGTTGGATTTCCAAGTATTTAGTACTTTCCTAACTATTTTATTGTTATTGATTTCTAATGACTTCCACTGTGATCCAAAAAACATACTCTATGAGATTTTAATCTTTTGAAATTTATTGATACTTTTGTATTCTTAATTTCTGTCTAGTTCCTCTGTTATATATATTATATATACTGTGTATATTATATACACAGAGGAGGTATTAAAAGCTTCATTTATGATTATGTAGTTGTCTGTTTCTGTCTTGTAGTTCTTTCAGGGTTTTTTTTACCTCTTATATATTCAAGTTCTGGGATTAGGTGCCCTTATGCTTGTTATGGTTTCCTGAGGAATTAACTTTTTCATCATTATGAAATGTCCCTTTTTATCTCTGATAATACTTCTTGTCTTGAGATTTACTTCATTACTGTTATAGATCACACCAGCTTTCTTATGCTTAGTGTTTATAACATCTTTTACTTTCAACCTGTAACTATATTTAAAATGAGTCCCTTGTAGAGCACATATAGTTGTATCTTGATATTTTTAATCTAATCTGACAATCTCTGTCTTTATAATTTGAGTTCACTTGCATTTAGTGTAATCATTAATATGGCTGGAAATAGTTTTTATATTTTAATTTCTTTTTGTTGTTCTAGGCATTATAATAGGCGTTATTAACCTATCTTAGCGTACTTAAAATCAATATTGTATCATTTTATGTAAAATGTAAGTACCTTGCAACAGTATATGTCATTTTCCCCTTTCATCATTCATGTTATGATTGTCATATATTTTACATCTACATCCATTATTAACCCCAGAATACAGTGATAGTGATACAGTTTTTTGCCTTAAACAGTCAACTGCCTTTTAAAGAAAATAAAATAAGAAAAAATATATATGTAGCATCTTATATTTTACTTTTTTGGTGCTCATCATTCCTTCTTTTAGGTTCAAGTTTCCATCTGTGTTATTTCCCTTCACCCTAAAGAATTTCAGTATGTCTTGTAATGCAGGTCTGTTAGTAACAGACTCTCTCAGTTTTTGTTTATTGGAAAATGTTTTTCTTTCATCTTTATTTATTTTTAAAATTTTTACTTATTTTATTTATTTATTTTTGGTTGTGTTGGGTCTTCGTTGCTGCACGCAGGCTTTCTCTAGTTGCGGCGAGGTACGCAGGCTTCTCACTGCGGTGGCTTCTCTTGTTGTGGAGCATGGGCTCTAGGTGCGCAGGCTTCAGTAGTTGTGGCACGTGGGCTCAGTAATTGTGGCTCGCAGGCTCTAGAGTGCAGGCTCAGTAGTTGTGGCACATGGGTTTAGTTGCTCCGCAGCATGTGGGATCTTCCCGGACCAGGGCTCGAACCCGTGTCACCTGCATTGGCAGGCAGATTCTTAACCACTGCGCCACCAGGGACACCCTCATCTTTATTTTTGAAGGATACTTTTGCTGGATGTAGAATCCTGAGTTGACAGTATTTTTCTTTTACCACTTTAAAGTATGCTCTTCCATTCTCTTCTGTCCTCTTGTTTCTGATGAGAAGTCATCTATAATTCATAGTACTGCTCTCTGTATGTAATGTGTCTTTTTTCCTGGGCTTTCAAGATTTTCTCTTCATTTTCGGTTTTCAGCAGTTTTGTTATGGTGTGCTGATTGGGCTTTTCTGCACTTCTGAATCTGTGAATTAATGGTTTTCACCAAATATGGGAAATTGTTGACCATATTTCTCTGCATATTTGTCTTCTGCATCCCTCATCTCTTTTTTTGTGACTCTACTTACACATATTTGCTCTTTTGATGTTGTTCCACAGATCATTGAGGCTCTGTTTATTTAAAAAAAATTTTCTCTGTGTTCTTCAGTTTAGAGTTCTATCAATCTCCCTTTAGGTTTATTGGCCCTTTCTCCTGCCATTTCCAATCTACTGTTAAAGCCAACCTGTGAATTTTTCGTTTCATATTTTGAACCAGAATTTCAGTTCTGGAATTTCTATTTGGTTCCTTTTTAAATTTTTTCTAGTATCCAGTTTTCTGTCATGATTTCACATCTGTTCACTTATAACTATAATTTCCTTTAAGTCCTTTAACATAACTACAGTAGCTGCTTTGAAGTCCTTGTCTGCTCATTTTAATATCTGAGCCATCTTGGGGTCAGTTTCTATTGATTGCTTTTTTCTTGACTATGGGTTACATTTTCTTCTCCACATGCCTAGAAAATTTTATTATATATTGAACATTGTAGATAATACATTATAGAAATTCTGGATCATGTTCCTCTGAAGAATATTGGTTTTTGTTCAAGCATGCAGGTAAATTACTAGTTGATCCCCTTAAAGTTGTGGAGGCCTGGTTTTTATACTTTGTTAGGGTGACTCTGTTTCAGTTTTGCTCTAGTCTTATAGCAAGTTCTTAGTCCTGGGAAATAGTCTCTGCTTCTAAGGCATGGACATTCAGGGGTTTCAGTGAAAAGCCTGAGGTGGTTACCTAGCCCCTCTGACTTGATGAGATTCAAACTCCAATTTCTGTCTCCCCTGCTATAGGCAGGCAATGAAATCTTTGCTCAGCTTTTTCTGCCTTCCAACAGTTGCTTGTTGGTGGACTATTTGGCAATTCTTCCCCACACGCACAACCAAGGGTTTAAAGGGAGTTTATGCAAATCTTTAAAATCAGGTGCCGTACTAATCCATCTGAAATCTTTAGAAATGTGTTACCCCTGAAGAAATTAATATTTTCCAGGTATTATATATTTTAAGCACGACCATCCCAACACAGTCTCCAAATGTGATGAAAATCTACCCATGATCCAGTAACAGGCAAATGGACCCTCAGTTTTATTTGTGCAGAAGTTGAAGGGTTTTTGCCTGCAGCCCTATGGTCCTATTAGTGTTTAGGGGTATGGCTATCTCCTCTGCCACACTTATGAATGGGCACCTGAATTTAACCTAAGGAATAATTAAAACTAGCTAATAGTTTATGGTTTGTAGGTATTTTATTGGCAGGCAAGAAACTCATAAAATTGCCATTGACTTTTGGTTTAACTTACAGGTTTTTTGTTATAATCTTACTTGCTGTCTCCATTGCATGGGTCCCTGCTATACAAATGGCACACAGGGAACAACTATTTGAATACATGCAAGCAGTTTTAAGTTACCTGACGCCGCCCATTGCTGCCATCTTCCTGCTTGCCATATTTTGCAAGAGAGTCACTGAGCAGGTAGGTGGGAGTTGGCATGGCCACGGCATGGCAGTGTGAGGGCTTGCCTTCACATCATACCTGTCTTTGCAAAAGTTGCCCTGAGAGGGTCTCTTGTGCTTCAAGAGTTGACACCGTTGCATCATTTGCTTTCTGAGAGATGATTTACTCCTGGGCAGCTTTGGTCCAAGCTCCCTCATGCATGCAGGGGAAAGGCAAGCTCTGATTTGTTTTCTTCCCTTTGCAATGTAATCCACTTTCGACCATGCCATAGATGGTGCAAAGTGTGTGGGATCCTCCTGCATGCTTATCTAGGCACAGGAAGATATGCTTCTGTTGCCTCTGTGCATGGATGTTTCCTGCTCAGAGATTTCAAACTCACAGGGGGATGTTCAGTCATGAGCTCCTACCACCTTCCCTGCATGAAGACCATCTCCTCCAGCCACACTTAAAACTAAATAAAGATCCCAATTAATGGTTTGATCATTTCATCAGTAAGACTGAAAGCACAGTTTGCCAGAATATTTTCATTCATTATTTGAGTCACATCTTGACCTGTTTCTCCTAACAGCACTGAGCAGCTGGGCCTTGCACGAGTTCCCGAGCATGGTGCCTCTGTGACCTGGCTCCTGCCTGCCTCTCAGCCCTGGCCCTCTCCATACACAGTCCCTAGGCCCCAGCCACTGCTAACCACTTGCAGTGCTGATTGCCTGTTTCGTGCCTTTTCTGGCCCCTCTTCATTCCCATGGACTCTTTGCTTTGCCATGAATATCTTTGTCCACCTCCATCTGGCTGGTGCTTCCTGCAGGCCCGTGTCAGGTGTTCAATCCTCCAGACCAATCTGTTAGTGCTTCTTGCTCTGCCTAGCTCACCAGGACTCAATTGAGCACCGAGAGTGGGGTGGGGGGCTGCTGGGCTCTGGAGATGCTCTTCTCTGTGCTCTCTTGGGAAGGGCATGGGCAGAGGAGCAGGCAGTCAGGAGAACCTGCCTCCTACCAGCAATGGTCACCACCCTTGCGGTACTGAGGCCTATCACCAAGGGAAACTGGGGATCTTGTCAGTGGCTCTCCAGCTACCCCTGGTCCAAGGTTACAGCATATTGTGGCTACCTTCCTTGACCTAGAGAACTTCTCCAGGCCTTCTCTCCCACCCTCATCTGGCTTCTGCTGCCCATCTGTTTCTAGATCTTCACTTTTCTGCACGCCTCCTTCAATAAATGGGTCCTGTGGACCGCACCTGGCCTTTGGTTTCAGCTCTTTCTCCAAGATGCTTCCCACACACTGTATCCTCTACCTCCTCCAACACCCAGCCATACCGGAGACAGGCTCCAGATGCAGCTCAAGCACCAAGACGAAGTCCTCACTCTTAAAGAGTGGACTGTCCAGTTGGAGGAGACGGATGATACCCAATGAGCAGATAAGATTTCTGAGAGTGGTGTAGTGCTGTTTAAAAGTCAAAAAGGATCATGGAGGTTAGCAAGGTAGGTGCTGGGGCCAGGGGGAGCACAAGGACATTAGCCAAGATAGTGGGAGAAGATTTCTCCTAAGAAAGTGACCTCGAACCTGAATCCTGAAGGATGAGCCAGAAACACCAAGATCTAGAGAGAGAACCAAGCAGAAAGAAGGGCAAGTACAAAGGCCTGGCTGAGAGCACGGTGGGCAGGCCTGACATGCAGGAAGAGGTCATGCTTAGTGGCTAGAGTAGACTGACCAGGGGAGAGGGCGGAGCCAGGTGAGGTCAGCTCGAGCAGATGAGACTTGCTTCTGAGGGCAGCCATGAGAAGCCACGGTGGTCTTCAGCAGAGTCAGGGCACTCCCTAATCCATGCTTTGAAGAGGTCACTCCGGCTTCTTGGACAGCGGGTGAGCAGGACACCAGGTACGGATTCCACCTGTGTGAGAAAAGGTGGTAGATCGGGATTGAGGTGGTCACTGTGGAGACGATGGGACGATTTGCTGATGGATTGGGCAGAATGGTGGTAGGGCAGAATGGAAGGAAAGGGGCCAGGGATGTCTCCTGCGGTTTCTGCCTGAGCTGCCAGGGCGATGGAGGTGCCCCTGCAGCAACAGGCAAGACTGAGGTCTCTTTGGACACATTATGTTTGAGATGTGCCTTCACCGTCTAACTTAAAACTGTCTCCAGTATTTCCTAAGTTCTCTGATTGACCTAAGAGAGTGTCCACGCATCTCCGGTCTGTGTTCAGCCCAAGAAGGTGTCATCTCCTCACATTGCTAAGACTCTGCTTCTGCAAGGCATGTGAAGCCCTTATTATGCTGAGTTTAGCTGACCAGTTTAGACTGGTCAGGAGGTGAGGCTGAGGATGGCTTGTCTCATCCCCCGTCTTCCTCCCAGGCGACTCTCGGGGCTCCTCCTTTGGCAGGGTGCCTTCTGGGGGCTGACTGGTGGACTTCTGATTGGCTTCTGCCGCATGGTGTCCGAGTTTGCCTACGGGGCCTGGAGCTGCTCGACAAACAACAGGTGCCCTCGGATCATCTGCGGCGTGCACTACCTCTACTTTGCCGTCATCCTCTTCACCATCAGTCTTTTCACCGTCGTGGGGATCTCCTTGTTCACAGACCCGATTCCGGATAAACATGTAAGTGCTGCCGTGAGGATGCTCCGGGGTCCACCGCAGTCCCAGTGTCCCTGTGAACCGCAAGTTGGCTCTGCCAGCTTTGGAGAAAAGTGGCTGAATTCCTGCATTCTTTTTGAAAGCGGGGTGGGGGGCGGGGGGCTGGGGGTTGGGGGGACGGATGAGTCATAAATAGGCAAATAACCTCCTTGCCTTAAAAACTAAACTAAAAAGCTTTCCAACAGTTCTCCAATTAAGTATTCACTGAGAATGAGAAGTTTGGTTTTTAAAATACAAAATTTCCTTGAAATGCTAAGGTTGCTAACCTCAGTGTGAATTAATGTAATCAGGGCAGTCCCGGCTGCCACCCACCCAGAAGGGATTAAGCCAGCAGGAGGGGGGACAGTAATGCTGGCAGTGCTGTGGCTGGGGGCTGGGCATGCCTCGTTCTCCTTGCCCGGCCACTTCCCCTCTCCCAGGAGGCAGGTGTCAGTCACCCCAGTTGGAGTATAAAAAGCCTGGGCTCAGAGAAGTCAAGTCACTTGTCCATGACACCAAAACTAGCCAGCAGCAGGGCTGGGCCTGACCAGACTCCATCGCGTCAGCCACGTGGGCATGGCCAGGAGACTTAGCAGGCCAGGGGCTTGGCTGAGCCGGAGAGCAGCAGGGAGGGTCCTAGGTGTCCGAGGTGAGGGCAGGAGGAGCTCAGAAGGGAGGCGGGTCTGTGAGACCCGTGTGCCCTGGGGTCTGGGTGAGAGCTGAGAACTTGGAAGGCCACCTCCCCTCTGGCCACCTTTCTGCTCAGTAGTTCCTTTTGACCCATTCCTTTCTCGCATACAGAGCCCCGTGGGACTGGGATGGAGCAAGTGGGGAGGACGGCCAGGAGTGCCCAGGACAGCTCGCCCACCACACGTCCCCTGCCCTGCTCCCGGCACATGGAGAAGCCGTGGGTGCTGGACCCAAGCTCCTGTCTCTCAGGGTCTTAATGGTCGACTTGTCTGACTTCTTTTCTGCTGCTCTTTTATTCTCAACATTTTGGTCTTGCCCGCTTCTCAGGCAGCCACGTGCTTGAGTGCTTTTTCTGCCCAGCAGCACAGGTGCTCTGGAGAGGAGGGGAGGGAGGCAAAGGGGAACCGTGCTTTCGGGTCAGTGTCTATGTGCTGCACACCGGGCGCTACCAGGGGAAGCGGGACCACACTCGATCCCATGTTCTTCCTGCCCAGCGGCCTGGTCCACAGGGCTCGTCGTGTAATGGGGAAGGCAAATGCAGACGTACAGCATCACCAGGAAGCAACTCAAGGCTAAACCCAGTCTCTGTCACTGACATGGCAGCAGGTTCATTACTGATGTCTTAGTCCGAGAGGCGGGGCTTGAAGGGGCTGCTCAGTCACATCCCTGCTATGTTTGGGGGAGTGGGAGGGGTGGTGGTGCTGAGATTCAAATATACTGAATCCGGTATAATAGATTAAAACCTGCTCCGGGAGAGACTTGGTGGAAATGTTCGCTTACTTGTGCTTCTACTGACCCCAACCCTGAAAAAAAGCAAAAAAAAAAGCAACAGCAATTGGCTGGATTTTACTTCCCAAAGTCTCCGTGTTTTCAGGAAGAGAACAAAATAACAGACTAGAAGGGAAGGGATGCTCCCCTGCTGCATCTGTAAATGCCTTGCTGAGCTTGAGCGACTAAGCTTGCCTAGGGACCAGGCCATCTGGGTACCCCAGGTGAACCAGGTCAGGCCTCCTCTGGGCTGCGTGAGTGCTCACCTCTGACAGCCAGGAGGGGCTCCTGGAAGGAAAGCAGTTCCCAGGTCTACCCTGCGGGCCCATCCACCAGAAGCAGCAGACCGGAGTGATGAGCAGCTTCTCCCACCCTGAAGGGCACAGCTTCCTAGACCCTCAGTTCCTGGAAGAAGCCCTGAGCATGTTGCCTCCTACCCTACCATCCAGCCCAAGACACTGAGGTCACCTTTGGGCAGCCGCACAACCACACGGGACCAGAGCCAGCACTGAAATCCAGGGTTCCCAGGCGCCTTGCTTTCCCCACCCCACGTTCCTTCTGTCCCTTGTTAGAGTCTAACGACCCTTTTCAGTCCCTCGAGACCCCGGTGCCCAGCTGCGAGCCGTGGCACCATAAGGCCTGCGTGACAGGGTCCTGGGTGGTGACATGTGCCTGCTCTCCCCCCAGCTACACCGCCTCTGTTGGAGTTTATGGAACAGCCAAGAGGAAAGGGTTGATCTGGACAAAGACACACAAGGGAAGAGCCCCGCACCACAGGCACGGCCAGGTGAGAAGGGAGACCCAAAGCCAGCGGAGAGGCCTGTGCTGCTCCCTGCCCCCACCCCCGCTGTCTCCACTCCCAGAAATGCTTCCAGGCAGAGGCCCCGTCTTTCATTTTCCCAAAGATGCCTTGTGGGTGTTTGTCGAGGGTGAGATGCCTCTCGGACATCCGTGTGGCGGTCCGGGCCAGAGAGATCCAGATGGGAGGCGTCAGCAGGTGCCGGGGGAGGAGGGAAGGGTCCGTGAGGGGCAGAGAAACACAAGTGTCTGGTGATCTAGGAGCGTTTCAGCCGGGGTGGGAGGGATCCACCGAGCCACACAGATCACATTGTGCCTCAGCAGGAGGGGAGGAGGCACTGGGGACAGGGGAGGGACAGCGGGTCACAGAGCCTCACACAGGGATTCAAACCCAGAGGGATTCTGGGAAGTGGGCGGGAGCCTCTGCAAGGAGGAGGGAGCAGCCCCACCCAAGAGGGCGCCTGGGGACACCGCCAAGGACAGCCGGATTTCACTGGGGCAAGAAGAGAGAGTTCCTGGAGAGGCTCGGACCTGGGGGCCCCAGAAGGCCCAGAGGAAAGCTCTCGGCAGATGGGGTCAGAGGCGGAGTGCGGGGGCCCCAGGGAGGGCGACCTGCACCTCTTGAGGCCCTGACGCAAACAGGGATAAAGGCCTAACGAGATTAGCACTGAGTCTGGGGCAGAGAGTCTGGGGGGACTGTGAGTTTGGGGGAGGGAGGGAGGGAAGGCCTGCCTGGGGAGAGGCAGTGTTCTGGGGCCCCCTCTCCACTCCTGCCAGGAACGTTCAGAGCCCAGAGGGGCCTGGGACCCTCTCCTGACACCTGCAGGGCAGGGGAGTGGCCTCTCCTGAGCCAGGCTGCCCCGCGCCCCTGGAGGGTACAGGGCTCCCAGGATTGCTCTCCCTCAGGGACAGAGGAACTGCCCGTCGGGGGCCACGTGTGCCGGGGGCTCGTTCTGGGGGCACCTCCCAGCTCCTCTTCTCCCTCGTCCACAATCGTGGGTGGATGCCACGGTGACAGTGGCTCACACTTTTTGCCCATTTGGGATGTGCCAAGCACTGTGGAAAGTATGCCTATGTGTGACAGGTACAATTATCATCCCCATTTCAGAGATGGGGGGACTGAGGCACCAAACAGTTAAGTAGTCGGCCCCGGACTCCAAAGATAACCAGGCAGTGGTGGAGCTGGGATTTGAACACAGGCAGTCTGACTCCAAAGCGTGTGCTCTTGGCCACTGGTCTGTCCCACCTCCCGTCATACAGCCCTCGGGCTGTGTTTACATGATCAGTCGCCGTTGATGTACAGCAACCTTTTTGGGCCTGGCAGCTGCGTGATGGTGTGCTGACCCGGACATCTGAGAGACCGAGAGACAGGCCCAGCATATGCTGCTCAGGACCTCTCAGCACCGCAGCAGATATCTGCGTCTTTGGGGTCCTCTGGCGGCAGCACCTCCCCTGTAACACAGGCCCCTCCGTCACTGGCTGACGGGTTCCGCCATCCCTGGTGCTGCCCCAGCCTCAGGACACACAGCTGGTGTGCTGGCTGCCCAAGGGGATGAGACATGGAACAGGTCACAGCGCACACTTCTCAGACCGAGGTGTGCTTGTCTTATCATCAAAGAGGGATCCATTCCCAGACCGGCTGCGCTCACGTGTGTGCGGAGCTGGCCGTGGTGCTGACCCACGCCTGAGCAGGCCTGGGAGCGGCCAGCGTGGGCTGCACTACCAGACACCGGAGGGACATTTAAGCCCCAGGGTGAGACATTTCACTGATTTGGTCCAGAGATGTGAATAGAAACTTGCCCATAATTCCTAGACTTCCCCCGTTCCTGGAGAAAACACCAGTGATTCCCCTTTCAAGGGCCCAGAGGGCCTTACTTTGGGCCAGGCCGTGAGACTGGTACCTACGTGGAGAAGACACGCCCCAAGGTTGCTGAGGAGAGCAGAGCAATTGGGGCTTCTTCCATCCTCAGAGGAGCAGCCACTTGCCCTAGACCTACAGAGCTGTGCTGGGCGTGTGCTGGAGACGGGAAGGGTGGGCCCTCCAGAGCCCAGCGGGGAGGGCCTGCCCCGTGACGGCCGGGGTTCTGGGCCGGCTGAAGGCTCTGCCAGTGCAAGGCAAGCATGGCCCAGGCCGCGCCCGGAGCCCCCCAACCCCATGTCTCTGAGGGCGGCGGGAGGTGCCCTGCAGCAGCGGCTGAGGATTGTTCTCCGCATTAGAGCCAGTCTGTTGGCCTTCCTGCTGGCCTCACCGCTGAGATGTGAGCCCTAGAAAGACCCCCCTCCTGTGTGTGGCCTCTTAGCCTCCTGACCTGTGCCTATTCCCTCTGTTCCAGACGTATTTGAGGAGGCCGGGAGCTGCCTCTGGAAGGCCTGGGATGTGTTCTGTGGCCTGGAGCCACTGCCAGGCCCCAGACTCGCCCCGGAAGAGGCAGTCGTGCAGAAGATGGAGTGTGGTGACACGGAAGGGACACAGCACAGTGCCACGTCTGAAGGGACAGAGAAGCGTGACATGCTGGAAGGAACAAAGCTCCGAGACATGCCAGAGATGTCCCACTGGAGAAAAGTGCCCGACGTCTGCGGGTTCCTCTTGGTGTCGCTCACAGTGCTCTGCCACTTCTACTTCTCCTAGGCAGCCTGCGGGGACGTCTGGGGAGCGGGCGAACCACTGCCTCTTGCAAACGCCCTCATCATCGAGGGGACGAAACGTTTCCTACGG
The DNA here is from genome assembly GCF_028023285.1 of Balaenoptera ricei. Lineage (NCBI taxonomy): Eukaryota > Metazoa > Chordata > Mammalia > Artiodactyla > Balaenopteridae > Balaenoptera > Balaenoptera ricei. The sequence continues at coordinate 25,637,426 of NC_082652.1, forward strand.
GGAGGCCCACGGACGTGGACCAAGGATCACACTGATGAAAACGCGCCCACAGCGTCAACACTGCGGGCTGACGGGCGGCGAAGCCCACTGGTGAGGGCAGAGACCGAAGATGAGCACGTCTGTCCTCTGTGCGATGAGTCATTCTCTCCAGATGGCTCCACTGCACAAACACTGGCTTTCACTTTAAATTTAATTTTGGCTTTTTATCTCTAGATATATTTGGGGGTTTTGCTTGTGTTTACTGTCACTATTTCCTTCCTATACCCACCTCCGTTTGCTGTGTTCTCTCCTTTGTAAAGGTATGGCTGCTGGCAAAGATGCTCCTCCTCACGCCAAGGGTCCCACCCACAGGGGGCTGTGCCTACTGCCGATGACCACACAGGCCAGCTGGTGCCAAGGCTGCCGTGGATGGAAACGTTGGCTCCTGCCTGGACCCGTGGTGGGGCTGAGGCGGTCTCTACCTGAGGACCAGGCCTCCCTGTGGCTCAGCTCTGTCTGGCTGCACCCCTAGAGGGCAGGTGGAGAGGAAATTTCCCTCCTTGTTGAGCTCTTCCCAGTTCCTCCCAGTCTGCCTGCTACTGGGAGTTGGGCCCAGGGGCTGTATCCCCTTTAGTTGTCAAGTATAGACCACTCCTGGAGTGTGTCTCTGGAGAGGCTCCCTAAGCCACCCCTTCCTCTTCCTTCTTCTTAGACCAAAATAAATGATTTGGGTCTTTAGAAAAAGTTTCAGATGCCTTGAAGTGATTTGGGGGAGGCCCACCCAGCATTGCAAAAGTCACACTCTGAAGGTGCAGTCGGGACCAGCCCCCCATCCCTCGTTTAGTCTTTCAGCTGACGTTTTTGAGTGCCTACTATGTGCCAGCACTGCTGGGAAGCAGTCATGGACAGAGCTCATGGTCTAGGGAAGTAGACAATGAAACACGAGCGGTGATGGCCAGCACCTAGTGTGGCCCGCTATTTCCCTGCCCAGGTTATCGTCACGTTCAAGCCATGGAGCCACCCCATGTGGAAGGACCAGAATCAACCACATTTCACAGAGAAGGAGACTGAGCTCAGCCAGGGGACCGAGTAAATGGGCCCTCTGTGCACGTGCACATGGCAGGAGCGCCCGCAGGGAGGAGGCCTCCCGTGACTGAAGCGGGAGGTCAGCTAGCTGGATAACAGAGGGACATGTGGGAAGACAGGGTGAGGCAAGGGTGTTAGGAGGCCAGAGTGCAGAACTGTGGGAGGTGGGGAGGGCAGGGTGGGCAGGGGCTGGACCTGCAGGCCTCAGATGCTTTGGGATCCTGAGTCCCTGGGAGCTTCAGCCAGGAAGGGATGGGATCAGATTTGCTGGCTGCTGTTGGAAGATGAAAGGGCGGCAGGAACACCCACCAGGAGGCTATTAGAGGAATCCAGGCAAGTTAGCAGCAAAAAAGAAAAGACAAGGGAACAGCATCAAGAGAAGCCAGCAATTAGAAGTAACAGGACTCGAGTACTAGACTTCTGGAGGGAGGGCCCAGGAGTGACTCTCTGGCTTGAGCATGTGGGCAAAGGGTGTACCAATTCCAAAGACAGGCCACACTGGAAGAGAGCAGGTGCAGGAGAAAAGTGGAGCACCATTTGGGACATGTGCAGTTTGAGTTGCATGAAGATACTTATTGCCGTCTTGACAATGTTAAGTCCTCTGTTTGATGAACATGGGATGTCCTTCCATTTATTTAGGTCTTCTAATTTCTTTCAACAGTGTTTTGTTTTCAGCACTCAAGTTTTGCACTTCTTTTGTTAAATTGATTCCTGGGTATTTTATTCTTTTTGATGCTACTGTAAATGAGGTGTTTTTTTCTAATTGAGATATAGTTGATGTACAATATTATATAAGTTACAGGTGTACAACATAGTGATTCACAATTTTTAAAGGTCATACTCCATTTATAGTTATTTTAAAATATTGGTTATATTTCCTGTTGTACAATATATCCTTGTAGCTTATTTATTTTATACATAAGAGTTTCTACCTCTTAGTCCCCTATCCCTTTTCTTAATTGCATTTTCAGATTGTTCATTGCTCATGTACAGAAAATCCTGCAACTTTGCTGAACTCGTTTATTAGGTCTAATATTTTTTAAGTGTCTTCCTTGGGATTTTTCATATATAAAATCATGTAGTGTGCAAGTAGAAATAGCGTACTTCTTTCTTTCCAACCTGGATGCCTTTTATTTCATTATCTTGCCTAAACTGCCCTGGCTAGAACCTCCAGTACAATGTCAAGTAGAAGTAGTGAGCGCAGACATCCTTGTCTTGTTCCTGATCTTAGAGGGAAAGCATCCAGTCTCCTCATCGTTGAGTATGATGTTAGCAGTGAGTTTTTGCAGATGTTATCATGTTGAGGAAATACTGCTCTTTCCTATTTTGCTGAGAGTTTTTGATTTTGTTTTAGTTTGGGATTTTTTTATGAATGGGTGTTGGATTTTGTCAAGTGCTTTTTTTGCATCTATTAAGATGATCATGTGGTTTCTGTTCTTTATTTACACATTACATTGATTCATTTTCACGTGTTAAACCAACCTTGCATTCCTGGGATAAATTACAGTTGGTCATGGTGTATAATGATTTTCTCATGTGGCTGGATTTGGTTTGCTAATATTTGGTTGAGTTCTTGTGTCTATATTCATAGAGGTCTATAGTTTTCTTTCTTTATGAGGTCTTTGTCTGGTTTGGGTATCAGGGTAATACTGTCTTCATGGAATTAATTGGGAAGTGTCCCCTCCTCTCCTATTTTTTTAAATTAGTTTGTGAAAGACTGGTATTAATTTTTGCCTGGAGACATTTAAGGGTAAGTATTAAGTTGGATGGAAGGTCCAGAACACAGCACAGAGGCTGGCGCTAGAGACTCAGACTGAGGGGAGAGGAGACAGTGGGCCAGCCTAGCTAAGAAGTGAACCTGGTAGAGGAAGCCCAAGTCAGGCAGATGAGATTGTGCAGGAGAGCAAACAGAGATGTCAGGTTAAGAAAGAGGGTTCTTTCTGCAGAGGAGACTAAGAGGGCACAACCAGGGCCCTGGGAGGAGGACCAAGACAGCCGCCACAGGAAGGGAGCACTGGCACCTGGGTTACTGCTCGGGCCAAGCACAAAGAGCACGGGATCTTGGCAGCAAGAAGTCCAGAGCCCTTCAGGGAGGTGGTAAGGGTGGAGCCAGCGTGCTATGGTTGAGGCAGGATGAGGAAGTGGAGCCCCTCAAGCCCCTGTTTTCCTGAAGGAGGAAAGGTTTCCTCTTACAGGGCCTTTTTTGAGAATGAAATTTAACCTGAAACCCCAGCTGGGCCCAGCAGCCGGTCCCTCCCAGAACAAGAGGGGCTGCTTGGGCTAATCCTGGAATCCCAGGACGCAAACGTCTCTGTGTTTCTGCTAGGAAAGTGAAGGCTCCAGGCCCTGGAAGGACTACAAGAAGGCACTCACCTGGGGATTCTAGCTCTGCGGGTAGCGTCTATTCTGGGAGGTTCTGTCCCTCAGGAAGTGTGGCTGCTGGTTGGTGATGTAACAAGGGAACAAGGGAAAACTGGTGTGAGGCAGGGAGCCTCGGAAACCTCATGGGGGAGATTAAGGCTTCGGCTCAGCCCAAACGAGTCCAGCCCTGAAGCTGAGCCGCTCCTGCAGCTTCTCCAACAGAGGTCAGAACCCTACTAGACCACCAGACAGGATGGGTCGGGGAGATCAAGGAGTCCCCATGCCTCCTCCCCCCGCAGCCTGGCTTCTCCACCCCTCCAACCCCCCGCGCCCCCCGAGGGCTCTCCAGCCTCCTTAGCCAGTTTCACTGCAGGAGAAGCAAGGCAGGTGGAGGCACAGGTGGGAGCTCCCTAGAGGGGGGCCCAGCAGACAACAGGGGGAGGGCTGGGGGGGAGGTCGGCCTCAGGCCAGCCCGAGCTTATGCAGGTGACTTGGCTTTGGAGAACACAGCTGTTTGCGGGGAAGACCTTAAGGAGTTACCCTGAGCTCTGAGCTCTCATCCCTGGGGCGGGGGTGGGGGCCTCTTACAACTCACCCTCCTCCAGCAAGAGCCCACTTGGGGTTGCACCTGTGACCTTCCTTTCTGTCACCCCACGTGGGGAGGGGGCAGACCTGGTGAGCAGGGCCACACCCAGCCACACCCCAAGGGTCTATTCACTAGAGCATCCGGCTCAGGCGGTGCTGCCTGGACCAGCTGTTCCTTCCCCCACCCAGCTCCCTGCCCCCACCTTGTCCCTAGATGCTTGGCCCTGCTCTGTGCTTTCCCAGGGGACTCGACCACAGCAGACAGCAGGGATGCCTCGCACCCGGCCCTGGACCCTGGGTTCAGCCTGTGACCCGGTCCTTCTGGGCCGGGCATTTCCCCTTTGGCAGGAGAGAGGAGAGACATGACCTGCCCCAGAAACATCAGGTGCCATTCAGACCAAGATAAAGAGATTCAGCGCGTTTATTCAGGCGTGGAGTCAGCAGGTGGGGCCGGTAAGAGGCTCAGGGTTTCCACTCAATGACTTTGACGGCGATCTGGGCTGCCCGCTGCACAGCCGCGCTGGTGTCCTCCTCGAGGGCCCGTAAGGTGGGCACGTGGGACTGCAGGAGCTTGCGGCCCTCGGGGGCCTCGGCCAGCATGGTGAGGACCTTAATGGCATTGAGGCGCGCCTTGCTCAAGGATGAGTGCAGTAGCTCCAGCAGTGGACGGATGGCCTCCGCGTCCAGGGCCGCGTACTTCCCTGCAGGGCACCAACGCCAGGCGTTCCTGGGGGGTCCCTGCCCACCTCCCTCGCCCCCCAGCCCTCCCAACGCAGGATCCACACCCTCCCTGCCCCCAGCCTGGGCCCCGCAAGCTCCCCAGCTGGCTTCTCCCCAACCACCAGGTACCTGTCCCGCAACCCAGTCCTCTCTAGGCAGCATGAAGGGTCTTTTGAAAATTAAAATCCAATCGAATGAGAAGGGGAGACGCCCCTCCTTAATCCTTACTTGCTGCCCACCCCCTCACCCGCTGAAACGCCACGCTGCCGCCCCCGCCTCCACCCCCTGCCCCCTGCTCTCCTGCACCGAGCACTCTTCTTTGCTGCCAGACCGTCCAACCCCTTTTGCCCTGCGAGCTCCCCTCTCAGAGGACACTCTGCCCCGGTACTGTGCCCACCGTCTCCCCCAGGTCACTCTTCACTCTGCCGCCCCTGCCAACCTCAGACAGCAGAGGCCGAGACGTCTGGGTCCCCATCGCCCAGCACAGAGCCTGGCCTGTGGCAGGGGCTCAGGGCTCCTCGACTGGAGTGCTAGCTCAGCGAAGTGACCTCACCTCCCCCAAATTCCCATGTTGTCCGGGCTCCCTGAGAGCCCCCCAGCCCTCCAAGCACTCCTACAGGAAGCCCAGGTAAGACACTGACTGCACTGAGGACGCCCGCGAGATCCACGCTCACGGGGAGCCCCACACTGGGGGTCGGCACCCTGACCGCATGATCAATCAGAAACGGGCTGTGGACTCTGGGAAGGCCCCAACCTCTCCCCCTGGTGCGTCTCAGATTTCACCATCAGGACGAACTGGGGAGTGGCAAGCAGTCCCAGCGCTGGGGGGATCTGCAGACTGCTGACTGAGAATCAGAGGCCCAGGTAGTTCTCCGTGGATCAGCAGGGAAGCTCAGGGCATGGGGCTGGCACAGGCATGGGAAGGTCAGACAGCTTTCAGAGGTCCTGCGGGGACCCTAGCCTCCAGGTGGGGAAACCAGCCCAGGCCCTTCCTACCGCCCAGGTCGGGTGACTGAGCATGGAAGCCTGGCTGCTGGGAGTCCGCATGGGGGTTGTAGCCTTACGCTCCTATTCGCCCCCTCCACACTGAGAAAAGTAACATTGATCAGGAAACACGGCAGAAGCAAGGGCTCCAGTGTTTGCTTAGACCTCAGCATAACGGACTCATGAGTGGCAAACGAATCAACCCCAGAATTTCAGCTCACAAGGGGCCGGGGTCAGACGCAGGAATTCCAAAACCATGGAACAGAGGGAATAACAGGGAGGGGCCCCAGGCGGTGGGCCCTCTGTGGCCTGGAAGGAGAGGGCGGAGCCTGGGACCAGGGAGGGGCAGTACTCAGCTTGCTAGGGGGCTGCGGTGACCCCCAACCCTGTAAGCGCCGACGCCCAGCCAGCGGGCAGCCTCACCTTCGGTGGTCACTGTGACGTACATGAGGGCCCCAGCTGCATTGGCCTGCACCTCCTCTTCCTTGTCCTTCAGCAGGTGCACCAGGATGGGGATGACGTCGTGCTGCCACATCTGGTTCTTGCCCTCCAGGGGGATGCTGGGCCAGAGAGGGGGCAGCTGGGTGGCTGCACTTGGAGGAAGAGGGGGACAGGGCCCAGGACCACCCCAGGGGGACACCAGGGGAAAGGACTTGGGTTGAGACCATCCCTGGTGGCCACGCCAGGGTGCAGAGGAGCACTGGTGTGAGGTGTGGGTCCCACCCCGACACTCAGACGACCTGGGAGCACGGCCTGGGGCCATAGGAGGCCAGACCCAGGAGCCAGGGGTGGTGAAATGAAGGGAGGTGGCCACAGCTAAAGCAGCTCTGAGGCTCTGTGATCCTCAGGCTCCAGGCTGGGATTTAGACTGTGATCACAGTGACACTGGGTCACTAGTGACTAGACGCCCGCGGCTCCACGTCCTGACCTGTGAAGGGAGCCACCACCTTCCTCGGAGGAGGTCTAAGTGTGCAGATGGCACCTCCTGTGTTTGCCTTCCTCATGGGAGGGGGACAACCCTCTCGTTTTTGCCAGGAGTGGGGGCTTCCTGGGACACAGGACTGTCAGGGCTAAACCCAGGCCTGGGCAGGCAGATGCCCCAGTGGAGGGCTCCTCTTCCGCCAGGGCACAAGCAGGTGAGGGGAAGCAGGGGCCTGGGGCGCCACTCCTGCCCTCCCCGCTCCGTCCCTTGTCCCCGACCAGGCCTCACCTGACTGCGATTAGTGCTTGGGTGGCTTTGCTGCGGATGTTGCTGTTGGCGCTCAGGAGCTTCTCCTTCAGGAAGGGCACCGCCCGGCTGGCCAGTGCCTCGGTGGCGTCCTCCATCAGGCAGGCGGCCAGCGTGTCCAGGAGGAGCTCCTGGATCCCTTCCTCCTCCCTCTGCAGCTTCCACACCAGCGAGGGGATCAGGCTGCTGTTGACAATGCCCTTGGCGCCTGCAGGACAGGAACGGGCGCTGAGGGTGGGCCATGGGCCACCTCCCACCTGTCACCTGTGCTGGGAGCCAGAGGGTTGGCGGGGGGGGGGGGTGGTATTTGACAAGATAAATTGCAAATCCCCCCCTCCCACTGCCAGGCAGGGGGCCCGAGCAGCCAGCATGTGGCCATGGGTGACTAGCTGGGGTGAGAACCACGAGGACCCCAAAGGTCCAGCCTTTGGTCACCTGTGACTGGGGGCACCAGCCTGAAACAGTGACCTGAGAAGCAGCAGCCTCCTCTGCAGGGCCCAGGCACACGGGGAGCCTCCCTCCCCCGCCAACCACGGTGCAGCAGAGAGAAGGATGGGGGACAGGGCAGGGGGACCCGTCAATTCCCTCCTTCCCATCTGCAACATCTCTGTGATGCTGGAGCCACAGATCAGCCTGGCCAGCCGTGGGGACAGGAAGAAAGCTTGCAGTTGGGTCTGAGGTAGAAGATTTAGAGTGAACAGGCCGGCATCTTAGGTAAAAAGAGCTGTGCCCCCAACCACAGTTGGTGGGCAATCCACAGAGTCTGGCCAAGGGGTCTAAAGGCGCCTGGTGGCCCTCAGGGAGGGGGCTCCACATGGCACAGCTGGGAGAAAATGCAGCGAGCCACCCCCCTTCCACTGTGAACGGTTCTGCCTCACTCCTTCCAGCCTCTACTCCCACCTGGGGGGTCAGTACACGGCTGGCTGCCCAGAGGAGACCCCAGAGATGGCCCAGGCGGCAGCCCAAGGGTGCTCACAAGTGCCCAGAACTGCTGGCAGAGCGGCCGCCACAGGAAGAGAGTGGGCACCGGGGAGGGCAGCCCTTCCCTGCCGCTCTAGGTGTCACTACTGCCCGACAGCCCACCCTCTCCCCGGCCTCCCCAGCAGCCCAGGCTGCCCACCGTGAAGCCATCCAGAGCCCCCATGGAGGTGCCACCAGCGGTCACCTCTGTCTTCCGCCTCCCCAGCTCAACTCTCTAATTTACTCTAGAGAGACAAGTAAACAGGTTCATTAGCCTAAAGGTCTCTGAGTGCCAATTAGCATCAGGGATTTCCTCTTTGAAGACACCACCCAGCCTCCCACCCTCACTCCCCGAGGACATCAAATGGCAGGTGCCTGGGGTTAGGGGGTGGAGAGGCAGGGCAGCATGTCCAGAGGCTCCAGTGCCCCCAGCCAGCTTCTCACTGGGGTGTCCGGTGGAGCCGCTAGCTCTGTCCATTTGTTCTCAGGATGCTCACAACACAGGAAAAGCAGTTTCCTGCTGCTTCAGGAGTACTGGGCTTTTTAAGATTTAATATACACAGATTAAAAAAAAAAAAAAAAGGCCAGGTTGGACTCCTAAATGCATCCAGCTATGTGACCTTAGACAAGTTACTTACCCTCTCTGAACCTGGTTTCCTTATTATTAATACAAGCCCATCTGGCAGGGGGTTGTGCAGTATCAGTGGAGTAGGGGGTGGGAAAGTGCTCTGTGTAAGGGACTGTCACCATGTGCCCAGACACCCAGGCCTGGCACAGCGAGAGTCTCCCAAATACCACCAACATTGAGTTCCAGCTGCAGGCAAGCCTGTGGGTGGGGGTAAGGGCTGAGGAGCAGGATACAGACATAAAAGCTGCACAGTCCCTGCCCTGCAAGAACACCTGTCAGTGGTCCCGAAGCCACCTCTCCTGGGCGCCTGAGGCCTCCCTCCCCTTCAGCCCTGCCCTCCGGCCGGGCCACCACCAGACAGCACATCTGGGCCTCCTGCTCCGGCTCCAGTTCCAGCTCAGGCACCTGCCCCCAGGCTACCTGCCTGCCCCAGCCACAGTCTCACTCGGCCATGACCTGGACGGCCATTGCCCAGCTCACAGGGCAGAGGTGACAATTTGACCTTCCAAGAAGGACTGTGCTGACCGATGGAGGGATAATGTTCCTGACAGGGGGCCACCTGAGCAAAGGCAGGGGGTGAGGGATTTGTGCATTGTCAATCAGGGCTCGATGGTGGCCTCACTTGCACCCGGGTCTGGGCTTCCCGGGAAAGCCCAGGGAAAGGTGCTGCTGTGGGAGCAACAGGATGGGCACAGGCTGGGAGGAGGGCAGAGGGAGGGAGTCAAGGCCGGAAGTTGGAGGTGATCACCTCCACTGCTCCCCCGATTGGTGAGGAAACCAAAGCCCAGAGGGGCAACTGTAGTGCCCAAGGTCATACAGCAGATGGGGGGAGGCCAGGCCTTTAGCCGCCCAGGGTTTTCTTTCCCCGGCATTCATCCTGGGCCTCTGCTCCTAGAAATGCTGAGCACCGGGACCCAGTTCATTTTGAGACAGAGGGAGATTAAAAATAAAACGCGTGCCGGGTGTGCCTCTCTGCTCGTTCACTTTGCTTCTTTTCAGCTAAAAGGAGAGTCGCAGGCCTGGCTATTTATAATTAACCCAGATCTGCAAAGCCTTGTTCTAGTTGGGGGGGGTGGTGCACAGGCCCCCAAAAAGAAACAAATCAGAGAAACCCACCAGGCCCCCGACAGCCTGAGACCTGGCTGGCCGGGTTGGAGTGAGCAGGACAGGTGGGGCATGGAGAAGAGCCGGCCAGGAGGGGGCACCCTCGGGCAGTGGGGAGACCAGTGGGAGAGTCTCCGGGGACCGGTCATTACTGCCTGGGTTGACACATGTAGATGAGGAATTCCAGGTCCTAGGGGCTCTGGATGTGCAGGAAGGGAGGCCTGGGGGAGCCAGGCCTTGTGGGGCAGAGGGGCAACAGTGTGAGGCTCGGGTGTGCTTGGGGAGGGCCCAGACTGGCATGGCTACTGGGCTAGGGTGGGCTGGTTGATGGGCCACAAAGCTCAGCTGGGATTGAGGGTCACTATGCCCCTGGAGTGGAACCCCTGGGGTTGAGGTTTGGCCACTTCCTGGGGGCCACCTCGAAGGGCCCCTCCTCGGCCATCTCTCCCTGCTGGTTGGTGAGGTGCTGGGTGGGCTCAATCACCAGAGCCCCTCCCCCTTTCTTCCTCGGAGCCGAGCTGTGGTCTCCTGGTCCCGTTCTCCCGGCAAGTGAGGACTCAGCCCCGGGAGCACGCATCCACGCCTGGCGCCCGGGCCCCACCATGCCTTATCTCAACTCGCCTGCCCAGCTTTAGCCTCGTGTGTCCCCCACTGACCACCCCCGCCGTGCCTGCCTTTGCTCGTGGGGACCCCTCGCTGTCCTCAGCTTACTCGGCCCCTCAATAGCACGTGACATGCTGACCATGTTTTCCTCCCGAGATACTCCCCCCGTGGCCCTGGGACCTCAGCTCCCCGCTTCCACCTCTCCGGCTGCTCCTCCATGTGCTTAGCAAGCACCCCCCCCCCTCCGGCATCCCCCACAACGTGGTCCTTGGCCCCCACCATCCCCCCTTTCCCCTCCACCAGGGGCAGCTCCTCTCAGGCTGCAGACACCACAAGGCCGTCCACTGACACCAGGTTGCCTGGCCATCCCCCCGCCTAGGCTGAACTCGGCCTCATGGACTGACTTCTCTGCTTTCTTATTTTCTCTGGGCTGACTAGCTGACATTTTTACTTGATTCTGCATTTAGAACGACGCACCCTGTGGGACCAGGCCTACTGTAAATAAACATGAAACAAAAACTTGCCATCCTCCTTCTCCAATTTAAAAAGCTAATCTTCAAACTCTCCAGTGGTTCTTAGGCCAACGCCCCAATCCTATACAAGGGCCACCAGCCCGCTGCGACTGTTCCCTGCCCCGCCCCAGCCTGGCCTTGTGGCATCTTCACGGCTCTGGCCGCACTGGTCCTCTGGGTTCGTCCAGGCCTCACACTCCTTCATGCCCAGCGTCTTCCCCACCGTGGAACGTGCTTCCTCCCGCTCCAGGTCATGGGCACCTCCATCCTGCTCCCCCTGCCACAGAGCCCTGATGGGTCTCCCCCTCCAGGCTTCGCACAACCATCACGGGGGTACTATCGTGCAGGGGGTCTAGCAGGCAGGCTTGGGTCTGTCTAAATGCTAGGACTGTGCCGAGCGCAGAGGAGGTCGTCAGTAAATGCTTGCTGGCTGAAGGCTTACAATCCCTGCTTGACCCTGGGGGAGCTCTCACTTCCAGGGTCAGGGGAGGGGGCAGCAGCCAGCCCCATCGGGCCCCTCCGTGGGCTAGCCCCTCATCTCACACCTGGACTGCTATGCGGGGTCTTCCCATGCTTGCAGCTAGGTTTGCCCCTGCAAACAGCTCACTTCTGACCCCTGGTCCCCCAATTGCCCTCACCATCTCTGAACATGTGTCAACATGCATCTCCTGTCAGAATCACCCTCTAGGGACCATCTATTGTTATATTTGTCTCCTTTTGATAGAAGAGGGAACTGAGGCTCAATAACTCACCCAAGGGTATACTCTCATCCAGGTGAAATAACTCACCCCCAGGGCAGGGCCTGTGCCTGTTTCCTTCCTGCTACCACGGCCATTGGCCTCTGAGTGGACCTCTGGGCAGAGGCCCAGCCTGACCCAGCCTGGCGGTGTGGAGGACACGCACACAAAGGAGCCCACTATAGTCGGCCACTTTCCACTGGTCCTCAGGGGCCACCCCGAGCCAGCATGTGCCAGGTCTAGTCTAGGTCCGCCTCAAGATGCCCATCACCAACATCTGTCCCGTCTCTGACTGTTTAGGCAGCACCTTCACAGGTGTGCAACGTCGCTGGGGGATGTAGTGCAATGGTCTCCATTTCACAGCAGAGGAAACACTCTCAGAGAGGTTAGGGGATGACATTGAGATGCCACAGTGTCCAGCTGGCAGAGCTGGTCCCTGCCTTCTGACCACAGGCCTGGCCCTATCTCCCTCTGCCAACGGTCCGTTCCAGTGCTTCTGTCCACCAGTGGGGTGATCCTAGTAATAGGACCATGGAGGTGTAGGGTGATAGGGAAGTGTTAGCGGGGAACATCTGCATTTACCTGGATGCTCTGGGGTGCACAGAACTTCAGGTTACAGTGATGGAAAGGACAGAGAGTGGCACTAATGTCTTGGTTCTGGCCTGAGTCTTTAACGCACAGGAGTGAGGGGCTCCTGGCTCTGAGGCCCACAGATTGGCTCCCCCTGAAATTGAAAGCAGAAGTTGGCAGGTGCCCTTTGGTGCATTTTGCTGAGCACCAATGCCTTCTGTGAGCTTCCCAAAGGCGCCCATGGGACCCTAGCCTCAACTGAGCTGGCTCCCTCCCGCCTCTCTGGTCTGGGGGACCGCTCCTGGGCCCCCCTCCTGTCCCCCCTTCTAAGGCAACCTTCCGTGGCCAGGATTGCCAGGGACCCTGAAGAGCCCTTACCTGCTGCAGGCGCGAGCAGCAAAGATGACTAATGCCCCCTCCCATCGCTGCAAAACGTCACCGGCGTAAACCTTTAGGATTTGAACAGCCCTTTCACACGTCCTAGCCTACTGTCGCGACAACTCAGGGAAGCAGGTGCCACTAGCCCCACTTTGCAAACAGGCTCATTAGAGGTCAGTCAGTTGTCCAAGGTCGCGGAGCTCAGAAAGGGCAGACAGCGTTCGAATTTGGGCCAGGAAGGCGGGCGGGGCCGGGCCCATCCACTGCTCTCCGGCTCGGCCTCCCGCGGGGTGGGCGCCCGGCCTCGGCGCAGCGGGATCGCAGGGACCCCGGTGCCCGCGGCGGTGGCAGCGGCTGCCAGACCCCGGCACGCGCGGAGCCGAGGCCCCGCCCCTGCCCGTCGTCATTGGTCTGCGGGCGCGTCCGTCAGCCGCTCAAGCCCAATGGGCGGCGGGCCGGCGCTCGTGGCGGAGCTGTGGCGCCCTGAGCGTGGACTCCGGCGGGCGCGCGGCTCCCCGCCCGCGGTTGGCCCGGCAACGCGCTGCGCTCGCGGCTCCGCCCCCTGCCGGCGGCGCGGCGCGGGGCGGGCGGACCCGCGGGCGGCGGCGCGGGCGGCGCGGGAGAGCGGGCGGAGGGAGCCAGGCCGGCGGAGCGTGTGCGCCGCCCGCGGCCCGGTCACGTCCCCGCGCGGGCGCCTCCGCCCGCGTCGTGCGGAACGAGGGCGCCGCGACCCGCGCTCGCCGCCCCGCCCCGCGCCGCCGGAGCAGCTCGGCCACGCACCGCGCCGCGGCCCGGAGGTGAGTGAGCGGCCCCGAGGCCGGGGCACGCGGCGGACCTGGGGACCGGGGGCGCGGCCGGGGGCCAACCCGCCCGCACCGAACTCCGCCCGGGCCTTTGTGCCGGGGCCCCGCCCGAGCGGGGGGCGCCGGGCGCGACGGCCGGGATGCGGGCCTGGTGGGGGCGGCGCGGCGGGGGTGCCCGCGCGATGGGCAGGGGCGCCGCGGGCAGGCAGGTGCTGGGAGGGGCGCCTGGGCCCAGGAAGGCGGGCAGGGGCCCAGGGCTGCCACTGGTGCGGGGCCGGGCCGGCGACCTGCGGGAGAGGCGCCCGGCGGGGTCTCCCGGGGGGCAGCGGGAGCGCCGGCGCGTGGCTCTGGCTGAAACGGAGGCGAGGGCCCCGGAGGCCTGGGCCCGGGGACGCACGGCTCGCTGTTTTCGGTCACCGCTCTTGCAGCGAGCAGGTTCCTCGGAGGCATTTAGAGCGAGAGGCGAGTATCGACCCGCTGCGATTGTGATAGGTTCCCGGCTCGATATTTTTTCCCTTAAAAGGCGGTGGGGGCTTGGGGTGGGGGGGAGGGCCTCGGGCCGGGGCTCAGCGTCCTGCCGGGGACCCGAGGGGCTCTGGCTTCAGGGCGGCGCTGAGCCTCTCTGGGCGTTGGTGGCAGGATTCTGCCGAGGCCGAGAATTGGGGTTCTCTGTGACCAGAGAAGAGGATGGGAAGGCGGCGCCCAGGCCGGGGAGTCCGTGTCTGGGGATGGAGGGACCCGCCTTGGGGGAAATCTGCTCGTTTGGGGAGGCATCTGTCCCCTGACCGCCCCTTTCTGCCCAAGTGATCTCCCTGCCCTGGGGATCGAGTCCCTCTGCCTTCTGCTCAGTCTGGAGGAGGCTCCTTGGCCAAATTCAATTAAGCAAATGTTTACTGAGCAGTTGCTCCCCTGGGGCCTGGTGCTGGGGTGGGAGTGAACTGGCCCTGCCCTCCTGGGACTGACTCACCGCCCCCACGGGGGAGAAGCGTCTCTGCTCAGAGAACCCAGCCCTGAAGGTGGGTGTTGGGGCCCCGAGTGGGGCCGGGGTCGGACGGGCCTGTGGGCAAAGTGACATTTGAACTGGAGCTTGAAGGACACGGTCACGGTTGGGGTGGGCATTGCGGGCAGAGGGGAGAGCGTGGACGGAAGCACAGAGAGGGCGCTCAGGCAGTCCAGTCTGGCAGGAGCACAAGAGGTCAGGCGGGAAAGGGCGGAGGCTGCCCAGGGCTGGGGCCGCTGGGGGAAACAGATGACCCTGGAGCCTGCTTCAGTGGTGGCCGCAGTCTCCTCACCTGTGCAAAGAGCAGCTCCGTGACCCAGAACCGAGTGGGCCTGGAGAAGAGCCGGGAAGACCCTGAGGGCTGCTCGTAGCCTAGGACCGCCCTTCCAGGCAGGGCCAGGGTCCTGGGTAACCAACCCCTGGCCTCCTTCCTGGCCAGCATGGAGGATGATGTTGAGCTGGTGGCTCTGTCCCTTTGGGGCGTGGACGTTCGTGAGCAGTAACCGTGGAGACGTGGGAGTCTCCATGCAGCGGCTGATGGTGAGGGAGGGCCTGGCCATGCCCGGATGCAGTGGTGCGCCTTCAGCATTCCCCGTGCTTCAGGGTCGATGGACAAGATGCTGGCATTTGGCTTAAAGCTCTTGTGTGTCATACCAGACCCTGATTTTCTGAGATGGGAGGTGAATAAAACAGTCCCTCCCCCTCGGAAGGCTGGTGTTACCTTCTGCTGTAGATCTGCTGGCTTGCCCGCTGCCGGGGAGGTTTTTCCCTCTGAAGGGGCTGTTTGTCACTCATCTGTGTAGCGTGCCCCCTCCCTGACCCACCCCCAGCCACACACTGGCTTCTGGCCGAGGCCCAGCTTGCTGCAAGGAGAGCAGGGCCCCTGCCTGCCCTCGTGAGGGTGCGTGCTCAGCACGATGGAGCTGCCTTGCTCCATGCTGTCGCCCGGCCCCTTTCTGGGGGCCTGCTATGAGACTCCAGATTTGGGACACGGGGAATGAATTCCCCGTTCTGTCCCCAACTCCTCAGCTCTTCTGTCTCCTGGAGTCCCAGGAGGAGAAGCACCCTGACTGGCTCTTAGGAGCTTCTAGGGCAATTCCAGGAACTTCTGGGTAAGCAGGAGGACTTGACAGGGCTGCCCAGGGCCCCTGCAGGGAGGCCGGTGGGATGCAGGGGCGAACGGCAGGGAAGGCTGGCCTCAACCCAGCCGCGTGGCTGTCTTGTGTGCACATGCAATGACCGAGTGCCGCACTTTCCCCACTGGTCATGAGGACAAGGCAGCCCTGACTGCCCCATGCTGGCCCTCTGAAGACCCAAAATTCTGTGCGGCTGTAGGGTATTTTCCCTGCTGCCGACCGTGGCTGGGCTTGCAGGAACCCTGGAGGAGGCAGATTAGCACACTGCACCCTCAGGAAGGAAACCCGGGGTAACTGAGCCCCAGGGGCAGTCCTGTGGGCTGGCAGGGCAGAGGGCACAGGGAAGTGGACAGAGGCATCAGGGCAGACGCTGAGGGTCAGCCCAGGTAGGAGCCCAGAGCGGTGGCCTGACAGCTTGTGCAGACTCGGGGGCGGTGGAGGCGGGGAGCCCCAGTGGAGGCAGCAGAAGACCTGGGTCAGGCCTGGCCCTGCGCACCACCCCCCTCCCGCCCAGCCCCATCCTCTACGAGCCTCCTCATCCTCACCACAAACAGAGCCAAGAGTGCCCTGCCCATCCCCGCACGGTCCTCCCCACATCCACGCTGGCAGGGGAGGTGCCTCCCAGGAGCGAACTGACAGGGACTAACTCACAGGGACCATCTGGATCCCTGGGCTCGCGGGGGAGCCAAGGGAACGGAACCTCACCCGTTCGCTCGGCTCAGCCGTTCGTTCCTTTGGCTGATCTTTACCAGCACCTGCAAGGGCTAGGGCCATGCCCGGCGCAGGGACACGGCAGGGGGCAGGGCACACAGCACCCATTCCCGTGGCGCTCCCTGAGACCCAGAAGGTTGACAAACACCCGAGTAGCTGAATGCCAGGCAGGACAAAGGCCGTGAAGAGCCTAAAGCAGAGGGGAGTGGGGGTCCTGTGTGGAGGGGCCATTGGCACAGCACCATGGAGAGGCCATGGGTGAGTTGTGAGACCGACGAAGAGCACCAGGAGGGAGGATGGCAGGTGCAAAGGCCCTGAGGCCAATGCACTTCTGCAGCTGGAGGCCACCCTGCCCCCCAAGGTCAGGTGGCTGGAGCCCGGGATGGGGGGCGGGGGCGGGGTTGTGGAGCAGGTCAGGTAGGATTACGCTTTTAAAGGACCCGTCTGGCAGATGGCATGGGGGCCGCTACAGCATTCGGGGTGAGGGGCTGCTGACCCAGTGGGGTGGGAGCAGAAGCGGTACTGAGAAGTGGTCGGATGCAGGATTTAGCTTAACAAGGACCTGCTGATGGAGAAGAGGAAAGGACCGCTCTGGAAGGACAGAGTTGGCCTTGGCGAGGAGGAAGACTCAGACGCATCGTGAGAGGTGGGGAATCGGGAGTTGGGTTAGACCCAGGTGGACGTGGGCATACATGGCAGTCAGAGGGGAGAGCCAGGCTGGAACTGGAGACCTGGAGTCCCCCCACCAAGAGTTGGGGGGCAGGGGCCGGCAAGGTCACTCAGGGATCAAGGGCAGGTGGGACCAGAAGGGGCAGAGCCAGGCCTCGGGCCCCATGGCTCAGAGCTGAGCTGAGATTCCAGGGGCTGCACAGGAGGGTGTTCCTGGGAGGGTGGGTCCCCTGCAGTGGGCCTGGGGTGCATGGGGGCTAAGCAACATGGGCAGGACTGGCTACACAATTTGGGGGTCCCTTGTTAAAAATGATTAAGCATTTCAGGACAGTGACAGCAGAGTGTCAGGCTGGGCATGGCGCGCATGTGCACGCCTGGGAAGGCCAGTTGTGGTGGCTGCCAGGACGGTGCCCTGGGCCGGCGACCACTCTGCCCTTCACCTGCCTCCCATGGGCAGGTGGGCTGTGTCGGGCACCTCGGGCCATGGCGGCTGCACCCTGGCCTCTGTGAGCGGCGCTTCTCCCCCTCTGTCCGTGGACCCCCGGCCTCCGTCCCTCGGGCAGGAGACACAGCCAGCTGGTAGAGGGCTGGGCAGCCTGTTGACAGGAGCGGGTGCATGTGGCGGGTGGCCTCACACACAATGGCTTCCTTGAGTTCGGCTCTTTTCTGAAGGAACCTGCTACATCACAGAGTTTTGAGTTATTTGCTTCTAAATTAAGGTATAACTCTCTTTTAGAGATGTCCCCGGAGAATCCATCAGAAAGTGCTAAGGAGTGAGGCTGTTAAAATCCGCGGTGCGGTGCTGGGGGTGGGGTGGGGGGAAGTGGTGGCAGACTGTCGAGCCCAGCGCACCCTCCAGCAGCTGCTGACCAGCACGCACCCTCCCCAGGCTCCCCCGGCCCCCGCCTCTACTGGCCGTGCGGCGGCAGTCAGAGCCCAGCTGCAGAAGGAGCCCCTGCCTTGCCGAGCCCCCTGCCCTGGGAGTGGTGACGGTCAGGTCGTGGCGTTGGGTGGAGGGGAGCGGCCGCATGTGTCGTGTCCCCCAGAGCCCCCGGGCAGGCGTTTGTGGAGGGCAGGGACGCTCACTTTCTCCTCTCACAGCCTGTTCCGCCAAGAAGGGGCCTATTTTTACCTCGGTTTTCTCCTCTCGGTGGAGGAGACTGGGACCCGGGGAGGTGGGGTGGCTCCTGAGTGGGCACCGGCCGGCCCAGACCCCGGGTGGGTGTCCAGGGACCCTGAGGGCTTCTCAGCAGCCCGGGTGGCCCCCCCTTCCTGCAGGCAGCCTGCCTCCGTCCACCCTGGGGTCCCCAGGGGTCCAGGAGGGCTGACTGGTGGGGCTGCTGTGCTGGAGGCTGGCGTGGCGCTGGGGCCAGTGCTAAGGTTCTGGCTGTGGCCTGGTCCTTTCCACTGGGAGGACTGCATCATCACAGCTGCTCTTTCTTCTCACCAGTGGCTCTCAGGCTGGGTCCACACACAACTTGAGGTGTCCAGGAGGAGGCTCTCAGGCCTCCTAATTCTGTTTTCCCGTTGGGGGCCTCTGTCTGGAACAGCGCCTGTGTCCACACCCGCACAGATCCTGTGCCCCTTCCTGCACGTACCCCAGTGTAACCGCTGCCTGTTTTCTTTGTCTGTGCTTGTTCTCCGTCTCTCTCCTGGACCTGAACATAAGCTCTGTGAGGTCAAGACCTTCGTCTGCTGTTCATCACTGAGAACCTGGCCCCCAGAGCCCGGCCTAGCCCTCAGCAGGGAGCCAGGAAACGGCTGTCAAAGGGGGCCACGAACGTGGCAGGTGAGCAGGCCTCCTGGCGGCTGCAGCCTTCACGTTGGAGAACTGTGGCTCCAGCCCAGTCCTCTGCTCCCGTGAGGTGTGCCTGCCGGTTGACAAACACAAACCACCCGCAGGTGGACAACCACTGGCTGGGCGCCCATCAGGCCCGACTGGTTCACTCACGAGCCAGAGGCAGGCAGGCTGCCCAGCTTCTCACGCTGCCATCACAGGCCCAGGTCCCCCCACCGGGGGTCAGACGCCTCCGGCTGACACTGGTCCCTCAGTGACGCCGTGTGACTCGGTGAGGCCCTAGTTAGTCTGGGAGATGTGCGGTCATGACATTTAGAGTCGCGTCCATGGGAAAGTGTGCTCGGAAGGCGAGGGGAGATCCTGGTGGTGGGAAAGGACCACGGCGCCCACAGTGACCACAAGATGACCAAGTGGCCTTTCCAGACAGCCCTTGTGCTCCAGGATGAGCTCAGCAGGGAGCTCGGTGAAGGGCAAAGAACACTGAATGGGAAGCCGGGAGACCTGGGCTTACTCCACCTGCAGTGTAGACACGGTGAATCCTCTTCACTCTGGGCCTCTGTATCCTCACCTTCAGATCAGGCTGGGTCGAGGGTGCAGGTAGTCTTCATTTCTTACTCCAGCTCTGGAGGGGCTGCCCAAAGCAGTGTTGAGAAGGATTCTGAGGCTGTGTGGTGGCTCAGAGGAAAGTGGTCGTGGTTGATTAGTGGTGTCTGCAGTGGTACAGGAAGCGGGATTTAGCCGTTCTTTCCAGGGGCTGCTCGAGCCTACACACCGCGCCCTCCCTCCTGCCCAGCAGCTCCAGCTCATCCTCCTACCCGTGGCAGCCTCTCCATACCCTGGTCGAGTGAATGAGCAGGTGATTGAGCCTCGTGCTCAGCTCTGCTTGGCCTAGAGCCCTGAGAAGCCTGCCTGGAGCCGGGAGACCAGGTAACCCCTGGCCGTGCTAACCGGTGCTAACGTGCTAACCGGTGTGGTTCCAGCTCTGGGTGTTGTAGGAGTGGGGACAGTGCAGGAGGAGGGGGTGGGTGACGGGCAGGGCCGTGGTGTGAGTCCCAGGCTCTCAAGGATGGGTCACCAGGCTTCACCAGGGATGAAGATGAGAAAAGGCTCCAAGCTGCCAGGAGGGGCCCCTGAAGACCCTGTCAAGGACTTGACACCTGCAGCCCTCACCCTGGCTCCAGCAGGCCCTCGTGACCCCAGCTGGTGTTGCGCACCCCGCCCCATCCCCGCCCTGCCACTGTGCCAGCGAGGCTGTGGGCGGGGCAGGGCAGGGCAGTGTGGAAGGGGCCAGGCCAGGGAAGGAGCAGTCCCCACCTGAGGACCTTTCTCAGGTCGTCTACCTCTGTGCTGACCGAGGGGCTGGCCCTCACGCCTCCTCCCTGCCCCTGCATGGCACATCCTCTGTGACCCCAGCTGTCCCACTGTGTGTGGCCTCTGGCCTGCCCACCTGTCCCCTCTTGCTTCCTGTGGCCCCACAGAGAGACCGCCACCGCCAGCCAGCCTACTATCTGGCCCTCTTCAGTGCTTCTGGGTGCAGTGGCTCTGTCCCTGAGCTGGGCTTTCCTCCAACGTGGTCGCCCCCCTCACCCGCTCCGTTACCTCTGATATGCTGTGCAAACATATTTCTCGATAAAATGCTGGGAAGAAAAATAATTAGAGTGTTGCCTCCATTATCCAATTTCTGATTAATCAAACTCTCTTTGTCCTCGGCCAAAATCTGTTCATTTCCCTTAAACAATGGGCCAGTGCCAGGCATCGATTTCCTCTGTGTTAACACCACGCACGCATGCACATCCCCGGCCCTGGCCCTGGCCCTGCCCCTGCCCCTACCCCGTGGCGGGGAGGAGGGAGGCACAGACGGGGCCGCCCTGAGCCCCCAGCACCACCCTCTGCCTCCAGGAAGCTCCACGACCTCGACGCACCCACCATCCCAGCTCCAACTCCCTGGCTGGGCTCAGCCCCACGTGGCCTTGGTCTCCAGGTGCATTAGTCTTGTTGCTGGTGGTTCTGGGCTCTCCTGGGGCAGGAGATGGAGGGATGGAGGGCTGGTGCCGAGTGGTGGAGGGTGTGGCTGCTGGGGACTGGGCAGAAGGGTGAACTGCAGCCCCAGCTCTGGGGGGACCAGGACTTTGGGACGCGTCCCCCTCACTGGTGCAGGACGGCTGGGGCTGGGCCAGGAGGCCAGGGATGGGGGCCGGGGCCTGTGAGGGGGCCTCAGGGTGCGGATGGGGGCGTGCTTTCAGTGACAGCCGCAGAAACGCAGTGCTCATAGGCTCACCAGATGGGGGGCTCCCTGGGTGGGGGGCTCAGAAGCAGGGCAGAGTCAGGGTCGGTCCGGGCCACGCACCACCGTGTCCATCAGGGGAAGGCCAAAAGGCCTTGCTAGAAGACTTCCCAGAAGTCCCTGCTGGCCCCTGCCTGCCCTGAGTTGGCCCCTCCCTCACTCAGTACAAAGGGCTGGAGTGGATTTATCAGCACCTGCTTCCTGCCACTTACTTCTGGGCCATGGGACGCATTAGTGACAAACAGACCAGAGCCCCTGCCCCGTAAAGCCCCTGCCCCGTGGAGCCAGCGTCTGTAAGCATGATGGGGCGGGAAACATGATAAGCGAGTCACACAGCAGGTTAGAAAGCGACAATGCTGTGTGTGTTTGGGGCGTCATAAATAGGATGGGCGGGGTGCCTCCGAGGAGGGGACCCCCGAGCCGCTGGAGCGGATGCAGTGGCTCTCTGGACAGAGGATGTTCCCGGTGGAGGGAAGAGCCAGTGCAGAGGCCCTGAGCTGTCGGGACAGCACAGCAGGAGGGCTGGGGGTCAGGAGTGGGGAGTGGAGGGAGCATGAGGGTGGGTCAGGGGGTCAGGGCTGGTCGCAGAGCCTCGGGGCCACAGAAGGACTTGGACTCCAGCTCCGAACTGAGATAGATGTCTGGCCTGCTGCGGGAAGGTTTTGAGCACAGGAGAGACTCCGCCTTGTGTTTTTACAGGGATCCCCTGTCCGCCCCGTCGGGAGGAGCAGAGTGTGGGGGTGGGATGGGTCGCTGGGGCAGTCCAGAGGAGGGGCTGAGGGTCGGGCTCCAGGCAGAGGCCCCTGAGGTCAGGCCCAGCCCTGAGCTGAGGCCTTGGGCCTGTTAGGAAGGGGTGGGGGAACAGAGGGAGGTGTGCTGGGCACACGCTAGCCAGTGCCCCCAGCTCCCCTTCCACTGCCTGCTTACAGGAACTACCCTTCCCTCCGAGTGGGGCAGCACTGATTTCATTCATGCTCCGGAGCTCCCTGTCGGTCAGGCCGAGGCGAGGCGAAGCGGTGGCAGAATCCACACCTTCGCCCGGTTCCCAATGGGGCCCGTCCTGCGACCCAACCCCCTCAGCTTGCGTCCTCGACCAATCATGTGCCTGAGAATCCCTGTCTCAGCCTCTGCTTCTCGAGAACCCCGTCCAGACAGGGTCAAGGCCACTGTGGGCTTGAACACTCCCGGGGGTGGCCTGTCTCAGAGGGGAGGACCGGGGCCAGCCGCTGAGAGTGACCTGGGGCAGCCGCCGGCCTCGAGAGGACCCACGGGGCTGGACAGTGTGCATGTTCTGGGCCCTTCCTTGGACCTGGGAGTGGGCTAGGCATCTGACGTTTTTGAGCCACACTGGCCTGGAGACTGAGATCCTGCAGCCTGCAGGTCTGCGTGTGATTAGGAGGCTGGGGAAGGAGGCGGTGAGAAGGGCATGGAAGGAAAAGGGGCTGGACGGAGGTGGTGCTCACCTTCCAGGTGAGAAAAAACAAGAAAGGAGCTGTGAGGGAAGGGAGCCTATAGAGCCCTCGCCAGAGAGGGTCCCACCTGCCACCTGGGGTTGGCCAGGGCAGGGGCTGGGATCATGGGGGGCCACGCACAGAGGCAGAGCACAGGAAAATCAGTCCCCACCCAGCCCAGGGGCCTGAGTGACAGTCAGCAGTTCCCTTGGCTGCGGAAACCTAGGGCCAGGCTCTTGGTGAGTGCACCTCCTTCCCCTTGAGTGTGGAACCTTCCGGTGTTGTTTATTTATTTACTCCAGGCCTGGAGAAATCTCTGGCCTGGTTTCCTCCTGAGTCAGTGTTCCTCAGGCGATGCTATGACATCTCGTCGGGTCGGCCGTGGCAGCTGTGGGCCGGAAGGCTGCACACGTGGCTGGGGCGTCCAGAGCCACGGGACAGTGCAGGGCCAAGGGAAGGGCCTCTCCTGTCACCTGTAGCGGTCCTGAGGCCAAGGGGCTGCCTGGCCAGGGCAGAGCCAGTTGTTGGAGCCTGTCTGCTGCTGGGGGCGCTGACCACCAGCCCCTGTCCTCCTCCCATCTGCTTGGACTCTGGCTCCAAAATAAGCAGGGAACAAGGAGGAGGCAAAGTAAAGGGGCTGCTTTTAAGGGGAGACCCACTGTGGGTCTGGCAGGCAGGCTGGGGTGTGTGGATAAGCTCACCCGGAGCCTGGTCCAGTGGGCTGGGGGGTGGCTGTCGGGGTCCCCAAGCCAGCAGTGTCTCTGTTCCGTGTATCTTCCTGAGCACCTGCTCAGAGGGAAGTGGAGCTGGGGCCCTGGGGAGGGGGCACGGGGGTCAGGTGCGGCCGGGCAGGAGGAGCCAGCGGCTGAGGAAGGGCCGTCCTGCGTTAGGTGTGGTTCCACGGCCCAGCAGGGGCGCCAGACACTGGGCTCAAGGTCACTCTGGGCAGGTGATAAGTCCAGCTGGTGCTGCAGTGGCCGGGGTCGCTCAGGAGGGAGGCTCTTGCTGGCCTCCGGGGGGATGTTCTCAGCTGGGTGGCGGGGCGGGCAGGGCGCTGTGGGTGTGGGGGTAGGAGACGCAACCAGGGAGGCCGGCTTTGCCCAGAGGGCAGCTTCCGGGAGGGCGGCCTGTCCCTGTCCCCTTCCAGTGTTACTGGCATCAAGGTAAGCAGGGGTCATCTCAGAGCGAAACGTGTGGCTTTTTAGTCCAGAAGTACGTGTTGTTTTATCAAAAACCATCAAAGCGGTTGGATTCTGCGGTGTGTGATGTCGGCCAGGCCCACGAGCTGTAGGGTATGAGGGAGGCGTGGCCTGCGCTTGCTTTGCGGGCCTTTCCAGGGAAGCCCCGTGCCAGTATCCTCCCTGATGCCTGGATTCAGGCTGGTGATGCAACCCGTGCCCGCCTCCTGCCACCAGTGGCAGCTCCCTGGGAGAACAGGGGTCTCCGGGGGGGCAGTTTCTGCCCTCTGGCCCTTGGGGGGGGGGTCCCTGCCAGGGCAGCCATCTCTGAGCTGCTCCCTAGGGAACTGTGGGAGGGACGCTCCTGGGGTGGACCTGCCCTGAGCTGGGCCCAGGCCAGGCAGGCTCCCCCACTGCCCAGCCGAGCCCTTGGGCAGTGTCACCCCAGCTGTCCCCACCCTGGCCCCATCCCCTCCCCCGCATGACTGGTGGCTTCTTGTCATCTGTCTCCTCCAGCGTCACCTCCTTGGACCTCCCCCCGTCCCACTAGTTGGACGCCCGCCACACACACCTTCTCCCCTTCTCCATGGCACTGCTCTTCACCAGTCCCCCCACCAGAACACAAGCCCCTTGGTGCCCAGACTCACCCCATGTCCCCAAGCTCAGAGCAGAGCCTGACACACAGGCTCTGCCCCCCGAGGGTACCGTGATGATCAGACAGGGCCCAGGGTCGACTGATGGCCTACTGGGAGGGCCGGGGGGGCCCTGATGGGATGGAACTAGCGGATCAGGGGTGGAGCACTTTTCTGAGACAAGAGATGGCATCTGTCCTGAGTGAGGCCGTGGGGTGCAGCGCTGACGCCACCGCCCAGGGGTCCCAGCGGGGAGGGGCTCAGGCCCGGGTATACTCTTCTGCATCCCAGGGGCCGGGCGGCCACCAAACCATGGAGGTGGCCTGAGGCCACAGCTGTGAGCAGCAGCCCCACCACCCTCCTCCAGTAAGGCAGCCTTTCTTCTCTTTCTGTCCTTTTCCTTCAAGGGGAAAATACCAGTTTGGACCTCCCCCCGCCCACCCTGATCCCGTTGTTCAGGAGGAGCAGGGCCACAGCCTCCCTGGCAACACCCTGGTTGGCAGCTGCGACCCCACTTCTGTTCTGGGTTCCTACTGTCTGAGCTGTGACTCGGGCTTTCCGTTCAAAGCAGGAACACGAGGCCAGTTTTAAAGCACAGATGCCTAAGTGAAAACGCAAGTCAGTTTAAGGAAAACCACGGGGTAAATGACAGAGCAGGTGACCAGTGGTACTGTGGGTGCCGGGGGTCCTGGGGGTCGGAGGACCCATGGGCCCGAGCCCTGCAGGCCCCCGCAGGCAGCCCCGAGGAAGTCGCTCCCTCCCCAAACCTCAGTTTCCACACCTGAGGTGCCGTGCCCAGCTCTGGACACCCCGCAAAGCTGAGGCAGGGAGCCGTACTCTCGGGACAGAGGTTCAGGCCGCCCCCCCCTGGGGGGGGGCCCCGGCGGCTGAGGGTGCAGCCAGGCCCTCTCCCTGGCCCCCCGGTGCCCAGCTCCCCCGGGATGGCCCCTCCCTGAGGCCCAGCCCTCAGCTGCCCTGAGTCCGAGGACACATGCAAACGGCCCCTTGGGGTCTGCGGGCCCGGGCTGGCCGGGCAGGGGCTGTTGCGCCCAGAGGTAAAAGGCCCGTCGTGGGGCCGCAGCTTGAGTTCAGGCGGGTGGAGGTGGGGAGCAGAGGGGCGGGGGGTGGTCAGAAGCGTGCAGACAAAGGACATGGGCCTGTTGGGTGCCACGGGCCGGTCTAGGCTGGACTCGAGAAGACCCAACAAGGGGCGCACAGGGGCCTGGCACTCAGGCTCAAGTGTCCACCCAAAGCGGAACTCTGGGCTCCAGCTCACCGGGCGTGCATGGGCAGTGGGAAACGGGTCCTTCTTAAGAGGGGAGGACACAGGTCAGCGGTGACGGCCACAGGGAGGGAGCTGATGCGGGGATGGCAGTTCTGCAGGGCGGGGAGAGGGACCCACTCTTCAGAAGATGGAAACGACTTGAGTGGTTCAGGCCCAGGAGGCCAGCGGCAGAGGCGTGTGTGGACAGGACACGGGCGTTGGGACTCAGGCAGGCCCCCCCCTCTACAGAAGGCTGCAGGGGCCCAGGAGCAGCTGCAGGTGGAGGGGGGACAGCGGTGCTGAGTCACAGCCCCACCCAGCTCCGCGGGGGGCAAGGGGCAGGCTCTGGGGGTGGAAAAGCCCAGGACCTCAGACAGCCCTGGTCCCCGCTCTGGCGCTGGGGACTCGCTGGCTGGGGCGTCAGGTGGGTGGTCTCACTTGGCCTTGCTGGCCCTGTGACCTGGGCTGCCCTCGGCCCTGGGGTCCTCCCCCCACCCCCCGCACAGCTGGCCACCTGAGTGACCTCTGCTTGGGCCTCAAACGCCCCCTCTCAAGCACACCCTGATCTAGTGGCCCAGGGCTCAGCGTGGAGCAGGCTTTCCTTGGGGTGGGGAGGGGGTCTGGAGAGTGAGGGGCTGGGCCCGTCTCATCTCTGTCTCCCTCAGAGGAAGCGGGGACCTGTGAGGAAGGTGCCCCACCCGCCGGGTCCAGGCCTTCTCAGGCCAGTAAGCCGATAAGCCATCTTCTGTCCTTGGAGACCCTCTGGCTTAGCCTGGCTTGGGTGCAACACCTTAGGTGACCTTGACCCTGGGATCCCTTCCTGCGTTGTCGGGGGTGGGGGCAGGAGGAGCTGCTGGGAGTGAGGTCAGGGGCTGGCGTTCCACAGCCTTGCTCCGCCCCAGCTCCTGACACAGCTGCGAAGAGGGTGACAGCGGACCCGGGTGTCACGTGGTTGGAGCTCTGGGCCAGACCATGGGGGGGCGTCCAGGGTACAGGGCGCCAGATATGCAAAGGCCCCAGAGAGGTGGCAGCAGTGTGTCCCCACACCTGGCTACAGGCCGTCACCAGATTCCGTGACATGAGACTTGAGAGGGCCATGTCTGGGGAAGGGCAGTGTGACAGAAGGGCAATTGGGCCTGCCAGGCGGTGAGCCACGGTCCAGGGTCGGGGGTCGGGGGCAGGGCTGGGAGGTTTTGAAGGGAAGTATCTGCCTGAGACCACAGGAAGGAGAGCAACTTTCAGCCACAGGGCTGCTGAGTGGGCTCTGGGTTTGGGGTCCTGCCCTCGCAGCCTTGGGGTCCACAGGTAGGCGGGTCAGTGAGTCCGGGAGGCCTATGAGGGGCTGTGATGGAGCTTGTCAAGACCCTCAAAGGACCCAGTTTCTCCCCACAGGTGCTGGGGAGCCCCCGTGGGTCCATATGTGTAGACCGAGCCAGCCAGGGGCGCACCTGCCGCTTCTCCCCAGCGTCCCCTCTCCAAGAACAGCCCCCCTCCCGCCCTGGGGCCAGACCCTGGGGCGCCCTGAACCCAACCACAGCCCCATCCCCTGGACTGCTGCTTGCAGAGCCTTCCCGGCCCAGGGATGCTGTTCACACCCCAGACAACACAGCACTCATCACCCAAACCTTGGCTGGCTCCCACCTGACTCAGGGAAGAGGCCGGCCCCTCACTCTCGGCGCCAGCCCCTAGCATCCGTGCTGTCCCTCTGATGCCAGGCATGTCCCCGTCTCAGGGCCTTTGCACCCGCAGTCCCGCTTTCCTCACCACCTCCTTCCCGGAGGCCGGCCCCCCAGCCTGTGCAGCCTGCATCGGCCCCCTTCCCCCACCCCACTCTCTGGAACTGGGCCCTTCCCTCACCACTGCTCACTTGCTACCTTTGGTCTGATGCCCACCCTTCTCCATCAAGGGTCTTCAGCAGTGCCCCCCCCCTCCATCACCGCCAGCCGGCCCAGTAAGTAACTGTGAGTGACCGAGCCCTGACTCCTCCACATGCACCCCTGCTCCCCACATGCCACGTGCAGTGGCACAGACGTGCATGTGCACCTCCCTACACGTACATGGACTTGCACGCAGGCACTACCTAGACCAGTGTGTGCACATGTGTGCCGTCCTGCACACGGACGCAGGCACGGATCTGCAGGCATGCGACCACAACACGGATGTGCACCTGCGCCATGGGCTCCTCCCGGCCGGCCCGCCCCCACTTCTCTCCCTGTGCCTCTCTCGTCTGTCTCGGTCCGGCCACCCCGCCTTCCTTTGGTTCCTCGGTCACACCATGGCACCCCTGCCCCCCCCCGCCGTACCTCTCCCTCCCCCACTCCTCAGTGATTTCCAGCCAGACCCAGCAGCGCTGTGGTGGGGCGTCCTGGGTGTCGGACCTGGGGACCCATGAACAGTTACTGGCCAGGGAATGATGTGGTCTTCCTGCCCTTGGCCCTGTGTCTCTGGGCTGACTGGGGATGTCCTCGGGGGTCCAGGAAAGCCCAGCCAGACCCAAAGAGATGGAACTGGCAGGAGCCTCCGAGGGGTTGGGGCTGTCCTGAGGTCCCTCTGCTCACAGACCTCCCTGCCTGTGTCCGCGCACAGCCCCAGGCTCCGCCACCCCATAGGTGGCAGTTGGCTCCCAGACTTGGCCCGACACGCACAGTCGCCCCCAGCCACGATTCCCATTTACTCCTCCGTTGCCCTGTGGCTGCACTGGTCAAGGACCACGTGGCCAGCCCCACTTTTCTCATGGGTGTGTTAAAATACAAATAACAAAATTTACCATTTTAACCATTTTTAAATGGTACAGTTTAGTGGCATTAAGTACATTCACGTCGTTGTGCAACCATGACCACCATCATCTCCAGAACCTTTTCATCTTCCCAAACTGAGACTCTGACCCTATTAAGCAACAGCTCCCCAGCCCCCTCTCCAGCCCCTGGCACCATCTACTTTCTGTCCCTATGAACTTGACTGCTCTAAGGACCTTATGTAATTAGAATCCTACAGTATTTGTCCTTTTGTGCCGGGCCTGTTTCACTGAGCATAATGTCCTCAAGGCTCATCCATGTTGTGGCAGGTGTCAGAATTTCCTTCCTTTTTAAGGCTGAATAACATTCCTTTGTATGTTTTTATCACATTTTGTTTGTCCATTTGTCTGTCAGTGGACACTTAAGTTGCTTCTGCTTCTTAGCTATTGTGGATAATGCTGTTATGAACATCGGTGTACAAAAATTGCTTTGAGACTCTGCTTTCAATTCTTTTGGGTATGTACCCAGAGGTGGAATTACTGGATCATGTGGTAGATCTGTTTTTATTTTTGTGAGAAACCTCCATACTGTTTTCTATGGTAGCTGCGCCATTTTACCTTCCCACCAACAGTGTGCAAGGGTTCCAATTTCTTCATGTCTCGTCAGTATTCACTGTTTTCTGAGATTTTTTCAATAGTAGCTATCCTTATAGGTATGAGATGGTATCTTAGTGTGGTTTTGGTTTGCATTTCTCTAGTAATTAGTGATGAACATCTTTTCATGTTCTTATTGGCCATTCATATATCTTCACTGGATAAATGTCCATTCAAGTCCATTGCCCAGTTTTGAATCAGGTTGGGTTTTTTGTTGAATTTTACGAGTTGTCCTTATATTCTAGATATTAATTCCTTATTAGGTATACAATTTGCAGGTGTTTTCTAACATTCCGTGGATTGCCTCTTTACCTGCTGATACCGTCTTTTGGTGCACAAAAGTTTAAAATTTTCATGAAATCCAGTTTGTTTTTTCTTTTGTTGCCTGTACCTTTGGCATCTTATCCAAGAAATCAATGCTAAACCCAGTGTCAGGCAGCTTTTGCCCTATGCTTTTTCCTAAGAGTCTTACAGTTTTAGGTCTTTTATCCATTTTAAGTTAATTTTTGTATGTGGTGTTTGGTAAGGGCCTCAGTCTGGTGGGAGGGACCAGAGAAGGGGCGGGCGTGGTGGGGAGAGGTGGGGTGCCCGCTGGTGGGCCACGAGGGCCTGAGCTGGCCCGTGAGGAGCAGGCAGGGGTCCCATGCCAGAGCCAGGTGGAGGGCGGGCTCCCCAGGCTGCATGGGGTTGGGTGCGGGGGGTCATGTGCGGCGCTTGCGAGGACGCGGCCGATGGTGGTCTGTTCAGGTGCAGCCTTGCACGGAGGCAGGGGACTGGCCCGCTGGACCCCGTGCCGTGTCGCCTGCCTGGGTTAAACCATGTCCCGAGAGAGGGGTCACCACAGGGAGGCCCAGCGCCTGGGGGCCTGCTTGTCTCTGGGGGCCCCAGACAACGGGAGGGACCTGCTCTCTTGGGTGATCTTTGTCCCTGTCGCTGATCAGCTGAGGGAGAATTGGTCACTTGGGGCCTGCC
The DNA here is from genome assembly GCF_028023285.1 of Balaenoptera ricei. Classification (NCBI taxonomy): domain Eukaryota; kingdom Metazoa; phylum Chordata; class Mammalia; order Artiodactyla; family Balaenopteridae; genus Balaenoptera; species Balaenoptera ricei. The sequence goes on from NC_082652.1 coordinate 25,667,147, forward strand.
TGTACCTGAGACTTTAAGACACAAAATTGAGAAAAACGGAAATGACAACCATGGGGTTCCCCCAGTGTAGCCAGCATCGCCTTCAGGAGGCTGGGCACCGGGGGCCCTGGGCAGACGCTGGGCTGGAGCCACATGTCCGGGGCTGCTGGCCGAGGGCAGGGCCGGGTCATCAGCAGGGAACAGGGAGCAACCACTGAGTCCCTGTCGTACATACGTATGGTCCAGGGCAAGTCCCTGGCAGGACTCTTGTCTATAAACCTTTCTTATGACACAGTTCACGAGAGAAGTATAGGCAACATGGTAAAATGCACAAATCCCTTGTAATTTCACAACATAGAGCTCATTGCTGCTTGGAAAATAACTTCGCAGACCTCTACTCACACAGTACATGCACGCACGTGTGTGTTGGGGGGCACATGCCTGTGGGTGCATGTGCTGCCTGCGTCCTGTATGCATCGTCCTACGACAGTCGCTCGAGAGCACCCACCCCGTGCCCAGAGGGGGGTCATCTCGGGGCCTCTGTTCTAAGCATGATCGCCATCCTTGCTGGGGCCGTGCTGAATGACCAGCCGTTTAGTCGCTGCTCTCAGCAGAGACGTCTCCTGGTACATCCCCCACCGTGGGCTGTGGGGCTGCGGCGAAGCAGGAGACACTCAGCGCCCCAACGCTAAACCCCTCCCCCCTTGCCGACTGGGCACCTGCTGTGTGCCGGGCCCAAGTGCTGCCGTGGAGGGTGGGGCGGGACGGGGTAGAGGCCCAGGTGGCAGAATGGGGGGGCGCTCACAGGTGATGGGGATGGGGGTGGGGGGAGCACTGGCTGGGTACCAGGGTCTCTGCCGGCCACTTTACCTCTTGGGGACCAGCTCTGGGTGTGCTGTGATCAGTGACGGATAGGCTCTGAGACGGGGGTCATGGGCCCGGCCACACAGCTGGGCTGACACTCACCACCCTGAGAGCAGTGGGGTGCATCAGTGTCCCCCCGAGCGGCAGGGGGAGCCCAGGGAGAGAACAGGCTTGGGGTCAGCTCCAGGGCAGGATGGCGGGGACTGACAGGCATGGAGGCATCTGGGAGAGTGACGGGCAGGTAGGGGGACATGGACAAGACTCGGGGTCCTTCCCACCCAGGGCCTGCTGTGGGGGGGAACGGGGGCATTAGGGGGTGGATGCTGGCCGTGGCAAGATGGGGCTGCTGCAGGGGGCAGGCAGCCAAGCAGGGACAGAGGCTGTGTGGATGGGGTGAGGGGGGTGCCGTCCTGGGCTCCCAGGCGTGGGCAGAGCCTGAGCTTTGGGGATGCCCTGGTGGGATGGGCCCGGCCCAGCTGCTGCAGGTGGTCGGGGGAGCCCTGGGAGGAGCATGCAGACTTCCTGGGTCAACAGGGGGCTGGCAGAGAGCGGGTGCTGAGGCCCTGCACCAGGTGTGAGCAAGCTGCTCCTTATTGACCAGTGGGGGCAGGGGACCTGAAAGGCTTGGCCTGGGACCAGGGAGCCTCTGGGCCGCCCCTGCCTTGCCCTGGACTTGCTGTTTCCCGATGCCCTTGCGTTGCTCTAGCTTGTCCTGCCGCCCACACCTGGCCACCGCCCTGCCCATTTGAGAGCCCCTGCCCTGGAGAGAGCAGGAATGACCCCACTCCCGGGAGGTGGTAAGAGTCGGTAGCACCCAGTTACCCTGGTCTGGGACCCCATGGTAAACATGTGGGTGTAGCGCCAGCAGCTGCAGGAGAGGGTGCAGAACCACCACATGGTGTCCTAACCACCACCAGATGGAGGTCTGAGGCTTGGCGAGGGTGAGGTCGCCGGGTCCGGGTGGGCAGGGCAGAGTGGCGGGGCGCTGGGCTCTCTCCCCTCTGAAGACCCTCAGGCCTGGTCCTGGCCTAGCTGTGGGCACCCTTTCCTTGAGCGCTGGCTTCAAGCCAGCTGACTGGCGGGAGGGGTGCAGGGTGGCGGCCAGGCATGTTTTGCTGGGGTTTGAGCTCCACTGGGGGGGCAGGGGGGGCTCTGATTCATCATTCCCCAGGCCGCTTCCCGCCGTCCAGGGCTTCCCTGCCCACCCAGCCTGCGGTGGGAGGAGACTCATGCTGTTCTCTTGTTGGCAGGTGAAGGCGGATGCCCGAGGCAGGGGGACCGCAGGGAGAACCCGCGACATCCTTACTGGCAGCCGGCCCTCTAGCCACACTCGGCAGCATCACCCCAGCAACCAGCGACCAGACGGCTTCCCACCGTCAGGAGGACAGGGAATGACTGCGGCGCATCTGGCCCCGCGGTGGCCCTGGGAGGTGGAGTGTCCCTGAGGGAGGGCTCAGCCGCCTCCCGCAGCGCAAGAGCCATGCCAGCTGGAGAGGAGGCACCGGGGCAAGGGCTGCAACGGGGCATGGCCTTGCCCCCCCACCCACGCTGAGCGCTCCAGGGCACCGGCTCCCATCCACTGGGCGCACCTGCCTCAAGTCTCAGCTCCCCCGCTCGGTGGCCACCAGGAGAGGCGCCCCATCCTGTGCTCCACATCTGGGCCCGCCGCTGCCGGACCATGGGATGTCGGCAAAGCTCAGAGGAGAAAGAGGCAGCACGGCGGTCCCGGCGAATTGACCGCCACCTGCGTTCGGAGAGCCAGCGGCAGCGCCGCGAGATCAAGCTGCTCTTGCTGGGCACCAGCAACTCGGGCAAGAGCACCATTGTGAAGCAGATGAAGATCATCCACAGCGGCGGCTTCAACCTGGAGGCCTGCAAGGAGTACAAGCCGCTCATTATCTACAACGCCATTGACTCACTGACCCGCATCATCCGTGCCCTGGCCGCGCTCAAGATCGACTTCCACAACCCTGACCGCGCCTACGACGCCGTACAGCTGTTCGCACTGACGGGCCCCGCCGAGAGCAAGGGCGAGATCACACCTGAGCTGCTGGGTGTCATGCGGCGGCTGTGGGCCGACCCCGGGGCACAGGCCTGCTTCGGCCGCTCCAGCGAGTACCACCTGGAGGACAACGCGGCCTACTACCTGAATGACCTGGAGCGCATCGCCGCGCCCGACTACGTGCCCACCGTGGAGGACATCCTGCGCTCCCGGGACATGACCACGGGCATCGTGGAGAACAAGTTCACCTTCAAGGAGCTCACCTTCAAGATGGTGGACGTGGGCGGGCAGAGGTCAGAGCGCAAAAAGTGGATCCACTGCTTCGAGGGCGTCACCGCCATCATCTTTTGCGTGGAGCTTAGTGGCTACGACCTGAAGCTCTACGAGGACAACCAGACGGTGAGTGAGTGACTGGGCTCTTCTTCTGCTCGTTGCTGCTGCGCGGGAGCCGGTGGGATCCTGGCTGTGTCCAGGGAGGGAGGGGAGTGGCTGCTGTCCAAGGGGAGCCAGGGCAGCTCCAGCGAGGACCTCGGGGTAGCGCCTGCCGTCAGGACGTCTGCCTGGAGGGCAGCTCTCGGTGGCCACCCCAGCTGGGGGGCCCCCAACTCCACTCTAACCCCACCTTGGGTTCCACCGGGCAGGGATACCCTCTGTGCTATGCCACCCTCACTGGCTGCAGACAGCACTGCCCTCATGGTGCTCACGAGCCCAGGTGGCCTCACCTAGGTGCTGCGAGCAGACCGCACACCCCATGCCTGATGCTCTCGGGGTGCAGAGGGCCAGCTCTCTGCTGAGCAGGGCCTGCTCCTCGGCTCCCAGAGCATGTTGGCCGCCTGGGGGTGGGGAGGAGGGGAAACTGGCACCGCGAGGGGCTTTGCTGCAGGTGAGGTCGAGTGTGGCCAGGTGCACGGGGAGTGACCCTGGAGGCAGGAGACAGGCTGGCTGCCCTACAGGACACGGCGCAGGCCGGGCATCCAGTTGTTGGTCCGTGTGGCAGTTCAGTAAATGCAGCAGCTCCCACCAGCTGGGCACCGTGCTCCGTCCCAGGAACCTCAGCGCCGCAACCCCGTCCGGGTCCTGAGAGTCTGTCAGCCACAGGGTTAAGAACCTTTTCTGAGGTTTAATCCCCAGGGGTCAGGTAGGGGTGGTAATTCCTTCAGGCCCTCTTCCCAGGCTGAGAAACACCTTGTGGGCTGGGAGCTCAGAGTCATGTGGCAGGGAGACCCCAGAGGTGGGTGCAGTGCAAGAGGTGCCGAGGGGCAACCTGGACCCGGTGCTGAGCCAGTGGAGGCTTGCGGGGAGCTGCTGGCAGGTGGGAGCTAGGCCTCTGGCAAGAAGAGGGTGGGCAGTGCACTGCAGGCCCAACCGAGGCAGGAGGCCCAGGCACGGGCGCTGCAGTCTCCCAGGGCACCCAGGAGCGGTGGTGGTGGAGGCCGCTCAGCCAGATAGGGATGGGTGTGGCTGGGGCCGCCCCACAGCAGAGGGTCTGTGCCAGGCGGGATCACCGAGCAAAGACCTGGCATCTGCCCTTAAGAGGTCTTTGATCCTGAGGGTGGGGGACATGGGGGCAAACAGGGAGTCTGCAAAGGAGCTGTAAGTGGTGTTGGGCTGGGTGCCAGGGGCTCGGGGAGGTGGCAAGCTGGCAGGGACCCAGGGGAAGGGGTAATGATGTTCATGAGGGGGATCCTTCATGCTGGGAAATGAGGGGACAAGGGGATGGGGCGATGCGAGGAAGGGACACCCGGTCTTTTTAGGCAGATGCCAGCTTTATTCATTGGGTTCAGCAGGGAGTCCTAATTTTGGGCTGCAGCCCCAGGAACTCTGCAGGCGGCTGCAGGTAGTGGCCACTGTGCTGGGCACCTGACTGGCTTTCCGAATAGAGAAGGGTATGCAGCACTCTTCAGGTTTGCACGGAGGCCCAGCCTGGTGGAGAAGGGGGAGCAGCTGTAGGAGGCCATGGAGACAGGAGGCGGAGCCGTGTCCCAGTGGCAGGGGCCTGGACAGTCTGCAACTCCCTGTGGGCCAGCCCATCTTGCTCCCAACACTGTCCCCCAGAGTCTCGTCCCTCTTCCGCCCGCCCCCACTTGAGGGCCACGTGTGGTCTGGGCAGCGGAGGAGCGAGGTCAGGCTCCTCGGTGTTGCTTCACTGTGGGCAGAGGGCTTGGGGCTGACCAGGCCCTGAAGCGAAGCGGGGTGCCTGGGCAGGTCTGCGGCCACCTGGGCTCCAGCCGTCTCGCTCTCCGGGTGCCTGCCTGTTTTTGGCTGTGTCCTGAGGCTGGTGGTGGCCTGTGCTCGGAGGCCTCCGGGGGCCACATTTGTCATCTCCAGGACGGGCGTGGTGAATTCCCTCGGTGCTGGGCGGGCTCCCAGACTGTCCGCTGGCATGTCCTGCCCACCGTGTCTGCGCCCACAGGTGTGCCGGGTCATGGGGGCAGGGAGCCTGGTCCCCGCGTGGGTCCCGTGTTTCATGGAGGCATCTGGCTGCCCTTCCTGCTCTGAGCCTGTCGATGGGTTGGCGGCCCAAGTGGCCCAAGTGTCCTCAAAGACGGGCCCCAGGCCAGGGCTTCTGCCTGAGGCCCTCCCAGCTCCGCCCACTGTCCCCGCGGCCCACAGCCCCTCTCCTCTCTGCTCTGGCCTCGCGGGCTCGGCTCACTCCCACGTGCTCCGAGCTCTCCAGCCTTTAGCACGTGGCCACCCTGTCCCCTGCCCCTCGTCTCTTGCCCGCTTGCCCTGTCCTCCAGGTCTCATGTCAGGCGTCACCCCCCGCCCACTGCCCGCGCACCCCTCCATCACCGTCGCTCATTACGGTGGCCCCGTCGTATGCGAGCAAGTAGCCGCCTGGCTGGGTCATGTGGACGACGGGGTGGACAGGCGGCCCCGGGGGGGTTTCTCTGTGAGGCCCGCACGTCCTCCTGAAGGCAGCCAGGCTCTGGGGCCATCACAGCATTTCCTGAGGGGAGAGGCCAGCGGCCAGGCCCGCGCCCCCTGCCTGCCCACCGCCTGGACTCGGCAGGCCTGAGGAGGTGGTTGTTCACCAGAAAAGGAGATTCTTGATGAGAAGCTCAAGCAAGGCTGGAAATTCACTGGATTCCAAGTGGTTCTGACCTTTCATGCTCTACCAGCAGTGTCTCGATGAAGAACAAACTCTGCTGAGCAGAGACAATACCAGCCGTGAGTCCTACCGCCGCTGGCCCGCAAGGTGGTCTGGCTGCCACCTGGGGAGAGCCCAGCCCGCCTCTCCGTGCTTGGGGGAGGCGAGCGCTGCAGAGGGGCTGGGACTTGGCTGCCACCCCTTTTCTCCTTTCCAAGGGCCCTGGCAGAGGCCAGGTGGCCAGGAGAAACCAGAGGCTCCCGGGGCCTGGTGCCAGGCTCCGGACACGGCTCCTCGGAGCTCCTCCCCGCTCAGCGCCTGCGACTTCCTCCCACCCCCCCTCCCACTCCCTGCACCTGGCAGAGGAGTCCCTGCCCCACCCCCACTTGCCCGCTGGCCTCTGCGTCAGCACGTTGCCAAGGGTGACGTCAGGACTGCTGGGCGCAGAGGGCATGGAGGTCTGCGGCACGTGCAGGGCAGCCCCTGGGCAGGGGGCAGATTCCAGGCGTCTGTGGACCATGGCAACCAGCAGATCCCAGAAGCTGTGCTCAGCCTTGGTGACAATTCCGGGCCCTCATCCCAGGAGGATTTAATGGGTACTTGGCCTGCCTGGGGCCCGTCCCCCCGTGCAGTCCTGCAGACACCAGGGGGCCTTCACTGTCCCCATGCGGGGCTGTCCAGGCAGCACAGGAGGCCAGAGCACAGCCCAGTCACGCATCACCTGGCAGGTCCTGTGGGACGGCAGCCATGCCCGGGGTCCCCATCACAGGTGGGAGGACAGGTCACAGTCCGAGCTCACGCAGCCATGGGCCCTCCCCGAGCCACACCTGCTGCCTGGGGCCAAGGCAGGCCACCCTGCCCCACCCACCCTTTGGGGAGCCACTTCCTTCTCCGCCTGGCTCGTGGACTCTTCCCAGGGTAAAGAAAGATGAGGAACTCAGCCATGGCCCGCCTGGGCGCCCACCCCACACGGCAGCCCCTGAGCCCCCCCCCCCACTTTAGTACCTGGCAGGCGGGACCCCAGCACCCTGCTGTCAACCTGCCAACCAGCCTCAGCCCAGTGCACCTGCTGATGGACCCATGGCCTCTGCATGGTGGGGGGTCCTTCAGAAGGGGAGGACGAGGCGGCTATGAGGTGTCAGTGTTCTCACGGGAACACCCTCAGCGGCTCGCTCGCTGCCTTTCCTGGTGAAGCTGTCAGCAGGCCTGCCGTGCGCCTGCTGTATACCTGCCGTGTGCCTGCTGTATACCTGCTGTGCACCTGCTGGGTGTGCAGCCGCAGGCCTTGACGTGTGTGTGCAGTGTGCCCGAGGAGGGGGGCTGCTCCAGGCTGTCCTACAAATAGTGTGCTTTGTCATTCCGCCCAAAAAGGGAGCATGTTTCAGTGACACAATGAACGGCACTGTGTCACAAAATGGTGCTGCCTGGGTCTGCGGCAAAACTGACCGTCACCTGCTGGTGACGGAGGGGGTGGCATTTGTGCAAAGAACGTGGTTACAAGTGGGAGATGCGAGACGTGGATGATACCCGGCTTAGATTAGGAAGGGACCTGACGTACGCTTTAGTGCCCTTAACCAGCCAGCTTTGCAGATGAGGACACTGAGGCCCAGAGATCACTCATCATGGGTTCCAGGGTGGGGGCAGTGAGCAGGGTTCGGGGGACTTGAGTGGCCATCAGGGTTGGCACTGGCCCAGCAGCCCCCACCCTGTCAGTGGCAGGACCACAGGGAGCTCCAGCAGAGCAGGTCCCCACTCTGCCTCCTGCTCCCGACCCGGTGGAGGACATAGTTCCAGGAACCGTGCCGTGGGGACTTGGGACAGAGCCAGAGAAGCGTGCCGTTGACCCGCCAGAGGCCGCCAGCCTCCCCCACCAGACACTGGTTTCCCCAGCAGCTCCTTCTGGTCTCGTGATGTGCCAGAGCCAAATGTACCTTTGACCTCTGCAAACCACGCTGCCCCTGGGACAGCAGAGGCCTCCTGGACCAGAGCCAGGAGGCAAAGGCAGCTAGAGGGCCAGGCCCCCGGCAGGGCCACCACGGTGCCTCTCACACCGGGTGCAGCGGGCACAGGGCTCAGCTGGCCCCGAGCGCTCCCCCCGCTGGCGTCCCCCTCCAAGCTCAGCCCAGCCCTTTTTCTCTGTGGCCTGTTACCCCTCCCAAGCGTTGGAGACGTGTGGCGGCTCGAGGGGGCCAGGTGTGCACTTACAGCCGGATCGTTGGTGGCCCGGAGCCGCTGCTGGCGCTTGTGAACAGTGCCCACCTCTGTGCGGGCTCCTCCGGCCGTGGCACTAGCCGGGGTCCTCGCTCCACTGCCTGGCCCTTGTCTCAGCCCTAAGGGGGCTGAGGCCATGTGGTCCTCCCCTCTGTGGGCCCTGGGCCTCGCGTGGGGGAGGGGGGGGCGGGTGGAGAGGCAGCAGCCGCAGCCGGCCCTCCCCTGCTCCCAGGGCAGCCGAGCACGAGGCCCCTCTCTACGGCGACTTCCTCCGTTCTCCCTGCCCTGTCACACTGGGCATTCCCGAGGGCTCCTGCTTCCTGCTCCCTTTGTGCTCAGCTCGTGCCCGGAATAGGTCCTCCATCAGAGGTCAGCCAGACAGAAGGACGGAAGGACAGGTAGGCCACCTGCCGCTCAGTGTGGCCTCCCTCCAGCCCCGCTCCTCACCCTGGGATCCTTGTGTGCCCGCCCCTCCATGGTGGCCACCTCCTGCCGCGTCACTGGAGCGCCCCCCCACCCCAGTCACAGGCTGTCACTGGACACAGTGGAGCAGGTGGGACGCGCCCCCCCCACCCCCTCCACGCTCCACCTCTCCCACACGACAGCCTTTGCCACGTGCCCTGGTGGAATCTGCATGGGGGTGTCCATGTGTCCCTCGGATCTGAGGCTGCGGTCCTTCCCCCATAGGTGGGTTGGGGTCAGCCTCTTGCCAGGTCGCGGACCAGCCCTGGGAGGGAGCAGGCGGGCGCCATTGGCGCTGTGTGGGCAGCGCTGGCCCCCACCTGCGCTGCACACCCATCCACTGGAGGGCTGTGGCTGGCCGGCACCAGCTCACAAGTGCCAATTTTTCCGTTTTTAAGAAGTTTGTGAGCTGTTTGACATCATGTTGGTAGCTTAAAATCAGCCAGGTGAGAGTAATGACACCATGGAAATTGGCAGCCTCTACAGCCGGCCCCCACCCCGGCCAGATGTTAAACATTCACCAGCCTCCTGCAGCCGGTGACCCCTGAACCCTGGCTGGAAGGGCCTGCCCGTCAGGCTCATTCATCGGTGAATTACAGCGTTCACTGTCTGCATCCTTTTAAAGAGCTCTGTCAGCCTCCTCTGTGACCCCTCAGCGCCTCCCTGCTCTGGCCCTGTGACCACACCTGTCTTTTCTGTTCACGTTCGTCCTGCTTGCGAATGATCGTTTGCCAGATGGCTCCACGCTCTCCCCGGGCAGATTCACGAGAATCAAGCCTCTGCATAGGGGAGCAGCCTGGAGCCGGGTGGTTCTGCCATGTCTCTGTCAGCATGTTGGACTCACGTGCGAATCTGCTCCAGCTGGGCCTCCCGGGGTCCCCGCCTGAGGACAAGCCCCATGGGGCTTGTTCAGGAAGCAGTGAGGGACAGAGGCGACTGTGGCCCTTCCTCCCCTGAGGTCACATGGGGACCACATTGAACAACCCCTGGAGGCCAGAGTGGCTCCCCCAGTGCCCACATCTGCTGGCCCCATGCTGGCTGTGGTCAGCCCCGAGGCACCCCAGTGCAGCAGTTCTCTGGGTCCAGAGAACCCCGGGGAGCCTCCTGCCCCAGAGACCACCTTGCAGGGGAGAAGGGAGCAGACATCAGGAGCAGGGCCTGGACGGATTGGGTGGGGATGGTAATCTGGGCTCGACCTTGCGCATCCAGCCTGGGTCGTGGGGCCTGTGGAGGTGGCCCACAGAGGCAGGACCGAGGGGTTTGGGGGGGCCATGGAGAGCTGGGCCAGCTAGGCGAGGTCCCGGGTGCCAAGTCCCACCCCCAGCACTGCCTGGGGTAGACGTTGCTGTCAGGGCTCGTCGGGGCCTCTGCAGCTCCCACGTCTGCGCACATCCTCTCTGCCAGGTGATCGGCTCTTCTCAATGTCCCTGCACCCCGCGGAACGTCTGTATCCCGCACTTACCAGGAGCTTCAGGGCAGAGGGACCTCCCCAGCCCACATCCCGCTCAGCGCCCAGGCCAGCGGGTTAATTAATTTCTTGAGCGCATTAGCCCCACTCCTTACGCACACGTCAGAACCCAGAGGGGTTTTAAGACGCAGATTATTATTGTTTTAAGGGATTTCTATAATCTGAGAACTGAAAAACAACTTCTCCACTTAGCAAGAACAGGCTCCAGGGAGCTGGCTGAGACCACTGGGGGACCCTCGGTAACCAGCACAGACAACTGGCCCTGAACAACACTGAGAAAGGCTTCTGTGCTGACAAAACTCGGGGACTGCTCCCCCCCACCCAGGTCCCTCTGGCTCTGACAGTCTAGTGTTTTGGTAGATCTGAATACAGTCAGCTAGGGCAAGGGGCATGGTCATCTGAGGGGGGCCCCCCGGATGGAGCAGAAGGTGGCCCTGTTCCCTGCACGTGGCTCCCCACTGGACACACGTCCTCAGATCCAGAGACCAAACTCAGGCTGGCCCGGGAACCTGGGCCACAGCTCACCCTGACCTTGTCTTCATCACCCCTAGTTGGTGTCTCATCAGCTCATGTATTTGCTCTAATTTCATGAATAAAACCACAGTCACCCAGAGGCCCTGGGCCTCACGTCCTGAGGTTTCCGCTGAGGCCAGCCCCAGGCCACAGCCCCACACACCTTTTCAGGCCTTCGGTGACCTGGGAAGGCTCTCGGCATCCTGGCTGAGGAGGCCCAGAGCCTCCAAGCCGCATGGCCCAGCTCCACGTTCCCCAGAAGCCATAGCCTCTGGGCCTGTGTCTCAGGCTCCAGGAAACCAGCTCTGTAGCCAACTACCAGCCGCTGGGGAAAGAACAGTCTGGAACAGCTGACTGGGGCAACCTGTAGTTCTTGGGCGGCTTCCCACCTGGGCCCTTTGTTTACTGCCTGCTGGCTCCAGGGACGCCCCCTCGGCTCCTGTTTCAGCCTCATCTGCCCAAAGACAGGACCTCAGGAGGCGAGAGGGGGCCAGCCACGTGCAGCCCCAGTCCTGTGCGGCCTCAGCTGGGCAAGCTGGTCCAGTCATGGCTCCCTTGTCTGCAAAGCCAGACGACAGATCCACGGCTCAAGGACAGGATGCAGTTTTGACATCTGCCAGGTGACTGCCTGGTGCCCGCAGGGCCTGGGACTCCGGGGCTGGCGCTCTGATGGAGGGGGATGCCCAGCAGTGGAGCTTAGACCCTGGTCAGCCCCGTGGCCTCCCCTGTGGCCTGGGCCACCCTGCCTGGTTTGGTGGCTGGGAAGGCTGTGGGAATCACGCAGGCCTGCAGGGAACACAGTGCCCTCCTGCCATTTCCTTTTCTTCTCACAAGAGACAACCACCCAGCCCCCCACTCCCCAGTCCTGCTCAGGCTTCCCAGGGCCAGGCTGCAAGTGCCTCTCGGGACTGAGGGGTTTTGGGGGGCCATGGAGAGCTGGGCCACCTGGGCGAGGTCCCGGTGCCAAGTCCCACCCCCGGCACAGCCTGGGGCACCAGGATGCGGCATCACCAAGGCCAGAGACCACACTGAATCAGGACAGAGGGGGCGCTGGGCAGAACTGTCACCACGCTCTCCTCTGATGCCCTGACCTAGCAGGCTGGCCTTTTGTAGCGCAGCTGACCAGGGGACCTGGCGTTGGGCACCACCAGCCCTGACACAGCACATGTTCCTCCCGGGGCATCCCAGCCCCTGCTGCAGTGGTGTGGGGCCCAGGGAGGGCAGGAGGTCTCTTCTGGACAGCAAGGAGCCCATGGGGGTGGGAGACCTACTGTCCCCAGTGGTTGTGGAGGACATGGATGGAGACACTGCGTGTGACTCCAGCCTGGATTCAGTGAGACCACAGCCATGACCCGCTGACCAGCCGGCCTCTGGCACTCCCTTCCCCCGAACGTTGTTCCTGATCCTGCCCAGTGCTCTGTCCCCAGGCACAGCTGCTGTGACCCCGTGGCCCGGTATCTCCTGCCACACTGCCAGTCTGGGGGGATGGGCTGGCCCAGCCCTGGGGGTGATACGGGTGGTCACAGATGGAGGGGGGTGAGGTTTCGAGGACCCACTCAAGAGGCAGTGACACGAAGACAAGGGCTTGGAAACCAGAAACAGGGCCCCACCCAGCTTCTTCATCCCCCTGCCTCACCTGAAAAGGGGGCTGAGAGGCTTGGACCGTGCTGGCCAGGGCGAGCACCGGGAGAACGCTGTCAGCCACCGAGCACCTAGCAGGGTGTGGGGTATGTCAGCCACAGTGACAGCGTCAAGGGCAGGATAAAGCGCCAGCTGCCCCCACAGGCAGGAGCAGCATTCCCAGGCTCGAGGGCCCTGCCGTGGTCCTAGGGTCCTGCGAATTCCCTAAACCGCGTCCCGATTGTATGGCTGCACCAGCACATGTAGGCATCCTTCCTGGGAGAGGCTCTGTCACTTTGATCAGTTTCTCAATGGGGCTGAGACCCCGTAAGACTGCCCTTGCCCAGCCCCAACCCCCTGCTGATGGAGAAGCCAGGGTTAGGGCAGTAATAGCCCAAATATTACTTCCTAAGGATGAGCATTTTTGAAATCCATCTTGTTGGGCCACAAGCAGAGGTTCCCAACTGAGATGTCTACCAGCCCCCCAGCCCTGTCCCCAGCTTCTCATGTCCCTGCAGGAACTGGCCACCTGCTGCCCATGGCTCTCCAGCTTTTCCTCCAGGAGGGGTGGCCCAGGGCTGTGCCCAGGGGTGCAGAAGCTCCACCTTGCTGAACAGTGTTAGGCAAGGGTGTTGGGGCCCAGGGGGTCCTCAATCTGGTCCCAGGAGGGGCTGTTTGCACTGCCGTTCCCTCCTGTGGTGGCAGTGATGGTCTGCAAGCCGGGCCAGGCCTGCACGCACCTGCATCATGCTGTTTGCTAATTTCCCGTCAGTGAATGACAGCAGGGGGGCTTGGATCAAGCCAGCAAGATTTAACACAAAAACAAATAGAAAGCAGTTCTCATTTCAGCTGAAGCTGAAAAGGACTGGAAGGACTGGGGCTTAGGAAGAGGCATCCTCCCTGGGGGCGGTAGCGGTTGAGGGGGGGCGGTAGCGGTGGGGGGGGGGGAGGTGGGAGGTGGGCGGATGAGGTGAGAGCAGGCAGGACCCAGAGCCCGGACCTCATCCTAGGCTGCCACCCTTCCTCCCTGGGCCTGGGCATGACATGGGGAGCTGAGAGCAGGACACAGGAGCTCCAGGCCTTGCAGAGCAAGTGCTCCAAGTGTGGCCTTGGGCATCTGGGAGTCAATTCTAACTCAGTCCCCCCCCATCCAAAGTTACGAGATGCCCACTGCCCTCGTCACACCTGCCCGGGGCTCTACTGGACACCTGTGGGATCAGGAATGGTCCTTTCTGGCTCTGAGATCCTGTCAGTCATTGATTCTGAGACTCAGTGAGAACAGAGAGCAGAAGAATGATGTGTGTTTGGGGTGCAGGGGCCAGCTGGCCACACAGACTCCCAGGGGACAGCTCGGTCAGGTGGGCAAAGCCCCCAGCCAGGGCACGAGCGTGTTTTGGTGCTGGGGTGGGGCAGTGACCTGCCTGTGTGGCCCCAGGGTCATCATGTGGCCACCTGTGGTCCATCTGGGCTGTCTGGCTCCTGAGGACTCGCAGCGCGCCGAGGCCAGCATGGCTGTGTCAGTGGAAGGAGGGGGGCTCAGTGGAGCACACTTTTCCCGAGGCACCCTGGTCCCAGTCCTGTGCCGGGCACCGTGGAGAAACGGTGGGGCCCAGGGCGCGGTCCTTCCTCTCCGGGGGCAGATGTCCGGGTGGGAGGATGAGGGCAGGGGAAAGAGGCTGGGCCTCAGGTGCTGTCGCAGACCCTGCACACAAACCTCTAAGCCCCCCAGACGGGCTGCCACACTTGCTACTATTCTGGGTCACCCGAGCCCCCTCTGAGCCGTATACTTGGGAGACTGGGGACCAGCAAACAAGCTGCCTGGAGAAGGTGGGTGCTGAGCATGGAGCGGGGACGGGTGGCGTCAGGCGAGGTGGCCCGAGGCTGAGCTTCCGCTGTTTCTGGCAGGTTCAGGATGGGTTTCAGGCCATTAGGGCCCGAGCACAGCTTCCCCGCAGCCTGTTATCTTGTTTAAACAGCCCTACTGTTTGAAGTGGCAGGCCTGGCCAGCGCTGTTACTATGAGCGTCACAGTTGTCACTTGATGGGGGGCAGGGGACAGGCAAATGGTGCTTCTGACTTCTGGACCCGTCGGAACACACTCCCACCCCAGTGAAGCCCCATCTGTCACTGGCCCAAGGCCTGCAGGGCTGAGCCTCCTCCTGCCCCCACCTGGGCTGCAGCAAGCCGCCCCCTGGGAGGGGAGTGGCGGTGGCCCTTTGCTGAGCCCCCTTCTCGTCCCTGGGGAGGGGGGCCAAGGGCCGTGAGCACCAGGAATGTGGGGCACGAGGTGCACCACCCCGAGTGCTAATCCCTCTGTGCTGCTGGCTAATCCCCACTCTGGCCGCGACTCCCGCGGCCTCGGGCTGCCCGTCTGCAGGTGGCAGCGGAGGCCAGGGGTCAGGGGAGCAGGAGGCGGGGCACCGACGGGGACACACAGTGGAGTTGGTCCTGGGGCCGTTGCACGAACCCCGGGGTTTGGGGGAGGAAGATGAACCCCGAGCCTTCGTCCCCGGCAGGTCAGGGGGTTCCTGATGGTTTTAAAGCCAGAAGGGCACCTGCCTATAAACCCTTTTTCCCCTCGTTTTGCTTCACGACGGCGCTGAGGCGAGAAGGGACACAGGCCACTGCCAGCGAAGGGCCAGGACAGCACGGAGCCTGCTGCGGGGAGCGGGGGAGGCCCAGTCCTGCCAAGTGTCAGGGTCCTGGTGGGAGGGGAGGGGAGGCTGGGGGCGCAGGCGGGCCCCTCCCCAGTGACCAGGTCCGACCACCTGGACAGGCAGGACACGCGGCGCCCGGCGTCCTCTCACTGTAGCCCCTGCACACGGCCGCCTTGCCGACCACCTACATCCTGCACCATCCAGCCCTGCCTGCCGTGGCCCTGCGGCCAGCAGACCACTCACCCTGCCGGGCACTGGAGAGAGCAGCCCCCGCAGACCGGGTGGTGGTGCTCAAAGCCACAGCAAATCAACAGAAGGATTCCAGCTGGTGACTGGCTACTTCGGGGAGGCTCAGGGACGGCCTTGAGAGCCCACCCCTCCGCCGGGACCCAGGGGAGGACAGGCTGGTGAAGGCCTCACGCGGGAATGAGTTGGGGCCAGGCAGAAGGTGCCGGGTCACCCCGCTGGGATGGGAGCAGCTGCTGGAGGGCTATGCACAGGGCAGCGAAGTGACCCCAGGTTGCAGAGACACGCAGCAGAGGCAGGGAGAGGTGGGAAGGAGATTCCAGGTGCCGTCAACTGGACAGATGCAGGTAGAGCCCATGGCCCAACTCCGGGACCCCGGCCTCTGTGGGGGGGTCGTGCCCACTCCTGGATACTGCCTCCCCTGGCAGAGGCGGCCAGACAGTGCCCTCCCTCCATGCCACCTGCCCCAGCTTGCTGGCTTGGCACTGGGTGGTCAGTGCACGTGTGTCCGCCCCTAGGGCCTCAGTTCTCTTAAGCCAGGACTGCCCCTTGCTTCTCTCTGTGTTTCTGAGAGTGACTGCTTGACGTCCAGGGAAAGGTGCCAGGAGAGGCCAGGCTTGGATCTCGGACGCTGGTGCTCGGTGGTAGGGATGCTGGGCCCCCAGCTTCCTGTCACTGCCTGTCGACCACGTTTCTACTGTGACTCACTTCACGACAGGCCAGAATAACTGCCATCTCCTGGTTGGCAGGACCTGAGACTCTTGGGTGAGGTCAAGTCCAAGGCCAACCGAGGCAGCCATGGGGGCTTGGGGTGGGGCTGCCTCAGGGCTCCTCACTCAGGCCCCCACCCCTTTCAGCCTGTCCCACTCACATCACCCAGGGAGCCCTAAAGCTGAAGTGAGCCAGGGAGAAAGGGGGTCAGACAGAAGATGGGGGGGTGGGACTGGTTTGAGTGGGCGTCTGGTGCCAAGGGTCAGAGCAGGGGATCAGGGCCTGCACTGGGAGGCCTCTGAGGTCCCAGGGACACGAGAGGGTGGGGTAGGAACACGCTGAGGGACTGGAAGGGGGAAGGGGTGCCGAGGAGCGCCGTGGCTGTGCCTGGTGGAGGGGAGGGCGGCGGCGGGAGGGGCATGGGGAGTGAGCTGCCTGTGTGGCAGGGCCGTGCCAGTCGATCTTGGCCTGGGTGTCCCGAGGGCCCACAGGGTACAGGGGCAGTGTGGCTTCGTGGGCTTGAGGGCCCAGACTTGGGGAATGGGTGCACTGACCCTGGGCAGCCGAGGGGGAACACTGCCCACCCCAGAGAGAGAAGGGGGCGGGCGGCAGCACCCCCGGCTCGCCCTGTTGCCCCCGCACAGGCTGCGGCACCACCCACTCTGTGCCACCCGTGCAGACGAGCCCCGGAGACAGTCAGGGGCTCATTGATCCATTAGCCTCATTAATCCAATTCTCCAGTCGGGCGCGGCCAGCACTTAGGCTTGTGGGAGGAAGAAGTGGGGAGCGCTAACCAGGTTGGTCTGCACGTGACCCCGGTCATCCAGCTCTGTCCCCAGGCACCCCCCCGTTGCCTGAGGCCAGGAGCCGGATGGGGATGGCAAGGACCAAGTGGTGGCTGTGGCCGTCAGAAGCTCTCCTTGGGGCAGAGGGGCCTGGGCAGGCCAGGCTGGGCCTCGCAGCCCCCATTCCCACATCCATAAATGGGGATGTGGGGAGGAGCCCTCACAGCCACTGCTCTGAGAGGAGCAGAGGGCTGGACCTCTGGACATCACAGCAGCCTCCACGCAGAGGAGGAGCAAGGCCCAGAGCCTCCAGGGGCAGCTGTCGAGGGCAAGGCACCATCCTTCGGTAACAATCCCACCCCACCCCTCCCACTGGGAGTCCCACCCACCCACCCAGGGCACTGCAGGCAGGAGCAGGTACCAGAAGGACCTCCCCTCTTGCGTGCCCCTGTGGAGAGGGACACCTGGCCCAGCTCAAAAGATGGAGCGTCTTCTGCCTTCGGTCTGTGTTGCTGTGCGAGGCCGAGGGTGGAGGCTTCCTCCCCAGTTGCCATGGAAACTGCATGCTGAGTGTCTGAGTATAAGCTCAACCAAGGGAGGGGAGCAGCTGCCCTGGGTGGCAGCTGCTGTCACAGACTCTCAGTGTTGGGAAGGGCCCAAGGGGCTGCCCTACTCCTGCGCCGGCCAGTGCAGAGGGCAGCTCTGAGGCCTTCTTGCCTGCATCTCCCTGTGGGCACTGGACCACCACCACATTTGCTCTCTTGTCTGCATGGGGCTGTAGTGACTCCGTCCAGGCCTGGGTGAGTCAAGCACACAGGCCCTGCCCTCCCGCAAACACTTCCAATGAGGGACGCGATACTGGGGGCGGGGGTGGGGGGGTGGAGAAACGCAGATTCTGGCGACAGTGGGGAGCCAGGGCTGTCTGGGGAGGCCCGAGCGTCCCATTCCCATCCCTGCGGGCGTGAGTGGAAGTCTGAGTCATCTCCTGCACCGGCTCCGCACTGGGCTCCTGCCAGGACAGCGGGGCCATGCTGCCTCGCTGCCCGAGGCCTCCAGCTCAGTCTGGGACTGTTGCTCTGCTTCTTGCCACCCCACCCTGTTCCCGGGGAGCCCTCCTGCCTGCATCCTGCAGCCTAAGGGCAGACGCAAGCCAGGGCCTTGCTCCCCTGAGCCACCCCCACGACCCGAGACAAGCTGGAACCCAAAAGGGAAATAAGCTCCGGAAAGATAAGGACCCTCGGTGGACGAGCGGGGGAGCTCAGGGCTTCAAGCCACTGGGCAGCCTGCGGGCTGGGCCCGGCCTCTCCCCTGCAGAGCCCAAGGCACCTCCCAGCAGGGCCCCCTGAGCACCCCCAGGCCGCACTAGACTTCTCTGCAGCTTTGCATGAAGATGAAGACACTCACCCCTCTCTCACCCCCAAAGACCAGTCCCCCCACTTCTTTGGTGACAAAGAATAAGCTATTTCCCTGAGCGACCAGTGCCATCCTTGGAGGGGTTTTACTCTGGAGGCACAATCCTGTCTTCACACCTTTCCACAGTTGCAGGTGCATCTAACATAGGCCCCTCCACCCCGACCCCTGTGCACCTGCCCGGACCTCGGGACCTGGGTGTGACGGTGGGGCCCACTCGCCCTCTCCCCGCTGGAGAAGGCTGGGGATGTCCAAGCCCGGATCCCCCGGCAGGGCTCAGGGTGGGCCAGGGAGGTCTTGGGGGCTCCTCCCACCCACCAGGCCCAGAGCACAGGGCTCTGGGCCTCACCTGCCTCCCGGGCAGTGGAGGTGGGGAGGGCAGTCAGCGCTGCACAGAGGACGGACCCCAGACTGCCTGCTGGGATGTGCCGCTTGCTGGGTCAGCCACGCCTCCACGCCCGTCGAGCCACGCCACCACAGAGGGAGCAGAGGCTTGGCTGTTACTTTGTGAAGGTGCCAGCTCGATATCCAGCCCCAGCTGGACCCTCCCCCTTGGCCCATGCAGCCAGGGTGCTGCCAGGAGGCTTCACTGCCCGGTCCCGCCCTCGGCGCCCTTGGAGCCTGGCACTGTTGCCCGGGCCGGGCCTGGTGGCTGGGCCTCAGGGCTGGCACCATCGTGGTGAATGGAGCTCATTCATGTCCGCAGCCCAGCCTCCCAGCTCTGCTTCCAGCGTGAAAAGCTAAATTCACAGTTCCCAAGAACAAACACTCCAAGCGCTCCTACAACAGGCAGACCTGGGCTTCCCAGACCGAAACGGAACTGAGAACTCGTGTTAGGGACGAGAAACCTGAGTCCCAGGGCGGGACAGAGCCTCCCTGGGCTCTGAGCCCCAAGCAGCCGAGCCAGCACCAAGGCCCAGCCCCGCTGCATCCTCTTCCCCCTGCCGGCTGCCCGCTGCGGCCCCAGGCCTCGGCCGTGGCTGGCCTCCTGTTGGCCTCATCCTAGCCTCACAGGGCCCCCTGCTCCAGGCCACCTCCCCTTTTATCTCTGAATCATGCCGTGATGGCCGCTCTGGTCACTGGTGCCCGGCATGGAGACTCAGCTTTCCAGAAGTGTCACGTTTTAGCCCCCAGCCTCGTGAGCAGGATCCCTAACAGACCATGCTTTACAGGTGGGGAAACTGAGGCTCAGAGCAAACAAGAGCTGGCGGCTGGCAGAGCAGGGGTTCTGACCCTCGTTGGCCACTCCACAAGCTCACCTCTCCTCCATCCCCCTCACACCTAGAAGGGCACCTGGAGCGCCTCTGCCCCCGGAGGCTGAGGAGGGGCGGGGGATGCAGGCCTAGCAGTGAAGGTTGTTGGCGTGCCGGCGGGCTGGGGTTTCCGGGTCTCCCGGGCCCCGGGGTTTGGACCGGTTCTGGGAAGGGCTGAAACCTTGACATCACCAGTACTTTATGAGGTCTGGGACTGGAGCTTCTGCTGTGCCCAGGGCGAGCTGAGCAGGCAGCGTTTGGGTGGCCCCCTTGCCCACTGGGGGACCCGTGCTCCCCTTTTGTAGAGTGCAGGGCTGGACTTGGGTGTCCACATTCGCGGCCAGTGCCCCCCAGCCAGCCGCAAGGAAGCCAAAGGCAGCCCTCTTGGCCTATTAAATCAGGGAAACGGGTGCTCGCCTGGCACTTGGTGCTGTCCTGTGCCCCTGCAACAGTGAGCGAGGGGCTGAGTGTGTGTCACAGGGTCTGGGCAGCCATTGGCTCTCCAGGCTGAGCAGTTACGGAGCCCCCAGAGCAGAGGAGCCAGGCAGAGCTGGGAGCCGGCAGCCTGGAGGGAGGTGCTGGTGGCCCTGGGGGCTCAGGATGGCAGCTGAGCTGGGTCTGCAGAGTCCAGCCCCCTCCCTCTCCCTCCCACGTCCCACAGAGGCTCTGTGCCGGTGGGGAGGGAGGCAGGTCTTGGACAAGAGGAGATGAGGACGCCAGGGCGCCGGCATTGAGTAGCATGCAGAGCGTCTGTTGGGAAGGCAGCCGCAGGCCGAGGCCCAGCAAACCTGGTTCCTCTCAAAGCAACACTGTGTTGCTCCCGCAGCAGTCCTGGTGCTGGGTGCCGTGATCGTCCCCATTTTACAGATGAGGACACTGAGGCCGGGAGAGGAGAAAGGACTTGTCCAAGGTGCAGCGAGCCCTGGTGTTGAGAGCAAACCCCAGGCCCCAAATCTGTACCCATAACAGGGACACCTGCCCTTTCGTGACTCAGGGGAGCCTTCATGGGGGACCAGGGCTGAGGCTCCCCTTCGCACCCCAGCCCCCAGCCTCCTCAGGATGTTCCAGGAGCCGGTCTGGTCCAGGCCACCACGGGTGCTGTCGTGTGGCAGTCGTGCGCAGGGTAAAGTCCTCCACCACTGAGCTCGGCACTTAGCAAAGGTTCCAGTCTCCGACCAGCAAGCTGGAAGCCCCTTAGAGGGGGGTCACCAGCTGTAGCCCCCTGGGGAAAGTCCAGTCTGTTCGGTGAGGTTGAGTATATTCGGACGTGTCCAAGCAGGAGCTTTCTCTGCAAATGGCTGAGAAATGACTTGTGCGCCACCCTGGGGACTGTCCAGCTGCTTCCCAGGGTCTGACGTGCGCTGTTACAAATCACTGGTTCCTGCCCCTTCCCGAGCATGGGATCGCCACCGCTGCCCAGGCCTCTGACGGGAATCATCTGCTCCGTGTCATCTCTGTACACGATGTGTCTCACTGTGAGCAGCTCCTGGAGAGAGCTGGGTGGGCACCAGAGCCCTGGGTGGCATCGCAGGTGAGCAGTCGTGGGGTATTTTCTCCTGGGAGGAGCAGCTGCAGAGCTGAGGGCGCGGAGGGCCTCCTGCTGGGGGAGTGCTGGGGTTGGTGCAGACACAGAGTCCTCACCCAGCCCTGGGAGTCACCTGTCCAGGGCCCCATCCCCTGTGTGAGGTGGGGGGCCTCCCCGGCTTGCAGCGAGAGGATGTTTGTGTCAGGCTGGTGGAAGTCATGGGAAGACAAGGCATGATGGGCAGAGTCTGGTGACTCCAAAGCTGCCCCAGCTTCATTCACCCCAGGGCCCAGTGGACCACACGAGGACGGGGCCCAACCCTGTGACCCACAGCACCAAGTGGGTGGAGTCAGAACCGGGTGCCAGGGAGGCGTTGGGGAGAACGGGGCCACAGCTGGCCCCCAGGCTGAGCACACCCTCAGGACCAGGGAGGCCCCGAATGCAGACCGAGGGACTGGGATTCCATCCTGGTGCCAGAGCACCCCAGATGTGTGCGGCAGGAGGGGGTGCCAGGGTGCGGGGCTGGGAAGAGGAGTCGGGGCTGAGGCCACGGAGGGCGGGCGGAACGGGGAGGGGGCCCTGGGGGAGGCCCTGCCCCGTGCGCCTTCCTCCCGTACGCACACTCTTGTGCGAGCTTCTCACAGTTTCCAGAGTTAACAGCTCAAAACAGCACGTTCCTTTCTCAGTGATCTGTGATTCAGGTGTCAGCCTGCTGCTCGGCCCGCACGCCCGTGCTCGGGCTCCTGCTCCGGCTCCAGGAGCCTGCACAGCAGTGGTGGTAGCACCAAGGGGCTCCGGCTCCCCCTGCCCCCCCAGTGCCTTCTGGGCTGGCTCCTCTCCTGGCTGAGGGACCTCTGTGTGGTGGGTCCCGGGGCACAGTGCCCCCTTCGCCGTGCTCACCCAGCGGCTTTGGGGGAGGGCAGGTGGAGCTCCCAGGCTCCTGTGTTTGTCCAGCCCGGCCAGTCAGTGCCTCCCACGGGCTCCCTGAGCGCTGCCCGCCTAAAGGATGGCCCGTGTGGGTCCCCACAGTTTGTCCCAAGGGAGAGGGAGGGAACAGGGAAACCTGAGCCCCACCTGCCTGGAGAGCAAGAGGAGCCCCAGGCGTGGGCAAGGGCCGGACACAAGGGGCGTCTGTCTGTCCTGCTCAGGCCGCATAGCAGTGCCCGTCCTGCCGGCCTCCTCTGCCCTCTGTTGCCTGGCGAGGCTTGGAGGGACGTCTGTGGGGTAGAGGGGCCGGCCCCTGGGGTCTGAAGTCAGCCTGGGGTGCGCTGAGCAGAAAGGGCAGACGCAGCCTGTCGGGGCCCTGGGGCCTGCTCTACGCAGGACATGGCAGCTGAGCTCTTCCCACCCCCACACGCCCTGGAGGACCGACCCTTCTCGGCACACGTGCACTGTTTCAGCAGGAGCAGCTGGCCTGGATGCGGGAGGCACCCGGCTCTCACCCCCAGTGACCCAGCAGGGTCCAGGGAGGCAGGCCCAGGCCTCTGCAGATGCCCATCCTAGCACCCCTGCCTGGCCCCACTCCACACTTGCCCACCCACCCTTGAACCCCACTCCACACCCAGGGCCTGGCCTGGCCACTGGCCTCTCGTCTCTGGGGCCCCGTCACCGGCACGAGATCTGGGACCTGCTGGTGGCCCTCAGAGCCTGCTCAGCAAGTGTCTGCTCAGTGGATTAATGAATACATGCTAATGGCCACATCTATTATTTATCTGATGTGAAATCTGGGGTCAGAAGCACAGCACCTGATTATGACATCATTCCCATGAGATATGACAGCTCCGCTGGTCCCTACCGCGCAGCTTCCGGGAATCCGTAAGCGCCAGTTACTACCCTGTAGAATGTGACGTTCCTGGACCACCACTTAACTGCGTGTGGAACGTCGTCCGCTCCTCCAGGCACACCTGGGGGTCCTGCATCCTGTTTCTCTCTGCAGAAGGCTTACCCCGCCCCACACACACCCAAGACCTGAGACTACTCACTTTCAGAGCTTCTCTTATTCCTGAGCTTGTTCTAAAGAAGGCACAGGATGGATTTTGGAAACGGGCCCTCCCCGGTGGAGTGCAGGACCCTGAGGCAATGTCTACGTGGTTGGGAGGGGGGGGTTCTTTCTCAGCACTGATGCTGTCAGACCGTGTATCTCAGAGAAGGCAGGGTCTCTGGGAGAGCAGGGCTTCGTGGGGCCTCCCCCGGGCACCACCACCCTGGGGCCAGAAGCACTGCCCGTCCACCTCGGAGGAGCAGCAAGCCTAGAGCTTCCGGCCGTGGGACTTAGAGCACATTTCCTGCCTCTCCAGGCCTCAGTTTCTTTATCTGTAGAATGGGGATAGGAAGGTGTGAGGGTGGAGCAGGCCGGTGCCCGTGTCCACCCATCAGCACCAGCTGCTGCTTCCCTGTTGTTACCACATCATCAGAAAAGTCCTTAAATCCGATGCCTCCGATCTACACTGGCCCCACACTTGGGACGCTCATCTCATTCATTTTATTTTCAAACACGGGGCAGCTTTCACCAGCAGCAGGAGTCCTTTTAGAAGTAGGACGGTCAGTTGTGCATGGGAGTCAGACGAGGGCCCTGGGTTCCTTGAAAACCCAGAGGCTCCACAGCAGGGTCACGGTCCTCAAGGGGAGGTGGAGAGGGCCAGGGCCACGCTCTGTGGTCACGGTGCCTCCTGGCCACCGTCCTCGCGTCCTCTGTGCTGGTGGGGGCGGCGCGGCCATGGGATCCTCCATGTGGCCTTGAGTGAGCACACCGCCGGCAGGGGCCAGGCCTGCCCAGCTCTGCCCTGCCCCCTTGCTTTCGTGAACACAGGCCTCCCCCTCGCGGACTCCAGTGAGGACTGATGCCCCGCCTGGCAGGATGGAGGCACGGGGCCAGCCAAACCTCAGCAGGCGGAGCTGACTGCTGGGGAGGCTGCCCACGCACTGCCTGCGGGGGATGCGGCGACAGTGCCCCCATGGGAGGGGGGCTTGCCCGTGCAGGCAGCCCCGAAGCCACGTGCTGTCAGTGACCACGGGGGCCAGAGGGGGCCAGTGGGGTCGGAGGGCACAGGACCAGCTGGGGCCCGGCGGGGAGGGTGCTCTTGGGCCTGGCAGGGCCGGGCCGTGCTGACCGCCCCCCCTCCCCCCCCAGAGCCGGATGGCGGAGAGCCTGCGCCTCTTTGACTCCATCTGCAACAACAACTGGTTCGTCAGTACCTCCCTCATCCTCTTCCTCAACAAGAAGGACCTGCTGGCGCAGAAGATCCGGCGCATCCCACTCACCGTGTGCTTCCCTGAGTACAGCGGCCAGAACACCTACGAGGAGGCCGCCGTCTACATCCAGCGGCAGTTCGAGGACCTGAACCGCAACAAGGAGACCAAGGAGATCTACTCCCACTTCACCTGTGCCACCGACACCAGTAACATCCAGTTCGTGTTTGACGCCGTGACCGACGTCATCATCCAGAACAACCTCAAGTACATCGGCCTCTGCTGAGGAGCCAGCGTCGGCTGTGGCGAAACTGGGGTATCACACCCCCACTCGCGCTGGTGACCAGCACGGGGGCAGAAAACGGGGGCCCGGAGCGTGTCCCCCGCCCCGCCTCCTCGGCCCCCACGTTTCCGCAAACATGAATATGTACGGATAGATCGCTAGGTAAGTAGACACACTTGCGCACACACACACACGCACACACACACGTGCACGCTCTGCAGACAGCAGGCTCCCCACGTGGCTGAGGTCCCATGAAGACTTGAGGAGCTGTCACCAAGTCCACCCCGAGCCCCTCCTGCCACATCACCCTGCCTTCCCGACGTGGCCCCACTCTGCATGGGGGTCCGAGGGACCACAGGGAGGGGCGGCCGGCTCCCTGGGAGGCGACTCAGAGCAGGGGCCACGCCGCCCCACGTACGCGCTAGGACCGGGCACCAGGCCTGCGACAGCACTGACCAGCCCTCTGGCCACTCACAGCTCTTTTTAAACCGCTTCGGAATATGCAGCAAAACTCCACATGGTGACACGCGTGGCGCAACTTGTCTCAGACCAGGCCAGCTGGGCGCCAGCTTTTCTTCTACGAGTCGGACGTTTTATAAACCGAAACCTGGTTTTTCTCCTCTGACGTCTTTTTTTTTTTTTTTTTGGCCAAATCTCGTGGTGTTTCGCAGAAATACAGAAAACTTCCAATGCAGTTGAGTATTCTTTTTTAAATGCAGATTTTCAAAACCTATTTTTTTTTTTCGGGTGGTCCTTTTTTGTGTCTGGCTTTGCTGAGTGTAAAATTGTTACCTGGACGAGTCTGTCCCTCTGCGCCCGGCAGCAGCCTCGGCGCCAAGTTGTACATAAGCCCGTGCAGCGTCCTCTTGTTACTGGTGCGGTTTCCGCTTCGTTTTTCTTTCAGAAAATAAATGTGATGTATTTAAAGAAGGTCCTTCACCCAGGAGCGAACGAACAATAGCTAAATGTCTTGGTATTTAAAGAGTAAATTACCTGTGGCTTTTCTGCAAGTGGAGGAAAGGGAGGCCAGAGGGCAGCCTCGACTCCTGTGAAGGCTCGGCCGCCTCGCAGCCTGAGGGAGGCCCTTCCTGCCCAGGGCCCGCAGCACTGCCACCGCCACCGCCACGTGGATTACCTTGGCTGAGGGCCGCGTGCAAACACAAAGGCGCCGCCAGAGCCCTTGCCAAACCTCCTCTCGGCCTTTGGTACCCTGAGCCCGAGGTTGGTGTGAGGAGTCACAGCCAAGGACTTTAAGGGATGTCGAGAGGGAAAGAGGAGCTGGTGATCGCACGAAAGTCCGAGATTGTCTACTTTACGAAAATAAAATATCCTGAATGAGCCAAGCCTCGTCCCGAGTGCTGTGTGTGTAGACAGCGTGCAGGAGGGTGGCGGGGACACCGTCCGTACTGAGGTTCCTTTTTCTCTCCCCCCTCCCTCCACATGTTTAGGAAAAACCGTTTTGAAATGAATGTCAAGAACAAACAACCCCAAGAGTAGAAAGACGCTGCAAAAGAGGGAGATCTGCCAGGCCTGTGTGTCCCAAGGGGCTGAGGTTTGGGGGTAACGATGGCACCAGCCCAGGCTGCACCATCACCTGGACTTCCCCCAACCCTAAAGACACCTCCACTAGGGTCAGAATCATCCCCACAGAGCAGAAGAGATGCCCAGTGGGCTTGGAGGGTGCTGAGAGCCCCTGGCAGTGAACGGCGAGCCTGCAGGGTGTTTGGAGGAGGGGCCCCGCCGGCCCACCGTTGGCTGACTAGCCAGTGTGGTTAGGGGGCCAAGGGATGGAAAACACTAGTCAAGGAATTTTGTTCACATTGCACCAGGCTCCTTACAGACTATCTTATTTCACACTCATCCCTGCGGCAGGGTGTCAGTGGTGAGCCATTTTACAGATGAGGAAAGATGCCCAAGGTCAAGAGGTCAGGGAGCAGTGGAGCCATCCTCCCCAGGAGGAGCAGAGGGGGCCGGGTGCCTCCCGACACCTGGGTCCTCGCCCAGCTCTGCACCTGGATGGCCAGGGCAGGAGCCCACGGGGGCACAGAGCTACCCCATGTCGCCGCCTCAAACCCAGGACCGGGCATGAAGCCCCAAGGGAGGGATACAGACAGACACACACGTGTGCAGGTACACAGCACTCAGACACACGGACCTGGCTTTTGTTCCCCCCACCCCTGAGCCCAAGTGGGGGTCCCCTTCACACCTTCCCACATCACCAAACAGCGAAAACCCAAGGGGGCTTTTGTATAAGAAATAACCTGTGACTTAAGATCTTTGAGACTTATTTTGCACTTTAATGCCAACTGTGAAAAGAGCAGTAATCTCAGCGTGAGCATCTTTAACTAAAAATACACAGTGAGAGGGAAATGGAAGGATTCTGCCTCCTGCCCAGACGTGTTCAAGGAGGGGAGGAGGCTTCCCTGGGACAGTGGTCCCCTCACCCCCTCCCCCTCAGTCTTTATCTGCTCCGGTTCTTCCTCTCACCAGCTGATCCCTCTGCTGACAGGACCGTCCCCATCCTCACGGCCCAAGACCCATCATCCCCTCGGGGCCCAGCACCCCAGGCCATGGAAGAGCGCCCAGGCCAGGGTGAGG
Source organism: Balaenoptera ricei (assembly GCF_028023285.1). NCBI lineage: Eukaryota > Metazoa > Chordata > Mammalia > Artiodactyla > Balaenopteridae > Balaenoptera > Balaenoptera ricei. The sequence continues at coordinate 25,694,013 of NC_082652.1, forward strand.
CAGGAAGGGGTGTTCGCACCGTCTGACCCGCCTCCTTCCCCTGCTGCTGCCTGAGCAGTGCCTGGCACGGGGGAGGCACGTGCTAAGCTGCATCCAGAGAGGTCCACAGACACGGCATTAGCTGCAAGCCCAGGCCCAGCAGAGGGGACGGGGAGAGGGGGCCAGAGTTGGTGGAGGATGGCCCTGAGGGGAGAGGGTCCCCTTGCCAGAGGGGCAGGGTCACCGCTGGGGGGCCTCGTGCTTTGCTAAGTCTGGGTGGGGAGGGGGGGGCTACTGTCCGCCAAGGGCTATCAGGCTGTCAGGCTGAGGATGTCCACCCCTCACCCTGTGCTCCCATGGACGCAGTGCCCCCATCTCTCTCCAGCCCCCAATGGTGATGGCGGGATGCCAGGAATGCCCCCGCCACCTCCCCGCCCAGCCCTGGCTCTCTCCTCTGGGCAGGGAGGGCACCTGCCTCTGTCCGCAGCCCAGCTGCACATGAACGGGTCGGGACAGCGAGACAGTGGAGCTGCCGGCGGCTCTCAGCGCCCAGCACTGTGTGTGCCAGGCAGAGCCTGAGACCACCATCAGAGGGCCTGAGGGGTTGGGGACACTTCCAGGGGGCCCCCAAATCCAGTTACAGGAGAATCCTGGGTGTCAGCCTGGAGCCCTCTCCTACAGGATGCTGTGTCCCCACAGGGAGGAGACGGGTTCCTCCAGCATTCTTGGCGGCCGGCCACTCAGGGCCTGGAAGACGGGGCGCCTGGCATTTGCCCCACGATTTCTCCTCTCCTGACAAGCAGGCCCAGGCCTGAGAGCCGGAGCAGCCCTGCTGGGTGGTGGCTGGTCCTGCGGCGCCCCCTGCTGGCCACTCTGGGAAACCACGCAGCCAGCTGGACCTGGCCGGGCGTGCCAGGACCCAGGAAAGACCTCGTCCCCACAGATACCCCAACACATGGGCGTGAAGTGCAGCAGGAAAACAGCCGACAAATCGTCCTTTAAAATCCTGCATAGAAACTGCTAAACAACCAGTATTTGTTGAGTGCCAGCCACGTGCCCAGCACTCCACCAGGTGCAGAGGGTCCTTCTGGTCGTGGCCGTGGATAGAGAACCCAGACCCATGACCACCAGCACGAGAGCCGCTGCGCCCTGCATGCAGACCGTCCCAGAAGAGCCGCCGGCCCCCTGTGACCTGTTGCTCCCGATGGGCTTCAGTAGTGCCCGAGGCCCCACGCTGGTAAGAGCGCAGCCCCAGAAGTAGATGCCTTCACCCACCCAGACCCCCACCCACAGGCCCAGCGAGGACACCCCCAGGACACGGCTGCACGGGCCAACCCAGGAGCCACTGTGCTCAGGGCCCCCTCAGATGGTCCTCCTGGGGCGCCTACCACACTGCATGTCCCCCTCCCTCCCTCCAGCTACCCATCCCCACCCCGCCCACTGCTACCTACCCCTCCCCAGAGTGTCCCAGGCCTCCCTCTGGGCACGGACAACGAACAGCACCCAGGAAATCCTGTGATAAATCCTGCGATAAAGTGCAAACTACACCCCCCTGCTCCCCATGGTAAGCCTAGTGCTTGCGGATTCCAGCCTGTCCACCAGAACCCAGAATACCTAGAGCTTTTGTAATGAAGACAGTGTTGGGCTGGCCCAGGTACCTTCTCGGACTGAGTGTGGAAAGCAAAATTCTTTCACTTTTAGAAGAAAATATGGCAGGATACCTCCATGAGCTCTTAGCACCAAATTCTCTTAAACAACACCACAAAAAGAGAAAAAAGTCACAAAGGAAAAGATTGATGAAACTCACTACTATTCAAATGAAAAACTGCTGGACCAATGAATAAACAAACAGAGAAAAGCCACGCAGATAGCCTGGGAAGTGATATTTGCAATATGTGTGACCAGCAAAGAGAATCTCGGATAAACGAAGCACCCCCTCAAATCAATGAGAAATGGAAAAAACAACTCAGCAGAATGGGCTCAGGCTCCTGGGAGGCCCTGGGCAGGAGAGGAGATGGAGGCGGTGCTAGGCAGAGAGAAGACGCCCCTTCCCAGCCTTGGGGGATGGCAGAGCCATAGGACAGCGACAGCTAAGCAGCTCAGCACTCGGCCAGGCTGCCGGGAGGGAGCACGATGGGCTCTCCCGGCTGGGAAGCAATTGTGATCTCCGGCCCCATGATGCCCTTCTCTGGGGAAGTCCTGGGGAAAACCAGCACATGCAGGTCCGCCGGACTGGAGTAAGTTCACTGAATGTAAGTACACACGTTCAAACAAGGGATGGGCAGGCTGGGGTTATAATCAGGAAATGGAGCCCGTGACACACATGGGTACATTCCCAATGATAGCATTAGGTTTTTCAAGTACCAAAGGGATACGTACAGCAAAATACATTTAGAGAGTTTTTAAAACATGCAAGGCAAGATCTATATATAATTACACCTATGCCCCCTTCAGTGGAAGCGCAGAATCCTAACTGCTGGACCGCCAGGGAATAATACAAAGACGTGTGTTGGGGATGAAGTCACTCACTACTGGTGGCTCCAGGGAGGGCAGGAGAAAGGGTGCTGGGTGGGGGAGGTTCACAGGGGGCTGTATTTTTTTTAAGCAAAAATCTCAAGCAAATATGAAATATGGTTGAATGTTAAGATTTAGCAAATCTGGTGATGGTTCCTGATGTTCGTTATCATCATCTCTCTCTTCCCCTGAACGCTTACACAGGTCACAATAATTTTAAGAGCCTTGAGTGAGAAATGGCAAGTCCCCTCTCTCCACACCCCGAGAAGGAATGTTCCTGAGTGCTGAGCAGAGGCATCCGTGGAGCTCAGCCCCAGAACTGGTCCTTTATGGAGACGCCCCGATATCCCAGGGGCCCTCAACCATGGTCGCCCAGGAGAACCAGCCAAGGTGCATTCAAGGAAGATGTGGGCAGGGCCCACCAGGTGACATGGGATAGGGCCAGCGATAGGGTGGTCTTTTAAAAAGACCACCCGGGGTTCTGCTGTCCGGCCTGGCACACCCAGCCCAGCCCAGCTAGAGGAGGGCATGGTCCCGGCCGGTCAGCAACCCCAGCTCCCAGGGCTTTGCTCAACCTGCCTCTCTGCACCTGTCCCCTTAGTCATTTCTCTCTGGGCCCTGATTCGGGGAGTGTTCCCGCCTGGTCCTCACTTCAGGCCTCTGGGGGGGGTGGTGTCCCATCAGCCTCAACGTCCCAGATGGGGAAGCAGCCTGTCTAGGGGCACACGGGGAATGAGGGGACGGCAGAGGGACCTGGTCTGTCCGACTCCTGGCCCAGGACATCTTAAGGCCCGTGTCGGCCTTAAGGAACCCCCTTTAAGGCCTGATATCCTGCCTCTTGGAATGAGTCCCTCATTTTAAAATGCTCATTGTGTCTTGTGACAGGATGGGTGTCAACCTGACACGAATCTCAACCCTCCAGCTGCGGTCAGTCAGCGGGTGGCCATTACCCTGGACTCAGCGTCAAATTAGCAGGAGCAGTCAGCTGAAGGGGACGGTGAGCCAGGGGGTGGGGTCTTTCACCCTTAAAAACGTGCTCTGGTGCTTCTCACAAGAGGACATTTACGGGGCTCTTGTCACCAGGGAAATACAAATGAAAACCAAAGTGAGACGCAAGCACACACCCACCATCATAGCCAAAAGATCAAGTGTGGGTGCGGATACAGAACGCCTGGGACCCTCATTCACTACTGGTGGGAGCGTAAATTGGTGAAACTCTTTTAGGAAGCCATTTGTAGTACCTTCTAAAGCTGGACATAAAGTTGCCCTGTGCCCAGCAATTCTCTCCAAGGCATATCTCAAAAGAAATGCATACACATGTCCATCCATCGAAAGACATTTGTAAGAATGTTAGCGACCACTGTGTTCTCAGCTGCCACACACTAGAAACAGTTCAAATGGCCATCAGCAACAGACGGGATAAACAAACCGTAGCGCCCTCATATAGTGTGCATACCACACTCCAGAGCAAATCGGCAAAAATCAGTAATACACAACGCACAACAGACACAAAGAAGCTAGAAACAAAATATTACAGACTGTATGTTTCCACTTATGTAAAGTTTAAAGAGGCACAAACTAACCCATGGTCTTATAAACTGAAGACAAATCAGCCTGTTTACGTTTGGGTGAGGCGTGGTGACTGGGAGGGGCAGGTGCTGGCCATACTCCGCACATTTCTTGATCTGGGTAGCAGTGCCCGGAAGTGGCAGGTTCACTTAGTACAAGTTAATCAAGCGTTCACGTATGACGTGTGCCTTTTTAACATGTATAGGGTACCTTAATAAAAGCATAGCTTTTTAAAAAATATGCTCTAAACTGTGATCGGCACGGCAGGCGCCTGACTGGGAGAGGAGGCCGAGGGCCACGCAAGCGCCCACGGTGAGCCTACCTGCAGGCAGCTGCGCCAGGTGCTTGAAGGCCAGGTGCAGGTTCTCCCGGCAGGCTGATTGGGGGTCGCTCAGCAGGAAGGACAGGGCGTGGATGACGTCATGCTCTAAAAAGCCATCTCTGGGGAAGAGAAGTGGGATTTAGACACAACGAACCTGCCAGGAGAGGATCCAATAAGAACCTAGAGGCGGTTGCCTGCCCTCCCGTCCCCCTGGAACCTAAGCCCGTGCCAGCTGGATGGGACCGCATTCCTGTGGCCTCCGGAGAGAAGGCGCAGGCTGGGGGTGGCCCTCAAGTCGGGTGAGAGCAGTGCGGCCTGAGTGGTGCAGGACGACTCCAGGCAACAGAAGCGCATAACCGACCTCCCCTGAGCAGCCGGGCTGAGCTGACCGCCTTTCTCCACCTGCCGGGCACACACCTGCGGACTGTCCAGGGCAGCCACGTGCCTCCAGACCCACGCAGGCCTGTTTTGCTTCTTGTTATAATGATATCGATTCATTGAATAGCAGGTAAGCCAATTCAATGGAAGAAGAGTTGGTGGTTTTTGTTTTTGTTTTGATTTCCTTATGAAAACAAAGGTGAATGCTTTGGGAAGACTCCAAAGTCAGTGTCTAAAAAAATAAAATAAATAAATAGGGCTTCCCTGGTGGCACAGTGGTTAAGAATCCACCTGCCAATGCAGGGGACATGGGTTCAAGCCCTGGTCCGGGAAGATCCCACATGCCGTGGAACAACTAAGCCTGTGCGCCACAACTACTGAGCCTGTGCTCTAGAGCCCGCGAGCCACAACTACTGAAGCCCACGTGCCACAACCACTGAAGCCTGCACACCTAGAGCCCGTGCTCCGCAACAAGAGAAGCCACCACAACGAGAAGCCTGCGCACTGCAACGAAGAGTAGCCCCCGCTCGCCACAACTAGAGAAAGCCCATGAGCAGCAACAAAGACCCAATGCAGCCAAAAATAAATAAATAAATTTATAAAAAAAAATAGTGAGATGATTGTAAAGATTCTAGAAGGGTTTTGCATGCAGATTACTTCATTAGTGTCTGAGTGCTTGCTCTACTTTAAAGAATCAAAGCTCCATGATGTTACAGGTGCTGGTTTAAGCAAAAAAAATGATGGGAAGCTCCATCCAGTGGCGCTCTCCACTCCAGTGGAGTGGCTGTTCATTCCACAGCCAAGAAGAGGAGAGGCACACAGGGATTGGTGGCTGCCTAATCGTTTAGGGGTTTGGGGTTAAGATGAACTGTTTGAAGGGAAGATACAATTTCTTCCAATCCTGGCTTTTTAACCATTCCTTCTGATTAACCAACTAACTGCTGGGCCCAGTCACGTCTGGTGACGGCTTCAAGGCTGCAGCTCTCGAGGCTGGGGTCAGAACTAAATGAGAACTCAGAGCGGGGCCTGGCCCAGTGCCTAGCACACAGGAAGTGCCTGACTGTGCTCTGCCGTGAGGTCTGTATGAGTCGTTCTGGGAGAAGGAAATCACAGTGGGACCCCCAAATTGCAGGGGCCTTCCCTGACCCCCGGTGTGAGGTGTCTGGGCCTCTTCACGCAGCGCCCAGGCGCCCACTCCGAGTCACCCTGCTGGTAAGTCAGCTCTGTAAGCTGTAACTCCCCAAGGTGACAAGAGGCCAGGCCCCTGGCTTCCACGCTCATCCGCTTCCCGTCACTCCTTGTGTGGGTCCAGGGAGGCAGGAGGTTTCAACATGGGCAGTTACTCAGGGCTCGAGGGGTGAGATGACCATTGAGCCCGGCGGACTTCAGAAGTCGGCCCCGGTCACTTCTGCCCTTTGTCCAGCGTGGTGTGCTGGAGTGAGCTGGGTCTTGGAATCCTGGACCCTGGGCACACCAGCTGCCTGCTCCGGGCTCCTCCCCGCCCCTTGCGGTGGTGCTGGGAGGGACATTGGAGAACAGTGTGCCAGTCACATCAGGTCCTCAGTCGGTGACGGTTTCTGCACCGAGTCCCCCCTGCTAAAGTGGCTACAGCCAGGAACCACCCCCCACACCTCCTATGAGGATAAACAGACCTACGGTCACCGTCACTGGGCTCATAGTTTCCTGTAATCCCCAAACTTCAAGCATCCCTCCTCTCAGCCTCCGTCACCCTCCCTGGGGTTACTTCTAATG